>NC_091431.1:21978249-22290461 GCF_032191515.1 Phaenicophaeus curvirostris
GTTACAGATGAACAAATGATTAAACAAAATAGAGAGGAAGTTCTTCAAGTGCTAACAAACACAGAATTGGCATAACTTCATATGATATTGTGAGAAACACTCATTTACTGGTAATATATTGAAAAGGACAGAGTCTTCAAAGCAAAGGCAATAATATTTTTAATTTACAATTCAGGGCTGAATTGTATGCCCTTCTAAAAAAGGCATAACATCTTACAAAAGCAGTGGGTATGTATACTAGTTTTAGACAAAGAATCATATAAATCTTCAAAGAATGCTCACTTTTTTTTTATTTATTATTATCCAACCACGTCAGGAGACTCCCTTCAGGTTATCATCTACAACAGCTGCATCTTACAAGGCAACTAAGCATATTGATACATTCTCACAGCCCTAGACAGGCTCTCTCTCGGCCTAAATTAGCTACACCTTACAAGACAGATTTATATGATGACATAATTAAACATAAAAACCAGCTGCAGCAAAACTTATCAATTAATTCTCACACTATGTTAACTGGAGGTTTGAGAACGAATATATCTTTCTGACACCAAAACTGCAGGAACAGCGATGCGCAACTAAATTACACAGCCTTCGGAGAAGCTTAGTGTTTTAAAACTCTGCTAAGTTTTAAGGCACACACATTGAGAAGGAGCAAACAGATGTATTCGCCCATCAAGCATAATGAAGTTAACAAATCTTAAGCACCAACCATACAACTGACACCCGTGTGTTTCAGATGGCTAGATTCTTTGTGTGGACAATTACCGTTTTTGTTCTGTATTGCCTTAAAATATCTGGATGTAATTAGAGTACTTAACTTGAAGCAGCTTGAAAAATCATCTTTTTCTTTTTTTTCATTTGCTATTTTAGTGCTATTTCTTAGTGGGTTTCAAACATTTAGGCGTGAGATCTGAGCAAAATCACCAGTAGTTCTAAACACCAATAGACATAGGGATTAGGAATATATGTGACAAGAAAGTTTGGGTTGCCTCCTTTGTGGGGGTGGGGGGGTGTGGGGGGTGTGGGGGGAGGGCAGTGTCAACAGAAGATATTACCTACAGATAGTATAACAGCTATTCCAGCTGCATAGCTGCAGTCCTGTACTTGAATGAGTTTCTCAGAGCCCTGACGCCTGCAGCAGCAGCAGGTGTCACTGCTTCCCAGCACATCACACAATAATAGAATAGTTTGGGTTGCAATGGACTCTAAAGATCATCTAGTTCCAGCCCCAATGTGACAGTCAGGGACATGTCCCACTAGATCAGGCTGCCCAAGGCCCAATCCAACCTGGGAAACCTGTTCCAGTGCCTCCCCACTCTCACAGCGAAGAAATTCCTCCTTATGTCTAGTCTAAATCTGCCCCTCTTCAGTTTATAGGCATTCGCCCTAGTCCTGTCACTACAAGCCTTTGTCAACAGCCCCTCCCCTGCTTTCATGTAGGCCCTTCAGGTACGAGAAGGTTGCTATAAGCTGAACAACCCCAACTAGTATCTCCTCCTGCCGTTCCCAGCCGGGCCCACGCCAACTGGGAGCTGCTTTTGCACCCTAGGCAGAGTTATCAGTGACAATAAAACCTACCTGCACTTCTGGAAAGAAAAAGATGCTTTAGTGGCACAGTTCCCTAGTACAGAAGTGCAAAGAGCAAAATTCCATCAGTATGCAGAATAACATCTAGCAGCCATGCAAGGCAGATTTCCCCTTGCAAAAATTAATTTATTAGTTTAGTCCTCATTGTTTATGATTGTTTTTCATATTCAAAATATACCAACTTTCGTTTATCATTCAGAGGCTCTGTAAAAGCTAGTGAGAGATGGAGGCAGGATGACAGTTGTCAGTCCCTTTTGGGCTCTCTTTTGTACAAAGACTAAAGCAGAGCTTGCCTGGTTTTACGAAACATTTTCTTTGCCATGCTCCATGCTGCAGCGTGTCACAATGCGGGCTTGCAGGTCTGATTTATCTGAAATGTTTTGGAGATAACAAGTATCCTCACTTAAATATGCAAACGTGTATAGAAGGGAAAAAGTAATGCCGCTGAGAGAGTTGGGGTTGTTCAGCTTGGAGAAGGCCCTGACGAGACCTTACAGCGACCTTCCAGTGCCTGAATGGGACCTACAAGAAAGCTGGGGAGGGACTGTTGACAAAGGCTTGGAGTGATAGGACTGGGAGCAATGGGTATAAACTGCAGAGGGGCAGATTCAGACTAGACAGAAGGAGGAATTTTTTCACCATGAGGGTGGTGAGGCGCTGGCACGGGTTGCCCAGGGAAGCTGTGGATGCCCCATCCCTGGAGGTCACAGAATCACAGGTTTGTAAAAGACCTACAGGATCATCGAGTCCAACCGTTCCTATCAATCCCTAAACCATGCCCCTCAGCACCTCATCCCCCCCGTCCTTTAAACACCTCCAGGGAAGGTGACGCAACCCCCTCCCTGGGCAGCCTCTGCCAGTTCCCAATGACCCTTTCCGTAAAAACTTTGTTCCTGATGTCAAGCCTGAACCTCCCCTGGCGGAGCTTGAGACCATTGCCTCTTGTCCTGTCCCCTGGCTCCCTCCTCACACCCCCCGAGCGACACGAGCGCGGAAAGCTGGGAATCGTCTCTCTCCTCCGGGAGCCGGGGCTGTGACGCTGCCGGGGGCTGGCTCGGAGGAGGAGGGGCCGTGCTCCCCGTCGCACGGCGCTGGCGGCGGGCGGGACGGCACCGGTAGGGCTGAGCGCCACCCGGGGCCCTCGGAGCTGCCGGGCGCTCCGCAGCGCGTCCCTCTCCGCGGCGTCGGGGCGGCTCGGGGGGTGCGGGCGGCAGCGGCTCTCTCGGCTCCGTGGAGCGCAGGGTTTGCGCCAGAGGAGCTTCTTCTTTCTGCAGGTTAGCGTTCGTCCCCGCGGAAAGCTTTCGGCGGTCCTAACCGGAGCCTGGGGCGAAGGTACGAGTTGAGGTAAAGGGATGTTTGTGTAGAGATGGAAATAAGCGTGACCCGCAGGTGAAAACGCACGTTATCTGTTTGGTAACTCGACTTTGTTCTGGGATGAGGCTTTTCGGCAGAAGCTGCCTAGAGAAATTCTCAGATTTTTCTTTTGGCGACAGTCGTAGCAGTGTAAATATTTCCCACTGTGTGTTTCAGCCAAGTAGGCTCAGCCCAGAAATGTAGGCATAAACCAATTAGGGAAAATGAGCAGCTGCTTTTGCTCGAATGAGCTGGGACTGCAGGGCTTTTTGGTCACGTTAGGAATTACTTAAATGTTACTGCCAGTTGTTGAGGACTTGAACGTAGTCAAAGCAGAGATGTTTTTCCCGGAATGGTGTGTGGCTCTGAAGTTTTTCTTAAGGACCAGCTTTGATCAGAGAGCGAATTTAAAACCTTTGGAACCCACCATCGGTACTGAAGGTGCTTCACGGCTTACTGTCTTGGTTTTGTAAGAGAACATGGGCAGCAGCAGTTTGGAAAGCAGATTCATCTAATCACTCTTTTTGCAGAAAACCAATAGTTTATCCAGCAACTTGTAAGAACCACAAAAAAAAAGCTGGATCTGGAAGGTAAGATTTGTTTCCCACTGGTTAAGCTACAGGTCTACACTGACAAGTCTTAAGTTGATTTGACCAAGCAGCATATCTGATGTGTCTGAAACTGAAAGCTGGCTTCAAGCTTCAGTTTCCTTGTGAACACCCTAAATGGCATTTGTGCCCCATAACACAATACTGGGAGGAAAACGTAAGTAATTAGGTATGTGTATTCTTCTTGAAGTGCAGGGGTGCATGCAACTGTCTGAGCTAGAGGCACAATTCAGTGAAAGAACAGCCTGGGTGGCCAAATTATCTGTATCAGCTGCAACTCAATATCCTTATGAATGAAATGGTACTAGGAAGCCTATTTTTATTTTCCATCTCAAGTCAGAAAAGCTGTCTGTGCAGGTGTGCTTCACATTTTTAATAAGCTGGACAAACAGTGTAATTTATACCCAAGTTTTTACTTATTTCCTTGCACAACTTTTATGCTGCACAGCATCAAAACATGAGACCTTATCTAGTAAAGTGTATTTAATTTTTTGTATTCAGACAACTGTAACCACCATGTGCCTTTGTCATACAATCAAAGTTAGATGTACATCGCTTACACAAGAGGTGGATCAGTTGCATCATTTTACTCTTGATTGTTGATATGCTGTGGAGATGGCATGGCTTTGTGTTTGGCTTCTTAAGATAGTGCAGTTCTAAGTCTGTAGTGTTACAAGTCTCTGATAGAAGATGAGCAGTTCACAGGATTGGCAATGAATTTTCTGTGTCTCTCTCACAGCTTACAGTCCATGTCTTCCAACAAATTTCTCAACTGCTGTCTACTCAGTGACCTCTGTGAAGTAAGCAGGTTGTATCTATTTAATCCCTGGAAATCACTTCTCAGCGTTCCCCTGCCTTGAGTGTCAGGTAGTGAAACGGTCCAGTCTGCGCTGTTCGCCAGGGGCAGGGTTGTGCACAACAATTTCAACTCCCCAGACAGCCCCAGTAGGCAGAAACTGTACAGCCTTTGTCTCAAGAGCATGATGTATGCCATAAATTTTACCATTTAGCTGCTCTGGCTAAAATAGCTAATGCCAACACTTCAAATGCAGCTGGAGATACAGGGTTGTGTCCTCACAGAGTGAGTACAGGGGAGGACCTGTCCAAGGCCTTCTAGTGTTAAATGAGCTGTTCTGCACTGCAGGTGAATAGGAGTTTGGCCAAGTGAATGGTCTTTCAGTGACGCTGATTACAGAGTTTCCAAAACACTGTATTCTGCTGCATGGGGGCATACAGCTAGGGAAGCAAATGCAGTTTTAACAGCAGCAGTTAACTTGCCTATGCAAAGAACATGGGAGCTGAGCATTAACATACTTAAAATTTGATTAACATCTAACAGAGTTTGGAGTGGGCTTTTAACTGCAGCTGGTAAGGATCCTTTGAATTTATATTCAGATTACTTGGCAGGAGTTTTGTACTGTCTCTCACATACCTTTTTCTTGTTTAGGCATTTTCACTTCTCATTAGGGGAAGTAAGTGGCTTTTGAGAAGGGAAAAAAAATAAACAGATTCTTTGCATATGTGCTACAATTTTAGCTAAAACAAGGATATCTTGGTTCTTTCATAGAAAACACCATAACATAGATGTGATCCAGTATATTATTTTTTTAAATGAAACACAGCATACAGCAGTAAAAATCCTCTACAAACCTTTCTTTAGATGTGGAATAGAATGGTATAGTGGAATAACAGTCAAAGTTCTTACATACTTATTGACATTAAGTAGTGTCTTCCTTGACAACTGATGACAGTGGCACCAGATTTCACTCTATAGTACTTATGTTACTGGCTCAGTATTAGGAATGCAATGTAAGTGATTGCTTAATATTAATATTACTTATATTACTATTAAGAGTTGAGTTTCCTCGTAATTGGTACTCATATTCCACCCTGAAGATCTGAAACTGCATTATTTCATCTATGAGAGGAATCTGGGTCTTGATATTGCAAATGTTTTTATTTTCTTATGAAAACAGTATGTATCATCAAAAGCCATCTGTCAGAAAAATAGGAGGATTACTATGGGGCATGATTCTCTTTACTAGAATAGCTTTATTGATTGTGTCAGCCGCCTTGTTAATTAACCCATTCAAACTGTCTAGTCTTTACCTGATATTTTGCTTATATAAGTGTTTGTGGCTCATGTCTTTGGATGTACGTATTAGCTTTATATTAAAATGTAGACAGCCAACTCTTCATGTTTTATCTTTGTTTTATATCTGATTGTCAGAGAAATTAGCCCATAGTCAACAGTAATGTACTAATTATAAACCCTTTTGATGTGCATGACAACAAAAGAATATAGATTGAGAAGCATAAAGCATAATTTTAACTTTGACCCTGACTTGCTGTGTGACCTCAGGAAAGAGATTTAATCTTTCTGCTGCTGCTGTAAAAGAGCATTTTTCTAAGTCTACCAAAATATTTTTGTTGAACATACAGAGATGCAAGTTAACTCTTGTAAAGTAACTTGAATATAAAGACTTGATGTCAATGTGTCATATTAAAATAGAAATGCTGACATTAACAGCTGTAGGCTGTATGACTCGTGACCCACCGCTCCAGTCACACGAACCATACAACAGCACAAAAAACCCCAGCAAAAATAAGATGATCTTACCTTTTAAAATATAAAATTTAAGATGAGACCGTAGGTAGTAAGGAAGGACAATGAAATCATTAAAGTAGCTGTCAAGCCATAGTCATGGAGTCATAGAATGGTTTGGGTTGGATGGGACCTTAAAGGTCATCTAGTTCCAACTCCCCTGCCATGGGCAGGGACACGTCCACACATCCCACTAGAACAGGTTGCTCCTTCAGGAGCAGATCCTATAAGCAAAGTGAGTAGAACTGTGTTCCATAAGTAACTGTATGAGACAAATATGTGCTGCACAAAATGTTTCAGAGAAACAGCAAGGGCAGAAGGATGTCATTCTTAATATATTTTGGTCTTAGCCTTCTGAGCATATTTTTCTTTAATGAAAACAAAGATATCTGTTAAGAGTCAGTGAGCTGAGCATGTGCGCAGCATCTTTTTGAAGTTTCTCCTATATAGAAATCTTCTATAAACTTCTCAGGACTTTCTTGGCAACTTGATGATAAGGATTTACACAAGTAGTAACTGTGTCACCTGGTAAGGTACTCATTTTATCTTGTGGAAATGTTTTGGTTGCATCTTGTAGACATTTTTCTGAAGTACAGGAGAAAAAATATTCAAGGTGGAGATAACTTTGATTTGGAATTTTTCCTGTACCCAACTGTTATTTGGAAGAAAATACTCTGCTTTCAAAGGGCTTAGGAAAAACCACGATGAGATCCTTATCCATGGTTCTCAGTATCTGGCAGTGCTATTCATCACCTGTACTCTGCAGTCATGCTGCAGCCCTGCAGTGCTGCCAGGGTGTGGGAGCTATCGGAGAGCTCCTCAGCTCCAGCGCTGCTCATGCACTGGGATTTCCCACAGGGAGCCAGCATGCACTGAAGAAAGCTGTACACTGCAGTTTCATTTTGACATACGGTTTCTATGGTTGTAGTGCATACCTAAAGATCAGAGCTTCAGGGTACATCTGCTTTGCACTATAGACTTAGGTGGGAACAGTGAGGTTGTTATCTGGTGGTACAAAGGGGAGGAATTTGCAGCTGCAATGCTGTGCTTATTGTCCCGTAAACTGGGGTTTGGAAAGGAATCCCACTACCACGTTGCTATCCTTCCGAACTCACATAATGCAAAGGTGATCTAAATCAAACTTCCTTCTATGTTTTCACTATTGGTGGCTTCATTTAGACCTTTTGTATTACATCAGTCTATTTTTTATTAACCTTGTTGTTCAACATTTGAGTTCGATGTTGATTTGTGCAAAGTAATTTAAGTGATGGCTGGTTTATTTTACTTGCCCCTTTCTTCATGTGACCCATAGAGAAGTTTCAGAATCAGTTGATTTGGATGAGAGCTTTTGAATCCTGACTTTTAAAGTTCCGGCACTGCTGAACTGATTGACTAAAGAGGAGCAAAATAGTTTCAGTCACAGGGCTCTGCCAGAAAGAGCCCCCAAAGTGAATGTTTTGTGTAAAAGCATGCCTTGCAGTTTAAGCCTGGAGTGACAATGATTGTAACACAACGCTGTTCATGTGACAGGCAGACAAAGAAGCCATTATGCACGTCTGGCTAGCATCAGATCCTCCCAAAGCCAATAGTCAGACTGAGCTTGGTTGCCCCAAGAACATGAATACACTGGAAGCACTTGCATGTTAAAAAAGAAGAAAAAGACAAGGAATGGGAGGCTGGGACGGGGGCGGGGTTGTGGGGTGTGTGCTGTTTGTGTGTGCACCAAGGTCTGGTTAAGTTTTAAGTACAAAATTACATAATTGATTTGTTTATATCTTTTTGGAACTTGGTGTCAGGAATCAGCAAAAAACATGTAATGTAGCACTGACCAGCAGACATGGTGGGATAAAACAGAATATGTCAACAGACCGAGTAGATCTTTCAGTTCCTTTGTTCCATGTTAGAAGATCACTTCCTATCCTGTGCTTTTGGTCTTGTATAACTGAATTTTAGTTTCTTCTAAAGATTTTACAAAACTTTGGGCCACACTAGTCTGTCAACACATGTTATGATCACTGGAACTTAGGCACAAATAATGCTCATGTATTTGTGGGAAGCATTTGTTTGGTGACTTATAAACCCTCATGAAAGAGTTCAAGACTACTGATGAGAATCAGAGCACTTGATACATAAGAAATGTCCCTGACAGCTTGTGAGCTGCAGCAGTCTTGGCTCCAAAGGCAGCACACTTGCATCAGCCATTGTAAATCTACTTAAAAAATAGGATATGTTAGATGGAGTCAAAAGCTCTTAAATTAGCAGTGTATTTGTTTAGAAACTACAGTTTCACCTTTGCAACCCCAAGGGCTGTATTGTCTTTTCCACTGCACTGGAGATGGCACTCAGTGATGAACTAGAGTTACTGGGGATCAGACCCACCAGTGGCAACTTGGCCTCATTCCTTATCTACTGCTCTGCATTACTTTTTTTTCTTTTTTTTTTCCTTTTTTTTTCTTACTCCTCCTCCCTTCTCCCCCTCACTCTCCCCTCCCTCTACCCTCCCTCTACCATCCCTCTCCCTTCCTTTCTCTCCCTGCCTTCTCCCCTCTCCTCTCTCTCTCTTCTCTCCCCTCTCCATCTAGTCCTTTTTCTTTTCTCTTATCCTGGTTGAGGACCTTATTACATAAATGTTTGCTTTTGAATGCTCTTCGTGCATAAACATTTAGTTTAAAGGAAACGAGTCATTTACAGGACGTTCTTAGCCTGTTTGTTGGCTTGTTACTACTGGCATAAAAACAAAGTACCATGAGTTCAGTTGCTTTAATTTCATGTAGGGGCCAGATATGTTTCCTCATTTTGCACTAACACTTACTGAATAGAGAAATTCAAAATGTAAAATTATTTCATATACTGCAGTCATTTTTTGTTTATACTGACATATTTTTCCTACTTCGTTTACACTTTCCTAGTGCATATCTACTTCAGAGAAGCTTTTAAAGAGCAAAGAGGAACAGAAGGCATTTTTTGCGGCTGGTGTCAGAGTACTATTAAATCGTTCATCTATATCCATGTTCAGTTCTCTGTCGTTAGGCTTTTCCTTGGAGATTTTTTGTCTGTAGTTTGGGAAAGAAGCATCACCAAAATTACTTATGCTAATATTAAGAGTTTTGTGTCATCAAGAATTAATCTGAAGAGGACTGCATTTTGTGTTTGGGGTACAAATGATAAATCAAGAATAAGGGTATATTGGTAGCTTTATTTAAAAACATAAATGTAAAAACTATAAATTTAAAAACATAAATGTAAAAACTATAAATTTAAAAACATAAATTCAGCCTGAAGAGCTGATGATTCCGTTACTTCAGTCTACACCAGTGAAGGGCCAAGCTCATTCTTGCTCCATCCAGCTTGTGCTGAGGGCTGCCCCTGGCAGCCAGTTGTTTCCTGCAGTCACCCCCTGCACTCCCAAAACAGGGAGTCGAGAGTTGTTGCAGGCTCCAGGAACTTATTCCAGGCCTTGAAACTTTTACTCACAACTTCTTCTTTATGCCAATTTGCTTGTGGTTGAAGATCAAAACTACAGAGCCTAATTATTTTGGTTTACAGTAAAAATCTCAGCCAGTTTTGGCCTGACAATTATTGTATGTTTTTCTGTGGCTGTTGCTTCTTGCTTTAAGCTCAGTGTGCTTCAAGTCTTACTGCTCTTGGGAAAAAAAAACCCCAATAGGTGTTTGAGGAGAAAGATTAGCGTGGTTAGACTCCTGAAGAGCTTCTTCCTTCAGTGCTTACCTTACATGTTTTAGTCATCTTTTTAATAGAAAGAAATAATGAGTGTACACTCCAGCTGGTGTCAGAGGGAGACTGAGCTGCTGGTCTAAGGCATTCAGTGATCTGTCCGAGTAAGTTACGTGGATAAATGCTTGCTGAGGGTAAAGCTAGGCTAGATGGGTTCTTCCCCCCACCCCACCCCCAATACTCAAGAAAAGGATCAGTACTTGATAATTTTCTTGAACTGTAGTAGAAGGGCACCAGACTGCAGAGAAGTTAGGAGTTCCTTTTCTCTTGTGAGCTCTATGGAAACAATGCTTTTGATTTCTGTATGTACTGTCATATTAAAGGATGTTCATAGGCCACTGCATAGAACTGTGAAAGCAGGGCTTCCCCCAGGGCTCAGTGCTGGGACCAGCCCTGTTCTATGTCTTTATCAATGACCTGGATGAAGGCTTTGAGGGCACCCTTAGCAAGTTTGCAGGCGACTCTAAGTTGGGAGGTAGTGTTGATCTGCTGGAGGGTAGGGAGGCTCTGCAAAGGGATCTGAACAGGCCGGACCTCTGGGCTGAGACCAATGGCATGAGGTTTAACAAGGCCAAATGCTGGGTCCTGCACTTGGGGCACAACAACCCTGTGCAGTGCTACAGACTAGGAGAAGTCTGTCTGGAAAGCTGCCTGGAGGAGAGGGACCTGGGGGTGTTGGTTGACAGTGACTGAACATGAGCCAGCAATGTGCCCAGGTGGCCAAGAAGGCCAATGGCATCTTGGCTTGTATCAGAAACAGCGTGACCAGTAGGTCCAGGGAGGTTATTCTCCCTCTGTACTCGGCACTGGTGAGACCGCTCCTTGAATCCTGTGTTCAGTTCTGGGCCCTTCACCACAAGAAGGATGTTGAGGCTCTGGAGTGAGTCCAGAGAAGAGCAATGAAGCTGGTGAAGGGGCTGGAGAACAGGCCTTAAGAGGAGCGGCTGAGAGAGCTGGGGTTGTTTAGCCTGGAGAAGAGGAGGCTGCGGGGAGACCTCATTGCTCTCTATAACTACCTGAAAGGAGGTTGTAGAGAAGAGGGAGCTGGCCTCTTCTCCCATGTATCAGGGGACAGGACAAGGGGCAATGGCTTCAAGCTCTGCCAGGGGAGGCTCAGGCTCAACATCAGGAAAAAATATTTCATGGAAAGGGTCATTGGGCACTGGAACACGCTGCCCAGAAAGGTGGTTGAGTTACCTTCCCTGGAGGTGTTTCCAAGACAGGTGGATGAGGTGCTCAGGGATATGGTTTAGTGGCAGATATGAATGGTTGGACTGGATGATCCAAGAGGTCTTTTCCAACCTGGAGATTCTATGACTCTATAGAAAGTTAAAGCAGTGGATCCATGTAGTTACTTTTCGTGCATAAGAATCTCTTCAATTACAACATCATTCTTAATGTCTTGAAAGTACATGTCATGTGAAAGAGCACATTGTCCATCTCCTGAAGACAACAAAGTAAACAGCCTCTCTAAATCTGAAATCCCATCTCTCACATGGCCCTTTCATTCAGCAAAAGACAATTATTACTTCCAAATACTAATGTTTGGATTTGTACAAATGAACTCATGTGCTGTACTGTTCAGATCACTTCCACTTGTATTATGGTTTTGGGACCACAGAAGACAAGGACCTTTGAGTATGTGATTTAAAAAATTATGGGTATGGCTTAATGCAGAGATGACACTGTATGATTTTTGCCTGCTATGTATGGCATTGTATAGGTGTTGCCATTTCACAGAATCACAGAATCACAGAATCACAGAATCACAGAATCACAGAATAACCAGGTTGGAAGAGACCCACCAGATCATCAAGTCCAACCGTTCCTATCAAACACTAAACCATATCCCTCAGCACCTCATCCACCCGTGCCTTAAACACCTCCAGGGAAGGTGACTCAACCACCTCCCTGGGCAGCCTGTTCCAGTGCCCAATGACCCTTTCTGTAAAGAATTGTTTCCTAACGTCTAGCCTAAACCTCCCCTGGCGGAGCTTGAGGCCATTCCCTCTCATCCTGTCCCCCGTCACTTGGGAGAAGAGGCCAGCACCCTCCTCTACACAATGTCCTTTCAGGTAGTTGTAGAGAGCAATGAGGTCACCCCTCAGCCTCCTCTTCTCCAGGCTAAACAACCCCAGCTCTCTCAGCCACTCCTCATAGGGCCTGTTCTCCAGCCCTTTCACCAGCTTTGTTGCTCTTCTCTGGACTCGTTCCAGAGCCTCAACATCCTTCTTATGGTGAGGGGCCCAGAACTGAACACAGTATTTGAGGAGCGGTCTCACCAGTGCTGAGTACAGAGGGAGAATAACCTCCCTGGACCTTCTGGTCACGCCATTTCTGATGCAAGCCAAGATGCCATTGGCCTTCTTGGCCACCTGGGCACACTGCTGGCTCATATTCAGTCGGTTGTCAACCAACACCCCCAGGTCCCTCTCCTCCAGGCAGCTTTCTAGACAGACTTCTCCTAGTCTGTAGCACTGCACAGGGTTGTTGTGCCCCAAGTGCAGGACCCGGCATTTGGCCTTGTTAAACCTCATGCCATTGGACTCTGCCCAGCGGTCCAGCCTGTTCAGATCCCTTTGCAGAGCCTCCCTACCCTCCAGCAGATCGACACTTCCACCTAGCTTAGTGTCGTCCGCAAACTTGCTAAGGGTGCACTCGATGCCTTCATCCAGGTCATTGATGAAGACATAGAACAGGGCTGGACCCAGCACTGAGCCCTGGGGAACCCCACTTGTCACTGGCCTCCAGCTGGATTTCACACCATTTCCCACCACTCTCTGGGCCCGGCCATCCAACCAGTTTTCCACCCAGGAGAGTGTGCGCCTGTCCAGGCCAGAGGCTGACAGTTTCTCAAGCAGAATGCTGTGAGAAACTGTGTCAAAGGCTTTGCTGAAGTCCAGGAAGATACATCCACAGCCTTTCCCTCATCCAGCAGCCGAGTCACTTTGTCATAGAAGGTGATCAGGTTAGTCTGGCAAGACCTGCCTTTTGTGAACCCGTGTTGACTGGGCCTGATCACCCGTTTCTCTTGCATGTGCTTCATGATAGCACTCAAGATCACCTGCTCCATTACTTTCCCTGGCACTGAGGTCAGACTGACAGGCCTGTAGTTTCCTGGGTCCTCCCTGCGACCCTTTTTGTAGATGGGCACAACATCAGCCAGCCTCCAGTCCAGTGGAACTTCCCCAGTCTTCCAGGACTGTTGGAAGATGATGGAAAGGGATTTGGCCAGTACATCCGCCAGCTCCTTCAGTACCCTAGGGTGAATCCTGTCCGGCCCCATAGACTTGTGGCTGTCTAGTCGGGCTAGCAAGGCTCTGACCACCTCCCCTTGGATCACGGGAGCCTCATTATGCTCCTCTAGCTCCTGGGTTAGTACACAGGCGGAACGACCCTCCTTACGACTAAAGACTGAGGCAAAGAAGGCATTAAGTACCTCAGCCTTTTCCTCATGCCCTGTCACTGTTGTTCCTTCTGCGTCCAATAGGGACTGTATTGTCTCCCTAGTCCTCCTTTTATTATTTATATATTTGTAGAAAGATTTTTTGTTATCTTTCACAGACTTGGCCAATCCAATTTCTAGCTGAGCCTTAGCCCTTCTGATTTTTTCCCTACACAATCTCACTTCCCTCCTGTAGTCCACCCAAGAGGCCTGTCCCTTCTTCCAGAGCCCAATTTCTCATGATGTGAACTCTTATAGTCCTGTTTTATGTTGTCTGGTCTTTGCATCCTTTTGATATTTTCTGATGCATTGGAAGTATCCAAAATATGGTATTGGGTGACATAAAAATACAGACAGGTACATTGAAACTTGTGAAGTTTCGGGATTTTATGGTGTAACTAGGAGGCTCCCAGGAATCTAAACACCTCAAGAAGATTTAGTGTAAGATTTGTCTATAGTATTCAACCAGTCTTAATTTATATCCTCTCTAGAGTGGTGTTTACTTTCATAGAAAGTCTAGGTAATTTTAATAGGAATAAACAGACACTTAAGTCTAAGCAGAGTTTTTGTGAACTTGTAAACAGGAGTCCCATTTGCACTATTGTCCTATTTGCCTCTAATTTTGTGATGCTACTTCTAGAGCAGTAACTTGTATGCTTTGTGACTTCTCAAGTGTTTTGTGGGTGAGCAGGTGAATATCCACAAACCCTGGATGGTCCTTCCATCAGCGACTGCATGTCCCCTGCTGCTGTTTCCAGTCCCTTCTTCCAGCAAAGACGCATGTTTCTGGAAGCAGCAAAGCAATTAAGAAGTAATTAATATCTGTCCACACTGACTGTAGGATGGCTGGAGAGCACAGAAAAGAGGCAGAATAAAATGTCAGGTGCTATTATTCCTGCAGGGTGGTAATGCTTTGCCCTTTGGTGGGAGTTTCTGATATACTGCAGCTGA
The DNA here is from genome assembly GCF_032191515.1 of Phaenicophaeus curvirostris. NCBI lineage: Eukaryota > Metazoa > Chordata > Aves > Cuculiformes > Cuculidae > Phaenicophaeus > Phaenicophaeus curvirostris. Next base: position 21,992,537 of record NC_091431.1, read on the forward strand.
GAAGTGTTTCACTAGCTGCAATGCACTATTTATTTATTTCATTGATTGACTGATTAAGTGGATTCTGGTTAACAACATGATTACTTTTTATGCATAAGAATGCCAATTAAGTCATAGATACTTTTTATTTTTCCTGCCGTGACAAAGATCTGGGCTCCTGTGGCCACATAACTCCTGTTCTGCTTTGCACTGGTATCATCTTCCTGGCATGACCTACAGGAAAGAAAAAAAAAAAAAAAGCATAACGCTTTGCAGTTTCTCAATGTCATGTTTTTGAAGACAGGAACTGGAAGTCCAGAAGTGAAAAAAAAAAAAAGCCCTCCTGAGACCTGCTGGCTGTTCCACTTGCCTGCTGAGATGCAGGAAGGCTGGGGGTCTACCAAGTGTAACAGCCCTTGTAGAACTGTCTCCTTACCTTCCTGTGCAGGGGACTGAGGTCTTAAACCTTAGCCAGGATATGGACTTCATGTGAGCTTGGGCATTCCAGCTGTAGCCTGCCTGGGCACTGAGGGACGAGCCTCTGCTGCCTTTCCAGCATGTTGAGGAAGCATCCCTGTGTAGGGAACTTCTGTGCCATAGTCTCAGGTGTTTGACATAAGGACTGCGCCTTCCCCTGGTTTTCAGGTTTGACAGTTGTGTTTCTAAAGAAAATTTCATGATTTGCACAGGCTGCCCAACTCTCCAGCCTGCTCTGTCACCACCAGAATCACAGGCTGTCTCTTCACTGTCCCTTTTCTGTCTACAGAACTGCCTCTCAACACACTTGTCTTCTTTCCTCCAACCTCCTTCTGCTTAGGTAGTCAAAATGTAAAGGCAGAAAAATAGTTTGGGTCCTTCTTACCACCCTGGCCATGGACAGTGCAAGAGATGTGCATAGAACCCTCCTGGCACCGGGAGAGACCCCTAGGGGAAGAGAGCTGGATGGGACATCTACCAGTGGCACTGTGAGCTGGTGTGCTCTGCCTGCACTGTAATGGAGCTTTAGTGCTGCTTTAATCCACGCCACATGTGGGTGACCCGAGTAAACCCTGTGGGAAGACAGAAGCTCTGTTGTGTGTTTGTGGAGCAGTTGCTCGGAAGCTGACGTACAGCTGTGGCCAGGCTTGTTTGGAAGTGAAGAGAAACTTGATCTTTTAATCTTTTTTTTTTTATTTTATTTTTTTTTCTCCCCAGACTGATTTTGTAAATAACAACTGTTTTTAAAGGGTACCTACCAGTGAGATTGAAATGCGTATTTTAAATTGGGGGATAGATTTAATAAAGATTTTAGCATATCATGACATGTGCTAAATTCTCCTTATAATTTAATTTTAGCTAGTTTCATTTCTTTTAAAATAAAAGGTGTAAGAGAACAGAGGCTGAGGGCCCAATTTTCTTATTTGCATTGAGTAAATCAGCAATAGCTCAAATGAAATCAGTGGATTTCCAGAGTAATGGAGGTTACGTCCATGTACACAGATGCTTTGCGCACCACTTGTGTAATGCATTGTAGGATCTGTGAAAACACACACACAGACACACACGCAGAGAAACGCACACATGGACCCCACTCCATGTCTTGCCAGAGCTGCCTCCACTAAGACCAGTGCAGTGGGCATTTTTTAGTAGATTATTAAATTTTCTTTTAGAAAAAAAGCTGAATTGCCAGCTGCACAATGGGCTCTGCTGAGAATGCATAGCAACGTTAGTGCTTTTTATGCTTTAGGATTGTTTTCGATTAAATGCACTACACATTCCAAATACTGCTATGCAGGTATGCTACAGGGTTTCACCACTTTAAGACAGAAATGGTACTGATTAGAAGTTAGTTTCACTAGTTCCAGGGAAGTTGTTTAAACTCTGAACTCACAAAAGAACTCACTTTAATTTATTGAACAAGAAGACTGGTTGAGTAGTTGTTAAAGAAATGAAACAAAAACACAGCAAGAGAGATGCTTCCTCTCTTTAAATGTCTCTGCTGCTCTCAGTAGATTTTTGCATCTCCATAACCCAACCCAGAGAGCTGAGACTTGATCTCATCTTTGGAACAAAATATTGTTGCTCTGTAACTTTAATTCATTTTTAAGATATGCTCCATTCTTTCTTGCTGAACACTGGGTCGTGCCAATCTACATTATGTATGAATAACAACAGCCTGGATATGCGTTCATGGTAAGTGAACCTCAAAGAATGCAGTGATTTGGGGTACAGATCTATGCCAGTAAAATACACTTTTTTGAGTCTTTGCTGACTGTCAGCCTTTCTGTGTGTATCATACACTTCTCGAAGTTGTTTGTTACTTTGACAGTGATTCAACTTCAGAATATAGATTTTGGGTTGGTTTGGGTTGGTTTGGTTTGGTTTGGTTTGGTTAAGCAGTGCTAGGATGAACATAAGATATTTAGATAGGATTCTAAATTCTTTCCATATACAATGTGGTTATTAAAAGTAGCCATAAGAACAAAAAAAACCTTAGTGTTAGAGAAGTGTTTTAGAAATGTTGATAAAAGTACTGCCTGTGAAATTATTACCCTGTCTTTTGCTAAATTAAAGAGGTTGAGGGAGATCAGGTATTTGCCAAAGACACATGAGAGGAAAGAGGACCGAGAGATAGAAAGCCACACAGAAATTGGCTGCAACCTTTTGCACTGTGGAGCAGCTTTGGACTCACGAGAGCACAACAAAGACCTTCAGACAGTGACAGAGAGCATCTGCACTTGACTTATCTCACCCATACATCGGGGGAGGTTCTTTCCAAAACACTCGCTTGCTCTCCTGGAGGGAGGGAATTAAAGTGTCCCAATTTGCCCTCCAGAGAGAGGAAAGTTTTATTCATGGATTAGTTCACTGGGCAGCTGATAGGTTGGATCAGACAAAATGCCTGTGGTAGACAGTTTTGCTTTAGCTTTCAACACAAGGGCATCTTTCAATCTTTCAGGAGCAGATACAATAGATATTGGTACAATTTGTGGGTCTCTTCTGCACATTCCTACCTTTATTCACACTTTCTACAGCAGCGTAGAAAATCGGTAAGGAAGGTCAAATAATCCTCTGCTCCTTACTGGATAAAATGGATGAAAAGAAGTAATTTTAAGCAATATGGCAGCTGGCCTGTCAATCTTCCTTGCTGACAATAGCTACATATGTTTCTGTGCTCTTAGTAGAAAGCCTGTGTGAAATTTCAGGTCTGGTAGATATTAACAGTTTGATTTTTAGAGCTAAAAGATGATCAGCTCATATTAAAAACAGTGCAATAACGGTAACTGCCCAGCCCAAGTGTGGAGTTTTCACTTGGTGTTGTGATTGTGCTTCTGCGTCTTCAGTCATCAAAAGTTAGTTATCATTACCCAGCAAACAGCCATGGGCAGGAGGAGGAATGTGTTTCCATCTGGCATCACGTGATCCCTCAAGGTGGCTTCTCTGATCTCTCACTATTACATGGGCTTTGCTTTCCCCTACTCATTTGCACTGTCTCCTGCCAGGGAGCTGGAGTCAGGTTTGATGTCTCTGCGCAAAGGGCCAAGCTAAGCTGCCTGGAGTGTCCTTGTTGCAGCCAGTGAGGTGACCTGGCAGTATTGAGCTGTTCGGCTGCAATAAGTTTAGATAGAACAAGTGATTTTATAAATTCAAGTTTCGTTCCAAATTTCCACACAGATCAGAGTATCCATTCCCTTTTCACTCTTCCCAGAAACTGCAATCATCCAGTCCCTTTGCAAATGCTGCGCTTTCACTGTCTTCTCAACTGGTTGCTCATCAGCTAGCAAAATAAGGCAGCAAATGTATTTCTGAACATGAAATTTCATCATATTCCATTTCCAAACTCTGAATTCCCGATGTCTCTCATGCATTAATTAAAGATTAAACATTCAGATGACTCCTGAATTTCCTACTGAAAACAGTGAATGCTTTTTTTATCTTTTAAAGAAAAAACATGCATTAAGACCTAATACTTGGGGGTTTTTTAGTGAATGACTGAACCAAGGCCAATGTTCCTTTATTTGTAAGGTGCTTTGTAGCAGAGATGCTGTTAATACCAGTTGGACTGGTATTAACTTAGAAAGTTTGCCTGTTCGCTGGCACAGTTTCTTGACACACACACTCTAGTCAATCACAGTGAAGTGCCTAATAACAGATGTGGCAATTAAGCTGGAGAATTCTGTCTCTCTCTTTTAATTTTTATTACAGAGAATAACAAAATACCTCATTAAGCCCACCATCATAGAGATTTTTTTAATTTGGCATAAAAATGTCAGCAAAAATTAGATCTCTGAATAGGGTGCCTTGTTTCTAAAGGTGCTTTGTCAGACAGTGCTATGAATAGACCATTTTGTAATGACAGATATGTACTTGTGCTACTTCTGTCCTTTTACAGCCTATACTGCATGAGGTACAAGCTTCAAGAAGGCAACACATGTCCTGAAGGATAACATTTTGAGGGATTTAGGGCCTTGTGCTCAAGTTAATAAAAATGTGGTCTTGATTCTTCTAGGTTCAAATTACACTGCCAGCAGCTGGGATTAGCAGCAGATATTTATGCTTCAGATAACCTGTAACCAAAGTAAATTTACATTTTTTAATAAGAGAAATTATCTTGAAAAAAGATATTAATTAAAAAAAAATCTTCTTTTGACTGTTAGAGCTTCTAAGGCATTTGCCTTCATTAATTGCTTTTAATGATGTACCAGGCACACTTTTTAAGGGAGAGTCTTATTCATCATTAAAGGCAGTCAATTTAGGAATTGAACGATTTGAGATGCCTTGAAATTTTTGGTAAGAAAAAACTGAAACTGATGTAAATCGGAACTGGAAACTCGATATGAAATTACTCTTTTAGTATCAAAGTAGTTTTATTCATAGAATACAAAGTTGTTTATTGTTGGGGAGAATGTGTTTTTATACTGTCTATCACAAGTATTGGTAGCAGGTGTATTTCTTAGAAATATCATTTATTCACTAAAGTGCAGTGTCTTGTCTTACAGCTTCAACTATTTATCGAGGAGTATACTGAATCTGTCTGTGAACATTTACCTGCATTCATATGTATGCACCAGTTTACAGGTGCATATGCACACATACACACACACGAAAAAAGAGAGAAAGCCTGCAGACACCGTGTGCATCTGGCAAGCTGAATTTCTCCCTAGGAATATTTTTTTTCTCTGTTGACAGGTTGGGGGACTAAGCACTAAAATTATACAACTGCAAACATGGCTTTAAGCTTGTTATTTTTTTTTTTTTAGAAGAATGTAATATTGAGTTTAGGTGTTTTAAATGCTCAGCTGTTCCTTAACCTGTTGTTCATATTACATCTGTAGATATTACGGGCTACAAACGGAATAATGGGTACAATTTATCACACTGTAGCATCAAGGAGCAGAGCAAATCAAACAATCTAGTAAGTGAAGGTCAGGAAGAAGCTCACAGATAAAAGCATTGTTTCCATAACTGCATGTGCTTACAGGTGTTACGGAAAGTATGCAGTTAGAATAAAACTTAAGTCTTGCCCATTTCTCCTGGGGCAGTAGTAATGATGTACAACTGCAGTATAAATGTACACATTATGATCACTTTATGGCGTCTTATCAGGGCCTTAAAGCAGCAGTAAATTAACTGTTGTAGAGAGAGATAGGGAGTTGTGTGAGAAAGGAAATTAGTAGGTGGGAAAAACGGTCTGGTCTGTTCGTCTATAGAGCTCCTTCCATTTACTCCAGCTAAGAGCAGCTGAAATGATCTCACAATGTTGTTGAGCTGGTTTACTGTGAAAACCACAGTCTTACAAATTATGCACTTTATACGATCACCAGGTTATGTTGTAGTCTTACTGAAAGCTGTTCAGGGGAGAGTTGCCTTTGACTTTAATGGGAATAGGATTTGTCCATTTAAGTGCAGTTTTGTTAAAAAAATAGAATGCATAGAATCATAGAACAGTTTGGGTTGGAAGACACCTTGAACATCATCCAGTTCCATCCCCCTGCCATAGGCAGGGACACCTCCCACTAGACCAGGTTACTCAAAGCTCCATCCAGCCTGGCCTTGAACACTTGTTGGGATGGGGCAGCCACGACTTCTTTGGGCAGCCTGTGCCAGTGCCTCACTGCCCTCATCATAAAGAATTAACCAGTCTCTTTTGGTTTTGCACTATGGTCTTCCATTTTCCCCTTTGAGGAAAGAATGCAGGCGTTCTACATCCATTCTAACCTTTGCAAACACCAGAGTAAAAGATGAAAGAAGTGAATGTATGAAGTGTCAAATGAATCACTTATGGGTTCCCCATTCCAAAGTACCAGAATCTTTTGGATTTGCCTTGTGGAGGCTGGAGGGAGGCATGTGCAATGGATCATAGAAGCTTTGATCTGGATTGCTGGAAGTGGAAAAGAAAAGCTGACAAGTAATGCATTGAAATGTTCAGAAGCTGTTAAAAGGAGATGGCATCAGAGTTAATTAACTTAAAAAGATCATTTGATAATTAAAATCTGTAACAAAGTACTGTGATAAGGAGTTATAGGAGTGAAATGTTTGGTATCATGATAAAAGGAGCTAACAGGAATGACAGCGTCATTTTCTGCAGAGCACTATATGCAAAATGGCATTTCCTTGCATTACTTACAAAGATAAATGTGCCGAAGCAGTATTAACAACAAATTTGTTGACAAATCATATCATAACAGTTCATTAGCAACTAGAAGATATAAACAAATAAGGGTGTTCATTTGTCCGATTTTCATAGTGAAAGGGTCCAGTAAAAGGCTGTCTTAAGTGTGCGGAACTGCAGACTGAAGAATTTTGCCAGTATATAACAGACACTGTGTCTGGAAAAGGGAAGAATTTTTACTCTTAAGATTACAGCATTCACCTGTATTATTATAACAGCCCTGGGATTAATATACAGACTGATGACCCAGTAAGGAATGCATTGTTTGATAAAAAAAGGAAAAGGGAAAGTGGAGGAAAGGAAGTCTGTCTGTGTGATTTTTCTATCAAGGTCTACACCATATAGCCTCTCTTAAAATGTGTTATTTGCTTTCATTACTGTTAACTGTTAACAGTCATCCTGGGAAAGATGCCTAGGGCTGATAGGTGCGATCTGTGTACAATCTGAAATCATAGAATCATAGAATCATAGAATAACCAGGTTGGAAGAGACCCACCGGATCATCAAGTCCAACCATTCCTGTCAAACACTAAGCCATGTCCCTTTGCACATCATCCACCCGGGCCTTAAACACCTCCAGGGAAGGTGACTGAACCACCTCCCTGGGCAGCCTGTTCCAGTGCCCAATGACCCTTTCTGTGAAAAAATTTTTCCTAATGTCCAGCCTAAATCTCCCCTGGCGGAGTTTGAGGCCATTCCCTCTCGTCCTGTCCCCTGTCACTTGGGAGAAGAGGCCAGCACCCTCCTCTACACAACCTCCTTTCAGGTAGTTGTAGAGAGCAATGAGGTCACCCTTCAGCCTCCTCTTCTCCAGGCTAAACAACCCCAGCTCTCTCAGCCGCTCCTCATAAGGCCTGTTCTCCAGCCCCTTCACCAGCTTTGTTGCTCTTCTCTGAACTTGCTCCAGAGCCTCAACCCCCTTCTTGTGGTGAAGGGCCCAGAACTGAACACAGGATTCAAGGAGCGGTCTCACCAGTGCTGAGTACAGAGGGAGAATAACCTCCCTGGACCTGCTGGTCACGCCGTTTCTGATACAAGCCAAGATGCCATTGGCCTTCTTGGCCACCTGGGCACACTGCTGGCTCATGTTCAGTCACTGTCAACCAACACCCCCAGGTCCCTCTCCTCCAGGCAGCTTTCTAGACAGACTTCTCCTAGTCTGTAGCACTGCACAAGGTTGTTGTGCCCCAAGTGCAGGACCCAGCATTTGGCCTTGTTAAACCTCATGCCGTTGGTCTCAGCCCAGTGGTCCAGCCTGTTCAGATCCCTTTGCAGAGCCTCCCTACCCTCCAGCAGATCGACACTTCCACCCAGCTTAGTGTCATCTGCAAACTTGCTAAGGGTGTCCTCAGTGCCTTCTTCCAGGTCATTGGTAAAGACATAGAACAGTGCTGGACCCAGCACTGAGCCCTGGGGAACCCCACTTGTCACTGGCCTCCAGCTGGATTTCACACCATTTCCCACCACTCTCTGGGCCCGGCCATCCAACCAGTTTTCCACCCAGGAGAGTGTGCGCCTGTCCAGGCCAGAGGCTGACAGTTTCTCAAGCAGAACGCTGTGAGAAACTGTGTCAAAGGCTTTACTGAAGTCCAGGAAGATACATCCACAGCCTTTCCCTCATCCAGCAGCCAAGTCACTTTGTCATAGAAGGTGATCAGGTTAGTTTGGCAAGACCTGCCTTTTGTGAACCCGTGTTGACTGGGCCTGATCACCCGTTTCTCTTGCATGTGCTTCATGATAGCACTCAAGATCACCTGCTCCATGACTCTCCCTGGCACTGAGGTCAGACTGACAGGCCTGTAGTTCCCTGGATCCTGCCTGCAACCCTTCTTGTAGATGGGCACAACATCAGCCAGCCTCCAGTCCAATGGAACTTCCCCAGTCTTCCAGGACTGTTGGAAGATGATGGAAAGGGGTTTGGCCAGCACATCCACCAGCTCCTTCAATACCCTTGGATGAATCCCGTCCGGCCCCATAGACTTGTGGCTGTCTAGTCGGGCTAGCAAGGCTCTGACCACCTCCTCTTGGATCATGGGAGCCTCATTTTGCTCCTCTAGCTCCTGGGTTTGTACACAGCTGGAACAACTTTCTTTACAATTAAAGACTGAAATCTGCTGGTCCCTGCATCAGTAGCCTTGTCCCAGCTAGCCCCTGGTTCTTGAATATCTCTGCATCCCACCAATTTTCTTCCAGATCATACCAACTGACTTCCCTAGGGGTAGCTATGCAATCTGCAGCTGTGGATAGAGGCTGGAAGGGGAGGAGGAAAGTCTTGAAGGTCTGACTGGAGCGTGCCGGCAACAAACAGATGCAATAGCTTGCCCACAGAGTGGCAGTTAGCTGGGAAATGGCAACCTGCAAATGTATGTACGCACTAAAAGAAAGAGATGGTGGTTGAGAGTGGCCTTTCTAGAAAAAGTTTTCCCTCTGCATAGAAAGGGGAACTGCTCTTGGTCCCAAGTTGTCCCCTGTTGACAAGTTGCACTTTGGCATTACCCAAAATCATGATCTTGAAACAATGCTACCTTTAACTGTACAGACGCGTCCTGTGAAGATTTTCAATGTTCTGTACTTACAAAACTGGTTTATTATAATTTTTTTTAGAAACAATTTGTCCTTCTTTATCTCACATAGAGTATCTCTGTCCATCACTTAGTCATGTTTGATTATTTGAATTGGGACAAGGGACCATTAAGCATCCTGATGAATTTTCCCACTTTTTTTGGTACAAGAGCCTGAAGTTAAAGCAATAAATTATTACCCACTAGTACCCAGAGCACTAGCACCCGGAGCAGAAAGAGACAGTAAATATACTTACTCAGCATAGTTTTATATGATTCCCTTAAAGCATCTTGTGTAAAAGAAGTATATCAGGGTTTCTGTTCTAGATGCTACTTTGTCTTCTGAAAGTGTACTTTATAGATATTTTGGTTTGGATTCTAGACAGATTTAACTATCTTTATTTGGTAGCTTGATAATCTGTCTGGAAAATAACCAAACAGAACATTTAGCCAGAAGATTTGTGTTAAAAGTTCATCCTATGGACTCCTCGTGTGAATAATCTTTACACATACTCTGCCATGTGCAGTAGGTAATTTTAATGATCACAGGTTTACGTGTTCGAGACCTATATTTGATATCTGCCTGAAAAAAGTTCTCTCCTAATGTGAACAGTGCTGCAATTTAGTGAACAATGACACCTACAGTGAAGTGACCCCTTGCTTGCGATGTTTGACAGCCTGCCTGCATCAGAGAAATAATAAGTCCATCTGCAAAGGTTTTGTCATGCTGGCATTTGTCTTTACCATGCCTCTTTGCCTTGTGCAAACTTGACTTCCACTGAACTTTGTTTCCTTCTCCTTTTAATACTGATTTGAGGAAGCAGAGGACTAATAAGTGCGTACATCATCCCTCCCAGTTTAGCGGCTTTGGAAACTCTCACTACATGGTGAGGGTATTGCATGGCAGTAAACGAAGCCAGAAAGCCGAAGAATCTTGAGGCTGGAAGATCCTAGAGGAACTCTCACCTGATCTTTCTCAGTAAGAACAAATCTTGTAGAAGATACACTGAGTGACTTGCAGTGAAATACAGAATCTTCCAGGATCCAGTTTGTGCTAGTGACAAAATAGGTCTGTGCTTTTGGAAAGGCCAGCCATGTGGGACCCTGCCATGGCACTGGGTGGTATTGCTATTATAAGGCTTGACATTTGCTGAAAGTTGAAGATTTCTGTTTCCTTCAATGTTCGTAATTACCTTATTTCTTTCGGGAAATATAACTGTCTGTGTAACTGTAGGCCAAGAGATTGCTTGACACTTGTCAAACAGCGTGCAGTGTCACAGCTCCCAGTCTCTCCATCTGAAAGTTTTCATGTTTAAATAGAAGGTGCCTGCTTCCAAAATACAGTTTTAACAGATGCTCTCTATAATTTAAGAGAAGTTCATGTATTATTACGTTCATATCTAGATGCAATGGTACAGATATGCAGCCTGCAAAATAATGTTACTTAAAGGATTGTGATGCCATAGCTTTTAAAACAGGTATTTCCATGACTTATGGGCAAATAAAGCCTGGTTTCCTCCAGACTTGTGCGTTACTAATGGATTTCCTGGAACTTGACAGTTCAAGACATCTTCACTTCCATCAGCTCCAGTTTTAATGACCAATGGATTTGGAAGTTTAGGTGGGAGGCCAGAACATATACACAAACACTGTGATTAAATAAAGCTGATTTTTTCTAGAAGCCTCTGATAAAGAAAGACAGACAAATAAAAATGGTAGCATGGCACTTAAAAACCTAGCAGTATATCTGTCTCCACAAAAGAGACTTGTTCCAACACACTCAGCCTGTGATTTGGTTATTCTTCAGGTACCAGTATAAATTAATTGTTCCTCCATTGCATGCACTCAGTCCATTTTCAGCACCTATTGACTCTTCAAATGTATCTGTTTCACTTGGAATCTTAGGTACTAACTCAAATTTGAGACTTTGTCTGTGGTATAAATCTTTTTGAGTGCCTTAGGGGCACTTTAGTTTTTAATCCAGATTTGCAGATATTTGAGAAGGGAAGACTGGGATGCAGCTTCATTGGCTTGTAGGCCTAACCTTATCTTACTTGGCATAAATGGGTTCCATCCCCTTGAGAGTGAAAAAGCTTTCTGAAGAATAAATGTGTGAAGAGAAAACCTGGAGAGGCTGTTACTTTTCTGTGCTAGGGTATGAAATAAGGAAATTAGTACAGTGTTTTGGTAGAGAGCTCAGTGATTGGGTTAGTACCATCTACAGCTAGTCATGTATCTAGAAAATGCATCTAGCAGGGTCAGATTGTCAGTAAGGCTAAGCAATACTTGTCAGCTGGCACACATTCGGATGAGCATTGATGTTTAAATGTAAAGAAGCATGAGCTAAGAGGGTCAGATTTGATTAAGTTGCATCAAGAAAAGCCCTTGTAATCTCTGATTATGGGAAGTGTGAAAGGGTCATTCAGTTCAGGGCGCTGTTGGTTTATCATTTAGCAAACCGTCATTTTAACTGCCCAGATCCCACACATTTTCTGACAAGCAGAGCTTCAGTTTTGCCAGATGAATTGCACGTAAATATTTTCTGAGCTCCCCTAACTGGCAATGATGCCTTTGAAATGACATATTTTGAGGATTCAAGAAAAGACCAGTCACTCTGTTTACATTTGCTGTGATTGTACTTCTTCAGCCACCCTGGGATCTGTGTTATAATACTGCTATTCAGGAATAATTTGTATTTGGTTTATGAGTGAGGTTTCATGTGACACACCATCAAACTCATTTCCAAAGGAAAAACGCCTTCTGCTCTTCACCCATTAATTCACTAATGTAATCAATAAAAGCAATCATTTATTTTTTTCACTGAAGTTAACACGGGACTAATCATCATTGACAATATTAGGTCAAGTTCAAATTTTGCCTTGCCTGACATTAGTCAGTAGTGTAGAAGAGGATTTTATAAACAAATTGTGCCGGTGGTTATAGGAGCTGAACCTCAGGAGTGAGAAGAGTGTGATTCTATGAAAAACACTATCTAGGAAGTGAAGGACCAAGCAATTCTTCACTAGAAAATCTTTGCAAAAAAAGTCATTTATCTTGTCTGGAGCCATGATTTCTAGTTACAGGTAGCAGTCTGTTATGAGGTGCTGGCTTTGTTGTGCTCTGGAGACTGTGAAAGCAGAGGCACCAGCAAGGGATCCTGCATAATGACTGTGTGGTTTGCCATTCAGTCTGGAAGTTTAGCTATGATGGACTGAATGAAGATTTTTTTAAAACATCATTTGCTGTACATGCAGGTTAATGCAGTGTAAGAACATCCCATGGGATTACAGCCTAGACATCCCTGTGCTGTATCACTGCAGAAATACAGAAATCAATGTGGCAAACCTTAGAGATACCATAACAGAGTATGAAAAGCTCTTACTAATTCTGAAGTTTATCTTCCAACTAAATGGCATATTCCTGCTGCATTTTTTATGTTGCAGTGCTAAAAATGCTTTTGCAACAGTAATGACAAAGCTATATCACTGTTTCCTTTGGTCTTGGGTCTATTATGTCATGTTAGCCACTGTATCATGCTATTCTCTGTTGCTTATGCAGTTCTAATCCTGCTTAATTCACCAGCAGCACTTGATTTTGTGGACTAAAAAATATTTGTTCGCGACCTTGAACAACCTTGACTTCTTTTATGTTTTGCATTGTTTTACCTTCCCTTGCCCCATCCTCCCCTATTTCCACTTATATCCATGTACCTCTTGTTAAGACAAATCTGAGGGAGACCTGTGTTCCCTCAGGATGGGTGAAGAGATTAATGTCTCAATTTTCACTACGTGGAGGAGAAGGATTTGTTTATTTCTTTTAGTTATCTGCGCTCTCTCTGGTTTTGATCCTGAACTCCAAATGAAAAAAACCCAAACTAAAGCAAAATGCGTGCAAACCTGTCAACATAGTTGATAGTGGCAGAGAAAGAGCTTACAGGTCTCAGGTGATGGGTAGTAATGGTTAATTGTCTGTGTTTAAATGGTACACATACAGGATTTTTCACCTACTTAGTAGCGAGAAATATGTAGTTTGTGTAGTTGCTCAAATTAAAATGTGTTGTAGGGGAGTACCTGTAATATACAGGATTATATTTTGGGGATACCTGTATATCTGTTACACTTTTAAAATGAGCTTGTTAGTAATTATAATATGCCTTAAGAGGATTAGATTTTTTTTTAATATGACTGTTATTGATACTATTAGTATCTTCCTTTGGCATAATAAATACGTAGTGAGCTACATTTCTCTAGTTAGATCACAGAAACGTGGAGGAGTAGTCTATGGTTGCTTCATGCAGCTGCACTGCTTTCCTCTAAACAATTTTAAAACATGGGCCTGTATTGAAGTCCAGGGAAACAGAAAAGTCTCTGAGCTAAACAGACCTCGTATTGCACAGGACTTGCCTTAAGGATTTTGCCCAAATGAGAGTAAAAATGCAGCTTTGTCAACTAATTTTTTTGCCTCAAATAGCGTAAAAAATTCTTTGAGGCAATAAGATTTTAGTGTTCTGTGGAGGCGTACATGTTGTATTATGTACCTTAGTGGGAAAACAATGGGCTAAGTAACATTTTTTTGTGTGGACTGTTCAGTTGTGAAGTCAGAGATTTCACCTGCATTGATGAAGTCGTACATGCTGGTTAGCCATCAAAATTATTGGGGAATGTTTTTTGAAGAATGTCTTTCCCTCCCCCCATATATGCAAATGTGTTGCTGGATATTGCAGAGTATTTTGTGAACAACAATTTGCCTCTCTGAAGTTCTTTTTCATGGAGGTCAATGGCGCTACTCACAATAGAAGGCTTGATGCCTGGTGGTAGCAAAATTCCTGTTTGCAGCTCAGGAGTATAAATTATACAATATATTGTTGGAGGTCAGAGTCACTTTCTGTTTTAGCATGAGTTAGTCTTTCATATGTCTACTTAATCACTAATTTGCATAGCAAAGGCATTCTCCAACATGAGCATTTTCAGTACTTAAACTGTGGTACTATGTTTATGTAGATAGTGACAGTACCAGTGTGTTATTGGGTGAGGCAATTTAGGAAATATGTAATAAGAAAAGTGAATCTCTGAACAGAGTATCTCAGTACAAGCTGTAGACAACAAGGGTTAAAGGAGTCATCTACATTTTTTATTGCTAATATAAGCACTTCAGCAACGCTAATCAGTTGCACTGATTTTCTGTTTTGATTTTCCTTAATGATTAAGCAAAAGATCTGGAATGCAATCAAGTTTTACACTAGGGGGTTCATGCAAATAATTTTTTTTTTATTTTAAATTTTGTTAAATGTATCCAGAAGGAAAGTTACTGAAGTTGAGAATAAAAGAAAAAACGGAAATCTATTTCAGAGTCTGCATAATCAAAGTGTCTATTTTTAATGAGAGAAATTACTACTTCATTGAATGTTTTAGCTAAAAATACAGCTGGTTTTGCTGCTTTTGAGACAACTGCACTTTTACTATTATGCTATGCAGTGTGCGTGCAGAGAAACAGTTACAGACCATGAAATGTCTTTCAGCAGCACTCATTTTTCAAGGGGGATTTAGCAAAACAGGGTAAGTTCTGTATCCTCAGATATCTTAAATATACTAGTTTCTTTTTGTGACCTTTTTTATACTGACTTCTGAGGAAGGTATTGCAAAGTAAGACTATTTCATCTCTATTTTTTTTCCTGACTCGGTGGACTTTTTTCTCTTAAAATAAAGTTGTTGATGTGATTTGCTTGTGTTCCATAATATTGAAAGCAAGAAATTTCTATTTCTAATTTACTTTATTTAAAATATTTGTATTATTTCAAAACAAACATATTTGTTAGAAATTGTTTGCTTATTATAGTGCATCTTTTTAGCCACATAGTGTTAAAATTTGTCTGAAAATGAGGATATAAGGCTAAATGTTCATTGGCAGGGAGACATAGTAGTTTAGGGCATTACAGATTACCTATTACCAGTGTTCATTCTGGCATTTGGGGATGAAGAGCAGGTTGAATTGGAAGTATCTCAGCATGCAAGTTAAAATCATTTGCTTGAAAACAAAGATAGACCTAGTCAAAGTGTTAGGATAGTATTTTAGATTTTTATATTACAATGAATTTTTTATTTGCATATTTACTGTATTTGGGAATTGTGCAAGTGGCAGAGGAGGGGATATTTTTGCAAACTGTTTTGGGAATTTAAAGAGAACTAACAGTGCAGGATAACATGTGAGACTGACTGTTAACAATGTAAAGCTAAGTCATTTAAACTCTCCCTGTGATTAATTTGTTTGCATGGAAATTATAGATCAGTTAGTAAAAGCGCTGTGCCATTTTCTGCAAGTCCTGAGTTTGCACTTCACTTTCCAATAGTATTGTTTATCATCTTGAAGAACTGATAAGGAATATTCCATAATTTGTTTATATGTTTGCATTACAAAATAAATATCATCAGCCCCTGAGTCCTACAGAACACCTTGTTCCTCTGACTTTCATCTGTCCATGTTTCTTTTAGGAAAGTGGTATCTGGAGCAGGTTGAGGTTGTGCCCAGGTGTTGAGGCACAGCCTTTCCCAAGCAGATCCTGGGGATCACCTGGGGTTCGGATGCTCAGGCATTCTTAGGGAGGCCACACAGTGAAATCAAATATAATTTTGGAGGATACCTTTTTGTAAAAGATACTGCTTGAGATAGGGCGGCATCTGGGTTTTTTAAGAAGGCAGCATAGGCTACAGAACTTGGGAGTGATGGTGGCAATGTAGCACAAGCCCCTCCTGTGAGTAAATGATGTGCAGGATTTCTTATGATGTGCTATCGGTTGAACCTTTCTACTCTTCTGCGGTCTTGAGCAAATGCCAGCCTTTATTTTAAATTGCAGCGCTGTCAGTTGGTGTGGACAAACCACCACTAGACAGACTGAGCCTGACTGCCTGCAATTTGATGGAACAGTGGGACCTCTAACATGTGATTTGTTCACCAGCTGGCCACCTTGCCAGTCATATGAAACTACTCCATTTGGGTCCTTCTCCTTCTCCTTCTCCTTCTCCTTCTCCTTCTCCTTCTCCTTCTCCTTCTCCTTCTCCTTCTCCTTCTCCTTCTCCTTCTCCTTCTCCTTCTCCTTCTCCTTCTTTCTCCTTCTCCCTCTCCCTCTCCTTCTCCATCTGTCTCATATATTGATAATGTACAGATCAATAGTTTTAGCTCCTTTATATTTTGTATAATATTGTTACTGTATTTGAAATAGTTTTTTTCTTACAGCCTCCTTTTTTGAAAGATGATTCTTAATTTGAACTCCCATTTTGGCTTCCCTGTCATACTCCTGTACTATTGGATGGGGACAACTTTATCTTTGAATTTGGAAGATCCCAATGTGTGCAGCCACTGGGAAAGGTAACATTTTCTTCTGGAAAATACATGATATGTATTCTGATTGTAATAATTTTGTTTTGTTTTACTTGGAACATTTTAAATTATTTAAGGCATTTAGTGGAGTAATAAACTGGGGAAAAAACTTCACATTACTGCTTGAGCAAGGAATGTTCATGGATAAATATGGGACTGTTTCACACTGGGCTGAAATGCAGTCATCACTGCAGTAGGGGTTAAGATGCAAAAAACACTACAGTGGCACCAGCAATGTTACACAACCATCTGGATGCAAGAAGTGAATAAAAATAGCTTTTTAGTTTAAGTGAAAAGAAGCTTTTATGTATGCAAAATATAATGAACCATGTTAGAGTTTAGCCAAATTTGTTTATGCTGATTCTTTCCTGTTCATCATTCACAGAATTTGAAATAAGATTTGTTGTTTATTTTTTTGCATGTGGTTTTGAGATGTATAACACACAGAAAGAAGTTCATCAGTTCATTTGTCCACTTGTTGCCCTAGTTTCATGTTAATTGCAAGGGGAGCACCACAATGACTAAGAGAGGTACAGCAACAAGCATTTGCTTTGCATCTTTTTCTAGTGTAAAGGTTATAGTAGTGAAACCAAACCTTATTAGAAACATAGAATCATAGAATATTTTGACTTGGAAAGGACCTTAAAGATCATCCAGTTCCAACTCCCCTGTGATGGGCAGGGACACCTCCCACTAGATCAGGCTGCCCAAGGCCCCATCCAGCCTGGCCTTGAACACCTTCAGGGATGGGGCAGCCACAGCTTCCCTGGGCAACCTGTGCCAGTGCCTCACCACTCTCATAGTGAAGAAGTTCCTCTTTATGTCTAGTCTAAATCTGCCCCTCTCCATTTTATACCCATTGCCCCTTGTCCTATCACTACAAGCCTTTGTAAAAAAGTCTCTCCCCAGCTTTCTTGTAATGCCCCCTTTGGGTATTGGAAGGTCACTGTAAGTTCTCCATGGAGCCTTCTCTTCTCCAGGCTGAACAACCCCAACTCTCTCAATATTACAAAGAATATTGGAATTTTTATTTCCTTTCTTTAAAAGTCTCTCTATGAAAAAAAATCAAGGGCTTTTCAGGAGTTTATCTGAGTTTCATTTGAAGCATTTGAGTCTCTGCCCCTACTGTTGTTTATAGTTTACCTTATACAATAACGTGTACATGAAGTATTTACCATTTTGAATACATGTTTACTGTATTCAGGCATACAATGTTACTGGATCCTGCTCTATATTGTGTATGCTTTGTTTACTGTTTTCATAGATAAAAGTTGATTTTGAAGGAAGTTACAACATAGCAAAAACAAAATTGGGGAAAACCCAGAAATATAACTGTTTACATTGCATAATGTGTTTTAAAACAAACTAGTTGAAGTCTGCAGAAAAAAAAATAATTCTAGCAGTAATGCCCATTTTGTTGCATGAATCGCAGAAATCAGGAGGAATTACAAGTAAACTTAGCGCAACATTCATGCTGTTGCTCAGAATAGGCAAAGGTGCCCTACGTATGAGAGCCTAAAACCCCAGAGAAAGCTTTTTACTGCTGCTGTCACTGGCAGTGCTATATGCTTCAAATAAATTTACCTCAGCCATTAATAAAATAGCTTTTGCAAATGAACCATGTTCACAGCAAGAAGGGGTAGAACGTGCCCAGGCTTAAAAAAAGGGCAGAGAATAAGGCATGTGTCAGCACCCTAACAACATTTTATCAGTCTATATTGGACAGCTAGATGGATTAGTGTTACTTGCCTTCATATGGACATAGGAAAAACAGGGAGTAAGATCTGGGCAGTGAGAGCAAGTGGATCTAGATGATTTCTCTCACTCTAGGCGATGACAGTGGCAAGAGGAGATTGTGACTGGCACCCTGCAATAAGTGTGCAAAGACATCAAAGAGGGTGTGAGTGAAAATGAGCGAAAGCTGAAGGGCTATGTACTTCTTAAGTGTCTTGTCTGGTCCTGGGGATTAGTCCTACTGCAGGAATTTACCATGCATTCCTGGATTTTCCAGCCTCTTGTGCAATCAAAGACTGACTGCCAGCACAGACACCCTGCTGAAGAGTTTTCTAGGGCGATTCAGTATTTTCCCCTTTTGCAACAGGGCTCTATTCCTCTTGCCCCACTACAGCTTTGGAGGCAATGGGCTTCAGAGCACAGATTTATTTTTAGGACACTACACTTATAATTGGAGAGAAAATAATAACAGAACTTCAGTGTAGTATTTCTGAAAAAAAAATAAATGATCTTCTGTTAAAAATTAGCTGATAAACAAATGAAGATATGGACTTCAATTTTATATAATGTCAGATTGTTCAATAAACAGTTAGATTGCTTAATTTTCATATCATTTTTCAATAATTATTACTTGTATATATTTCTGTGCTAACACCCACTTAGTATTTAAATAAATTGGCAGAATTTTCACTGTCAATGAAGATGTTTTGCTATGGATGCAGCTACAGTTTTCAAACGAAATTTCTTCATAAAATCCATTGAGATTTTTCTGTTTTGTATCATAACAGGAGAAAACCTTTTTTTCTGGCTCTTACCTGTTTTTCCAGCTGTTCAATGATATTAGTAAAATTGTATTGCCATAGGAGAACAAAAATCACACACTAGTTCAATTTGCTTCTCATTTGAGACACAGGTGGTTTGGGGTTTTTTTGTAATTCAGGCTTACATTATTTTTCTTTAAATACTTACTGCTACTATTTGGACCTGATGGTCACCAGTGCAAGTGAAATCATCAACGATGTCAAGACCAGAGGCAGCCTGGGCTGCAGTGATCATGTATTGATGGAGTTAAGGGTCCAGAGGGATATGAGACAGGCGAGGAGTATAGTCAGGTCCCTAAATTTTAGGAAAGCAAAATTCCAGCCCTTCAAGGAGTGATTCAGTAGGTTTCCTGGGACATGATCCATGGGGATGAGGGTGCAGAACAGAGCTGGCAAATATTTAAGGGTGCTTTCCACAGAGTGCAAGAGCACGCAGTCCCCAGGTGTAGGAAATCAGGCAGGGAAGGGAAATGACTGGCGTGGCTGAGTCAAGACCTGCTGGTCAAACTCAAAGGCAAGAGGGAACTGCACAGGCAGTGCAAGCAGGGACAGGAAAGAGTACAGGGACACTGCCCAATTATGTCAGGATAGGGTCAGGAAGGCCAAGGTGCAGCAAAGGAAGGCAAGGGAAGCAAAGAATAACAAAAAGGGCTTCCCCAGGTATGTCAACTAGAAAAGGAAAGTTGAAGAAAGATGAACGAAAATGGTAACCTCATATCAACAGATGAGGAGAAGGCTGAGGTACTTAACAGCTTTTTTGCCTCAGCCTTCACTGGCAACTGCTCTGCTCCCCTCTCCTGGATCAATGGACATCAAGATGGGGATCAAGGGTAAAACCTCTCCCAGTGCAGGGGAAGACCAGTTTTGTGACTACCCGAAGAACCTGAACATATATAAGTCTGTGGGACCTGATGAGATGCATCCAAGTCCGCAGGGAGTTGGCTGATGTGGTTGCCACTATCCATGATATCTGAAAAGTCATGGCACTCAGGAGAAGTCCCTGGTGACTGGAAGAAGGGCAACATTGTGCACATTTTTAAAACGAGTGACCCTGGAAACTACCAACCTGTCAGCCTCACCACAGTGCCTGGGCAAATCATAGAACAGATCCTCCTAAAAGCTATGCTGAAGCACATGCAGGACAGGGAGGTGATTTGAGACAGCCAGCATGGATTCTTCAAGGGCAAGTCCTGCCTGACCAACCAAGTGGCTTTCTATGATAGAGTGACAATATCAGTGGACACAGGAAAACCAACAGGTGTGATCTATCTGGACTTCTGTAAAGCCTTTTACGCAATCCCCCACAACATGTTTCTTTCTCAATTGGATGTGACAACTGGACTGCTCAGTGGGTAGGAAATTGTTTGATGATCGCACTCAGAGAGTAGTAGTCAATTGCTTGATGACCAGATGGAGATCCGTGACAAATGGTGTCCCTCAGAAGTCTGTACCAGGACCAGTGCTGTTTAATATTTTCATTGATGATACAGACAGTAAGACTGAGTGCACCCTTAGCAAGTTTGCAGATGACACCAAGCTGAGTGGTGCACCAGAAGGACAGGACATCATCCAGAGGGACCTGGACAATTTGGAAAAGTGGGCCTGTGTGAACCTCATGAGGTTCAACAAGACCAAATTCAAGGTCCTGCACCTGGGCTGGGGCAATCCATGATTTCAATATAGGCTGGGGAATGGTGTGACTGAGAGCAGTGCTGCTGAGAAAGACTTGGGGGTGTTGGTTGATGAGAAGCTGGACATGAGTGGAGATGCCCCTGCCCATGGCAGGGGTGCTGGAACAAGATGATCTTTAAGGTCCCTTCCAAACCAAAACATTGTATAGTTCTGTGAGTTGGCAGTGTGTGCTTGCAGCCCAGAAGGTCAACCGTATCCTGGGCTGCATCAGAAGAAGAGTTGCAAGCAGGTTGAGGGAGGTGATTCTACCCCTCTACTCCTCTCTTGTGAGACCTCATCTGGAATATTGTGTCCAGTTCTGGAAACCCAGCATAAGAAGGGTATGGAGCTGTTGGAAGACGTCCAGAGGAAGGCCACAAAGACGATCAGAGGGCTGGAGCACCTCTGCTATGAGGCCAGGCTGAGAGAGTTGGGGTTGTTCAGCCTGGAGAAGAGGAGGTTCCAAGGATACCTTAGAGCAGCCTTTGGTACCTGGAGGGGGCATACAAGAAAGCTATGGAGGGACTTTTTGCAAGGGCATGTAGTAATAGAATGGAGGGGAATGGCTTTAAATTACAAGGGCAAAGATTTAGAATAGACTTTATGAAGAAATTTTTCATACTGAGAGTGGTGAGGCACTGAAACAGTTTGCCCAGGGAAGTTGTGGATAGCCCTTCCCTGGAAGTGTTCAAGGCCAAGTTGAATGGGTCCTTGAGCAACCTGATCTAGTGGAAGGTATCCCTGCCCATGGGATACCTTCCAGGGCTTCCAGGGCTGTTGGAACTGGATGACCTTTAAGGTCCCTTCCAACCTGAACTGTTCTATGATTCTATTCAATCAAAGGTATTACACTGTAGAGGCATGATGGCTTTTCACATACGTGTTTTTCTTTGTTCGGCGAATAAAAGCCTTTCAATTGTCATCTTCTGTTTTATAAAATCAGGTTTTTCATATTTTACTTAAATTTGAACTTTCTGTGAGTTTTTGTTGAACATGAGTATTTTGTTATATTTATTCCTTTCTGTACCAGGACTTATTTAAATCAGACTGTACTATAAAGGACTTGCTTGATAATCTGTTGGCTTTCTCTCTCTCTCTCTGTCCTCAGTTATTCAGTTACAGTGCAAGAGTCATATCCACACCCTTTTGATCAAATTTACTACACCAGTTGTACTGACATCCTGAACTGGTTCAAGTGCACACGACACAGGTGATGTATAATTCTTCGTATTGTCAAACTGCTGACACAGATATTTGTAAAGATTTTGTCTGTCAAAATCAAGCATGATATGTAGGATACATTAGCTATATTGACTACTCTTGTCTAACTGCTGTGTCAACTGGAAAATGCTTGTCCAAGGATGTCTCATGTGTTTTATTAGCAGGTTGGGGTGTATCATCCCATGGAGTGCTAAAAGAAAATGAACAGGCTGGGAAAAAGCATGCAATACACAGAATTAAATTCTTCACACCTTGCAAGGTGCATTTGTTTAGAAAAGTCATGAGAAGCCCCTTGCTGCTTGCAACTTTATGTTCTGAGGAAAGTGTACGCCACTTGAAAGGAAAATAGAGATTTGTTAAAGGAAACTTCTTGTGCTTGCAGAAAGTAAGCAAGAGGTGAATGCTGAAAAACTGGTAAAAAGCATTTTCCTCAGAACAATATGCCCATAACTATGAACCATTAGCAGTGAGAAAGGCTTCTAGGGCACAGCACCTGGAGAAGACAGATAAGTACAAGTAATACATAGAATCATAGAATTACCAGGGTGGAACAGACCCACCGGATCATCGAGTCCAACCATTCCTATCAAAAAAAACATAAAAAGCAGATACTGAGTTCAAAGAGAGATTATGCTTTGCTTACTTATGACACCACTTACATACAAGCAGTTCTTTGCTGGCAATTCAGACTGTCTCAGGTGTTGTGAGAATGTGTTTCCTGCTTTGTGGAGTATGTGGTCAGCAGCCAGGAAAGCCAGAGCAGGGAGACTTAGAGACACAGTGAGGAGCACAGAGGAGAAAGTGGTGGGAGAACCCACTTCTGATAAATACTACTTGCTTGTGTCAGAAGGAACCTATGTTTTCTGCATTTCTTCTGTGTGCTTCTCACCACTGCTTGGCAGGGATGCGTTTGACAAAAGACAGCTGCCCCCCTGGTGAGAGGCATACAGCCCTGCCGGCTGTGCAGGAGATCCAAACTCTCCACGAACGCTCCTGTCTTTTGCCATAAAGAGAACTTCTTCTCTTACAAGATCTCTTCGCCTAGAAAGCCGACTCATCCTTGGGAGGATGGTCCCCAGAAGATTTTCCTTTGGAAACTAATAGCTGTGATGATCCAGCAAGCTGATTTGTATTGCCAGCCTTTAGCCTTCATAGGAGAAGCTAATGGCAAAAGCAGTGGTGCTCTGGTTTGCGTATTAGTTAAGGAGCCAAAATCCATTCTTCCTGCTCTTTGGCCACCCATGTAAGGCTTGTTAGGGATCACCTGAACTCAGCCACAGATAAATCAAGGTCTCTTTGAATTTTTTTTCTTTCCTCTTCATGGCATTAGTATGGTTTTTAATACTTGTAAGAATATATATTGTTTCTGAACCATGAATTGTATGTAACAACCATTCATTCTTTTCTTTAGGATCAGTTATCGTACTGCTTACAGACATGGTGAAAAAACAATGTACAGACGTAAATCCCAGTGCTGCCCTGGATTTTATGAAAGCAGGGAAATGTGTGTCCGTAAGTTTAGCTTCTTTTTGCTCTGAAATTCCATACATTTATCATGGCCTTTGACTCCCTTTCGATAGGCAACTTGTGGAATCTGAGTTACATAACCTCAGTTATTCATCAGTGGTGCACATGCTCATGTTGAAGTCAGTTGCTGTTGTGCAAATGACAGGATAATTGGATCTCAGATGTCTAAACAACCAGCTTTGGTGTGGTTCTAAACTAATGGTCATATGGAAAATTCAAAGCACAAGTGTCAGTGCATTTTCCAACACAGTAAATAAAAATGAGATCCAAAACCAGATGGGAGGTGGATGTTTTTTGCCTGTAGAATGGGCCCTGGTTGATCCCCAAGCTTAACCTTTCTTGCAGATACAAAGATCTGTAAAGACTGTTTGAAGGTCACAGCACTGCCTTTTCATGTGGCACATGCCCTTGTCTCCGCATCTTCTAAAGAGAGAAGAGCTGTGTCCAGAGCCTGTTGGTGGCCCTGGCTCAGGCCTGTTTTTCTCTATTTTTTGGCCACGTGCATACCTAGACAGGTCTGATGCGTAAAATGGTGTGCATTCAAGACCATAGCATAAAGACAGAGGGAACATAGAGATGTTAATCCAAAGTCCTCAAAGTGTATTGTTAACGTTCAACACAGCATTGTTCAAAGTCACACAGTCAGTTGGGTCTCAGCAGGACTGAAAGCAGTGCACTGGTGACAGGTGAGCATTTGTGAAGGATACCATGGCCTTGGAGACTGGAAAATGTCTAGGGCTACAAATTAATTTAATTCAATAGTATTTAAAATCATTTGTCCCTGTGTATGTACATGTGCAGCATTGACTGCAACAGTAAATTTTCCAGAACTCAGGGAACCAAATCTCTTCATGTTTTCCTCTTCTGAAAGACTGGACCCTTCAGGGGCAATCTTTTATCTGTAATGTCATTTGTGATGTTGACCTGTGTGTATGCTTATATTAATTTTAGGAGACAGAAAGGGCATGTATTATCGTGAAAAACAGCTGTGTCTTTTCTTCGGCTTTGCTTCAGCTCTTCTAGCAATGAGATTTAAAAAACGTGCAGAACCCTAATGAACTAGGTCAAATGGACTGAGTTTGTATTTTTTCTGCACTCTGTAAGAGGCAGTGGCCCTGTAAAAGCAGACTAGAGAGGGCCTGGAGCCTCTGGATTGTGGGGGCTACCCCTAGGCTTGCTGCCCAGTTTCTGAACAGGCAAACGAATGGCAAGCCTTGCCAAGAGAAAAAAGAGAAAAGCCCAGCTTATTGGGAAAGCTGCAGTGTGTGAGCTGTTTTGGCAGCTGCTTTGGCTCCTCTTGTGTGATCATCTGCATCATGTCCCTGAGTCAAACCCTGACTCGGATGGTCTGTGTGGGGACCCTGCCGGCATGTTCCCACCATCCCAGAGCAGGACCTGGGCTGAGGCATGTGTGAAAGGCTGTATCTGTAACAGCACATTTTCAACCTGACTCCCTAAAGCACACTCCTTAACAGGTGTACTTTTCTCAGCTGCGGATGAGAAAAATGTGGATATGTTCACTGCTTTATTGTCTATTTTATGGCTATAATAACAGTGGTGGAGCATAGCTCTGAAGGTATGGAGAAGCTTTACCAGGAAAATATTCTGTGAAATAATGGATGACAAGAGATTTGTCATTGCCAGTGGATTTAGTAGCCCAGTTTAGGTCACAGCAGTGTGGTGAATAAGTCTTTGGCTTTCACTGATAAACGAGAGTCTGAAAACTTCTGTACATATGTTAGATTTACATCTTCAGTACAAATGCAGAATAGTGTCTTAATTTGTGCCTTTCTGCTTGTTGTGAGGTGCATACTGGAAGCGACCAACAGAATCGCCTTCTGTCCCTGGAAGACTGTACCGTGTGAATGTCATAAGACACCATGTTATCCTCCTTTATATTTTTGTTTTATGGTACAAAGTATAGAATTTGAAAACATAGCAGTAACATATTTGATTTAAAGTATTTTCTGCACAGGAAAAAGCAAGGTCAAAATGATATTTTTAAAAAACAACTTTTTTTAAAAATGGATCTATCTGAGAGCAGATTGGCAATTTTTTTAACCTTTTTGTGTTTAATGTGTATATGTTAGACTTACAAGAGTTCATTTCTAACTACATTTGGTTATTATAGAGCATATATAAATGATCATATTTAATTGTTTTATTAGGTTACTTTTGAAGTATGTAACAGTTTGGTCACATGAGAATTTTGATGATGAGTCTCTTATGTGACTCCAGCTTTTACATAGTTATAGTATGCTTAGTAAATTCATTCTATATTATCATAGTAATACTCAGATCCTAATAAATTCAGATCACATTGGATGTACTGATTTTTTTACTGTTACATAAAATGTTGCCAAATGCTGATATTCAGGATGTATCTGCTCTGACTTTTGAAGCAATTTTGGAATGCCTCAGACTTCAAATTAGGTAAAAATAAAGATTGTTTAGTAGAGTTAACTATGCATTTATTTGATTCTGTGATGGTTGACCCTGGAAGGCATTGAGAGACCTTCACTTCTCGTGATCTTCAGTTGGAGCTAAGGATTCAGGGGAAAGGAGGAGCTCCTTAATTAATAGAAGGCAGTAAATATTTCTGGCTTTCCATTGTTTCAGCCAGTTTGCTTCATAGTGAACTTGTACATACTAGAGTAGATAACACCTGTGTGCACTGTGATAATACTGTGTCATCCAGTTTAACTCACAAATCAAGTGATGCTGTCAGCTGAAATCCCATTGTAAGTGACAGTGATATGGGGAGGACTATCCTCCTGTGTTGTCGCAGCAGAAAGATCACTGTCAGAAAGCTGAAACAAAATCTTTTTCTTCAAGAAAATGGCAACCACATTGAAAAAAACACACATGCACCTCCCCCCTTTTTATATGCAAAGATAGCAGACAATCAAAGCCATTTTAAGTGTTTTTACATTGTTACTGCTCCACAATGCACACAGCATTTCCATATATATATGTAAAATATATGTATATATACATGGAGAATATATATACAGAAGATATGGAAATGGGCCTTTTTTATCACTCATATGGAATTTTTTCATTTGTTTGTTTTTCTCTAAATTCAACATAACTGTTGTGCTGTAAACTGTCTAAGCTGGTACAAAATTTTAGCATCCTCTTGTTCAGACTGATGATACTGATAAGAAGGCAGCACATATCTGCTTATAGTGTGCCTGTTAAAAGATTTTATGGAAAAGACAACCCTACTACTACTATCAAAAGTTTTTAAAAAAATCTGTTAAGCTACTCAAGTACCTGTCTTTCCATTGTTTCTGTATTGTTGAAATATTGCTGCATTTACATCACTACTGGTAAGCAACAGTCATCATTATTTTTGCTCTTAAACCATCTATCTTACTGAATAACTGAGTATTACTTTAATAGCAACTAGTCATCGAGTGTAGGTAAAAAATATCAGCCAAAGGGTGTGTTGTAGCGTACAGTATGGAAGTGATACTTTATTGGAAAAAAAACCCACATTTATAATGTAGTTTAAGAGATAGGTGAATTTTATTATGTACGATTAGTGCTTAGGAACCTTATTTTATTAATTTTGAAGAAGTTGAACCTTGTGGAATATAGAAGTGGTTTCTTTTCTCTTTCTAGTCTAAAATGGTTTGTGTATTTAGATTTAATTCACAAAATCTTGAGAACTTTAAGAGGTAAAGAGGGTTTGGGGTTTGGGTTGGGTTTTTTGATTTGAGTTTGCTTTGAGGTTGGTTTGGGTTTTTTTTATCTGTTGATTTTGTAACGGATGTATTTTTTCAATTTGCTCTTTTCAAAAACTAGGTATCCAAATCAGGATAGAGTGGTATTAGAAGCAATACTAAACATAAAACACAGTCAGGCATGTTGTGAGACTTCTTTTATTTGAAATCATTTATCTGAAAGAAATAATGTGGAAATCTATTTACAATCTAAAAACAAGCCCAGTTCAGCTTTTACTCCAGTCTTCCTAATATAAATTCTCTTATCAAATTGATAGGAATTTTATTTAATATATTTCAGGTATGAAATCTTTTGGAATCAGGTATGATTTCAGGTATCTACTATTTTGATGATATTAATTACATGTTTAAAAAGTGGAAGTTTAATTCCAGAATCATCATTGATTCTCCTGGCCATTTATTTACATGCAAATTATCATTAAAGGCAAAATATTTCAAGCTTTGTTTATGTTAATTGACTTATGTCTGGCTTTTCAAAATGAAAAACTAACAGATTCTAGAATCCATGCATAATGTTTCATTAAAGATAAAAATATCTGTATTCAAATAATATCACTGGAAATTCTTCAGCATCCTCTTTTAACATCTGATAATGCAATGCATAGCTGTCTAAATGTTATCTGTTTTGACTTATGAAATAACTTCCTGTCACTTTCTTAGTCACAGAGAACAGATTCATAAAATGCCATTCAGAAATTTCAACTCTATCATGTTCCACTTTTCATATATACTCTAGTTCAGAAATTGGAGTCTCATGAGGCATGGGAGTTACTCCACTCAGCTATAATATTTTAACTAGGTATAGCAATGGAGGAGCAATCTGTGTTTGTATCACAGAGGATATTCTGCAGCCCATCAGCACATGAGTAGGCATTTAAATTGCAATATTCTCTTGATCTGGAGGACTGTCTCCCTCTCTTCATTGATAGCAGCGTGAGACATGCAATCATTTTTTGAAAGTGGCAGCTTGACCTAGAAATGTATTATATGTTCTATGCGTCCTGCCAGACTGACTTAATCCTCCTGATATGAGCTCCCCTCTTGAAGCTGTGGTGCTAAGGCATGTCTGCAGGCATGTTGGCATTGCCTTACATTGCTTTCAGTTTGCTGTACTAATGGTGTCAATGGCCTGGGAGGGTTACACATGTCTTTACACATAAATTTCCCTTGCTGAGCTTTCTCAGCAAGACATGTTCCTTTATCTGGTTACAGAAGTATCAGTGCCTGCGACTGAGGTGGGAATAGAGCTCAAGGAGCTTGGCGGACTTGTGTCCAGGGAATGAGGCAGCTCCTTTCCATGGTGCGGAAAGGGATGCCACAGGAAATGGCACACATGGCAGCAGACATTTTGTAGATACTTCAAGCTGGCTGATACTCTATAATCATAAAGAGCAAAAACACTTTTTGTTTCTTAAGGAAACAAAAGGGTTTTGATCCACTGAAACAGATGTCTAAGTTGTACTAAGCAAGGTTTTAGAAAATATTTTGAAAGAAGCAATAAGACACAAGAGAAGGGGAAATAGGATGCATGCAAGAGTAAGCTGGAGTTGCTTTTCATATGATAATTATGTTATAGAATCATAGAATTATTTGGGTTGGAAGAGAGCATAAAGATAATCTAATTTCAACCCCTGACATAGGCAGGGACATCTTGCACTAGATCAGGTTGCTCAAAGCCTCATCCAACCTGGCTTTGACCAACTCCAGGGATGAGGCATCCACAAATTGCCTCACCATTCTCACAATAAAAACTTTCTGTCTAATGTCTAATCTAAATCTCCCCCTTTTCAGATTAAAACTGTTCCCCCTTATCCTATCCCCACACTCCCTGATAAACAGCCCCTCCCATCTTTCCTGTAGACCTCTTACGTAAGTACTGGAAGGCCGCTATTAGGACTCCCCAGAGCCTTCTCTTCTCTAGGCTGAACAAGCCCAAACTCTCTCAGACTGTCGTTGTCCACGAGGTGCTCCAGTCCTCTGGACTGGCTCTAATAGATCTATGTCCTTCCTGTGCTGAGGACTCCAGAACTGAACACTGTACTCTAGCTGAGAGTAGAGGGGGAGAATCACCTCCCATGACCTGCTGGTGACACTTCTTTTGGTGTAGCTCAGAATATGGTTGGCTTTCTGGGCTGCAAGCACACATTGCTGGCTCATGCTGAGCTTCTCATCTACCAGCACGCCCAAGTCCTTCTGTTCAGGGCTGCTCTCAACCCATTCTTTGCCCAGTCTGTATTTGTGCTTGAGATTGCCCTATCTGAGGTACAGGAACTTGCTGAAATTCATGAGGTTTGCACAGACCCACTTCTCAAGCCAGTTGAAGTCCCTCTGGGTGACATCCCTTCCCTCCAGCATGTCGACAGCACCACACAGCTTGGTGTCATAGAGGGTGCACTCAATCCCACTGTCCATGTCTCCAACAAAAATGTTAAATACAACTAGTCACAATACTGACTCCAGAGGAATGACACCTGTCACTTTTCTCCTCTTGGACATTGAGCTATTGCCCACAACTCTCTGACTGTACCCACCCAGCCAATTCCATATCCACCGAGCAGTCCATCCATCAAATTCATGTCTCTACAGTTTAGAGACAAGAACATCATGTGGGACTGTATTGTATTACACAAGTCCAGGTAGATTCTATCAATTACTTTTCTCTTATTCACCAACACTGTAGCCCCAGTGATGAAGGCCACCAATTTGTCAAGCACAATTTTCCCTTAGTGAAGCCATGTTGGCTGTCACCGACCACCTCCTTATTTTCCATGTGCCTAGCAGAGTTTCCAGGAGGATCTGCTCCATGATCTTGCTGGGCACAGAGGCAAGAGTGGCTGGCCTGTAGTTCCCCAGGTCTTCCTTTTTTTTTTTTTCCCCCCCATTTTTTACAAATATTTCCCCTTTTCCATTCAGTGGGAAGCTCATCAAACTCCTGTAATTTCTCAGATATGATGGATAGTGGCTTAGCAACTTCATCCACTAGTTCCTTCAGGAACTAGTGCCATGGACATGTGCACCCTCAGGTTCCTTAGATGGTCTTGCACCTGCTCCTCTCCTACAGTGGGCAATTCTTCACTCTTCTAGTCTATGTCTTTTTTTTCTGCCAAAAAAAAGTTTCAAGTAAAAGCTCTGTTTGGATGTAACCCTTAACTGGAGGAATGTATGCTTGCGAATTTCAAGCAGCTCTGCTTAGCACTTGCAATAAAGGCTGCAGTGATTCAAGTGGTATATTTCTCATGCCTCACTTTAATAATCACCACTGTTTTGTTTTTCTTCATTTGAGCTGTGCAACCATTGGGAAAAATCAATATTAAAATCCTGATGTGTTGCAAATTGTATTTTATCCATGCTGTTCCAAGAGAACCCATGTTTTTATGCATGCAGAAGCTGCTCTCTTTTTCTTGGTGTGAAGGTTTGCTTCAGAATCACAGGATGGTTGAGGCTGGAAGGGATATGTGGAAGCCATGATGTCCAGCTTCCTTTCTCAGGCACATTGACCTACAGCCTCTTGCCCAGGATCTTGTTCAGATAGGTTTGCAACCTACATTACACTATGATACTTTTTTAATTAAATGTGGACAATTTTTTCTCCTCATTAAGTGTGTAAATGTTTGAGTGGCATCAATATGGTTTTAGCTGGAGCCTTAAAACTTAGGAGAAATAGAAGAGAGTGAAGTAAGAAAATGTATTTTCAAAATACGCTATCAGACATTAATATATTAATGTTTATTTTGCCTTTAAGAGATACGTAGAAATGAAAGATCTAGATTAGGAATAAGTTTAGAATATTTTTCCTAGTGCTAGTAGTTTTTCTTTAATTCTTTTTTTATCTCCTTCTCTGATAGCTCATTGTGCTGACAAATGTGTCCATGGTCGTTGTATTGCTCCAAACACCTGTCAGTGTGAGCCTGGCTGGGGAGGACCCAACTGCTCTAGTGGTGAGTTTTCACCTGCTTCTGCCTGTCTCGTGCTCCTTCCACAGTGTTGTCCTCTGGTTTTGGCTGATTATCATCGATCCCATGCTTGGACTCCTGCTCACTAGTCAGGGGGTAGTTCTGATTTATCAGGTTACTCTACATGACTTGATTTTTTTTCATTTACTTGCAAATAATGTTACCTTATATGACTAAATGTGATGAGCTATTTTGTGCTGGATATCATGCTGTATAATGTAGAACTCAGTATCTGAAGTAAAGTAGGTAGTATTGAACTATAAGAAAATCTCTGATTATTTTATTTTCCCAGTGTGTAAGGAATGACATTGCCAGGTCATGTCTAAAAGCTATAAGCAAAGCCTTCCTCACAATGCTATCCTTCTCTTTTGCTCTTCCACTAACTTGTCCTTCCACGTCCCACCCTCCTCCCGTGTTCCTGTCTTGCATTGCTAGTTGTTCCTCATCTGCTCAGTTTCATTGCATTTTTGTCACATTTACTAGTCAAGTTTTTTCAACTTTCTTCTCCTTCCTCCTTGTCGTGAGATCGCATGCAGGAGATGAGGAGAGCAAGAGAGGACTATGGAGGGAACATGTGGCAGGAGACAGGGACAGGTTGGCACCTTTCCTGCTTGGCATGAGGGTGCAGTCACATGCAACCCAGCAAGCAGGTGGTCACGCTTAATAAAGAAATTATGAACATCAAGGCCAACACAGGTTTTATGTAAGAACATAGCAGAATGTCAAAGCCAAAATGAATTAGAAGAATAATATTAGGTCACGACCTTTTCAGTCACTGCAGTTTTCTAGACTCTTTGCCTGTAAAACCAGGCACTGCAAGCTGCAATAAAGCAATAAGGTCTGGACAGAGGGCAGAAGTCTCTCAGTGGCAGGACAGGAATGTTGGTGCATTGTCCCTTCCTGTGTCAAAGGTAATAGTCTGTGCAGATCATTAATTGGTTTTCTTCCGTTTGACTGAAATAGAGTTTCTCAGAGTAATTATTGGGGCTTTTTATTCATTATAATTTGTTATTTGTTCCGTCATTCTGTTCTGCTTTCCAAGATGTTCAGAAATGTAATGTTTAGGCTAAAATTACAATCACGTACTTCATTACAATCACCTTCAAAGCAGGTCACCGCTAATGTCTGTCCATTTGAAAGTGGTGGACATATTCTAGTCAACAATTAAAATATATTTTTATAATTTAAATTTAACAGACCATATAAAATTCTAATTCATAAGCCAGAGAATTATGCCTTGCAAAGATATTATGCTCCTACTTTGCTTGGTTTGGGATTCCTATAAAAATAACCACTGTGAAAAACCTAGATCATCATTAGGACAAAAATAATATGGTTTTATTTTTACCCTCATTTTTTTCTACTTGACAAAAGTAGGGAAATGTTCTTTTTTTCTAAACAAGGTGCTATAGGGACTCTGTGTCTGGAACTGATCTGTTGTTCAGGCAATTGAAATTAGAGTGAAAGAGAGTGAACAAAAGTTATTAATAATAAATTACATGAGAAAGAACCACTTAGAAGTTATTACATCTGCTTTATAGTCTTCGTATATATTTACATATGATTCTTTTCATGAGCAGCTTTAAAGAAGTTTCCCATAAAGCATAAAACTGAAAGGGTTAGCAATGCAATTTTAGTGTAATACAGGTCACAATCTGGTGTGCTAGATTAAGTCTAGGGTGTTAGCCAAAAGAAATGTCAAAAAAATGTTATCTATCTTTCTGAAAGCTTATGTATCCAGCTCTTCTGTAACTAATCAAAGATGCAGGAGAAACATGTATCACTAGACAAATTACAGTGGGGAAATACTGTTATTTATTGAGATTTACAAGTTCAGTACTCAGCGAAAGGGCAGTTTAGGTGAAACAGAAACCTCTAAGTCATTCTTTGGAAGTAATACTTCCTCTCATAGTATTTTCTAGAGTCCATTCCCTTTACCTATCAGTTTTGAATACATGTGCAGATTTTTTCCTCTGCTTCTTCTGCATTTGATGGCCTTTGATTGCTTGTCAAAGCCGTCTCAATAGCAAAAATACTTTCTGGTGTGTGAGCACAACAGGCCCAAGATGAAGGAGCTTTTATTCATATACCTTTGAGCAGTGTGATCTCATGAGAGGTTGTTGATCTTCTAAAGGCTTCTGCATGATATGAAAGCTAAATGTAACTGCCAAAATTTGTTTCAGATCATTAGTGTAGTCCTAGGAAAAGTGGGGTAGGCTGAGGAAGAGAATATTTTTCTACATGTGCTACGGGACATGAGTTTTGGAATTTATCCCATTCCATATGGACAAACTTGAGAAAAATGTTGCTTTCACCAGGCTGTCCTTCTGAGTTTGAGTACAGCTGTCTGTTGCTGCCTCTGTGTGACTTCGTTATCTGTGTGTCTGAGAGCTACAGTGCAGATCAAATAGAATTGAACAGTAGATGATAGTTTGGAAAGATAGTAGTGGTAGAGTTTTGGCTTTCTGGCACTGAATTTTTTTGTTGCTTGCCCTGTGTCGGAGATTTTCATATTTTGCCTTTAACTGTATTTTCTGCATGATCCTCGACTTGATTAGTTTTAGTAACAGAGGGTACAATGAAGTAAAATAAAGAGACTAGAGTTTTTTAATCATCATTTTGCTGATGTGGTTATGTCAGTTATTCAAGAAAAATAAATGTAAATTGCCATGCTGTAATGATGTCTAACATATAAAGATTTTAACTATGTGACTACTTAACTGAATAATGGAGAAGGAGCAATAACTAGAAGGCAGGCCAGTATTTCTTCAATGCAGACACTCAGGGGTGTAATGGTTACTGATGACCAGATGAAATACTGTGACTGAAAGGGAGAGAATATTCCCAAAAGTGCGAGATAGTGGGCAAACTTATATCCAAAAAGAAATACTATTTGGATTAAGTTATCACTTTTTTGCAGACCACTTACATTCTAGTGAGAGAGGTGCCAGTCGTGTAAAATAAGTTGTGCTAATGAGGAATTATTGACTGAACACAGTATTCAGGTCAAAGACAAATCAGTGGGCAAGAGACATCTTGAACCTGTTCCTTGGAGTGAATGAATCAGCACAACCAGCATGCTGTAAGCAGCACTTTAAAGAAGTGAACTTCAGGAGTATAAGTTGATTGCTTCTGGGCTGAGGACAAGGATAAAATTTAGGAAAGAAAAAAGGACACAGTGGTAAAAATAGATATGCATGTGTATTAAAAATGGAAAAAAATTGGTTTTATTGAAAATCAAAGTAGCCCAAGCTTCTCCTCCCAAACTAGATTATTATTTATAACAAAATTTTAACTTGCATGTCACATTGGATTGGTACATTTTAAAAGTGGGTTTTACTTCAGGTTGTGTATAAAGCAGTCTTCTGTAAAAGTTGCTACTTGTAGTGGTAGTTGGCTGTCTGGATGTGAGTAGCAAACCGTGTTTTACATTTGTAGATTATGGCGTTTGCCTGTTTTCTGCTCATAAACTTGCAACCGTATTTGCTATAATACATGATACATGGACCTGCTTATCAGTTTTGAATGTGCATGCAAGGTAGATAAACATGCAGCCTAACACGGAGCCCCACTAAGCAATCAGGACATTCACTTTGTTTTTATTCTTGTGCCTAGTAGTCCTCAAATAATTGCTTCAAAATCAATAGGACATTTTCTGAATAAGCTGGAGCAGAGGCAAAGGGCCAAAATCAATATTACACTGACTCATCTGCAAAGGTTATAGCCTTTGTGATCCCCCAGCAGGCCAGAGTAGTAAAACAAAAAGGGAATGACATAGGTTTCTGACAAGTATGGTAGGGTTGTTTGTGGAAATGTGAAAAGGCATTTCCTGTTTTTATTGTATTTAGGTAATCTGAGATTTATATGATTTACTGGATTTTAATTTGCAGTTTGATTCTGTTGGTAGTTAAAAAGAGTTCTCTTGGGACTATAGTCTGAGGGCATGGATGTAGAACAAGTGGCATTAAAGTGTAATTTGGCTCAAGGGTTTTATAAAGCATGAGAAGAGAACTGGCTTCTTCCTTAATATGTTGTGGTGAGCATTTAAAGCTGGCACCTCAGAGAAACATCTTCTTACCTTTAAATGCTCTTGCTAGGGAAACAAAATTTAAGGTACAGTAGCTCTGCTCCTGTCAGATTTCCCTTACTATGAGGGGTGTCTGTAAAGTTCACAGATACCATTCAAATCTCACTGTTTTCTTCAGTGGACTCAGCAGATGTAAAATATGGCAGAAACTGGATCCCCTGGCATAGCTTGTGTGGGACGCTCACGTGAGTTGCAGGCACTGCCAGCTTCTCAGTGGAGCTTATAATTTCCATTAACCCAGAGGGTAGATGTGTGACTGTTGTCCACAGACACTGTTGCACGTTGAGTGAAACAGACCTGTTATTGCAGGTGCCCATCTTGTACACACTAATGGCACAGCTTTTTAATCTTGATTTGAGTTTCTTTAATCAAGTCTTTGCTTTTCTTTTTGTTTGTCAAAAACATTCTAATCGAGTTTGCAAGATATGCTCAGAGAGCGAGGTCATCCTTAAGTTTTCCAAGACATTCAACAGGCTGTAGAAATAGGCTCTGGTTTTAACCACATGCTTGCAGCAGAATGGCTGGATTCACAGGACTGAGAAACTGCTAAGCACACAAATGAAACTGCACAGTATCCCAACAGAGAGCTATTTGCTTTTATGGAAAATGCAGAGAAATAGCTCATTCAAGTAATGCAGATCTACCCCCTGCTCTGGCTCCCAAATGGCCACGTGCATCCTGTTAGCAAAAGTGACAGGAAGTCATAAACAATCTTAAATTTAACTTTTTCTTATTATGTGTGTCTTCCCAATGCCATTCGCACACTTAATTCTGTAATTATTACTTCTGTAATTCCCCTAATTGATTTCTCCTTTGTTTAGCCAGTTGAACTCTTTTGTTTTCCTCTCTAACAAGACTGAATATCTTTGGGCTGAGAAACTAACCCACCAGCAAATTAGGTCATGTGCTACTAGGGAAAACAGGTATTAATGGAAGCTGCCATCACCTTCATTGTTGACAGAGTCACTATAGCGTCATTATAGTAGGTACTATCAAAATTCCCAGGGCTGCATAACAGCTGTGTTTTTTTAGAGTTCAATATAACAACATATTTGAAATTACATTATTCTTATGCCTACTGTGATTTCTGTCCTATAAAGCATTTTAGTTTTGAAGTTCTAGGGAAGTTAATAGATTATATTGACAAGAGTCAACATTTCGCTAAATTACAGTACCAATCTTTAAGCAAAAGAAGAAACAAAAATGTGTTTTGTACAAAACTGAGTTATTAAATTTAATTAATGTTGAGATTTACTGAAGAAAGGCGTTACAGTAAATGGTGATAGTTTTATTGGTTTGTATATATTTTCTGGATCAGTGAATAATTTCTGATTTTCACCATTTTTTAAACTCAGTATATTTCTGGTATTTATGTTAGTTGATTTCTTGAATAATATCTGTGTAACTTTTTTTTTTCTAGTAACAGTGCAGAAATATTTTTAGTATTGGCTTAATTTCAGACTGCCTTGTATATTGGTGGACTTGTGTGTTGCCAGTGACTCACTTAGCAGATTTTCAAAGATGTGAAGCATAACATTTGTTGCTAATTTAAAAATTAAGATGAGTGTCAAGTCATTGCAAAGAAGAAAAAGGCTAATTTATGGTCCTGCAAGGAGATTTGTGCAAAATCACAGCCATGGACAACAGTCCATTTTATACAGTACAATCAGACTCTTATAATTTTGTAACTTTTCCTGTAATAGTGATTATTTCTAACACATTTTGTCTCGGTAGAAGGATAAAATGAACACTAAGAGCCGTCTCCGTGTGTTCACAATTATCCAACCTGGTGTTATGATGTCTAAAGCACTCTAAAGACCCTTCTGGTTATGACATGTGAAAGGCATATAGCCCCAGTCCTTTATAGGATCTTAAAAACACGTTTTCATTGTTCTTCCACTTCATGGGTCAAAAGGCTTTTATGAAGTAAAAAAAAATAAATCTCTAAATTAAATTAAATCTTAGCGTTTTGAATACAGTCCTTGCTATACACAAAGCAAAAAAGTAAGAATGGAAAATATGCCTCAGGGTAAAAAGGCTACAGTATAACAAATGAAATCAGAAAACAAAAGACTCAAAGAAAATCCAGATTTATTAGAACGTGCATTCTGAGAAAAAACACTACTAAGCATTTCTGTGTCTGGGATGTAGGTAAGAAAAAAAATTACTAAAAGGCATTGACATTTTATAATTGTTACAAGTATTGTCTAGAGGAAAAATATTTATTTTCTGGTATGCATTTGCATATATTTTCATAACATCCTGAAGTCACTAGAACAGAGCATATAAAATTATGGAGAATAAGCTCATGTTTTTATTAAATAAAACTGTTTGCTTATTTTAAATTTTTATTTCACAGTATTGCACTCCAAGTGAGGGAGCGTTCACTCTATTTCTGCTCTCAGTGGTAGGGAATTTTGTTTTCAGATGTTTCAAAAGACCATAAAAATATATTAGGCTAATGCTGTGGTAAAAATCTCCTCTGTTTCAAAGACAATAGTACGTATTTCTAGAAACACACAGCAGTGTGTGTTGCAGAAAGATGTGTAAGCCAGAATAAAATCTCTACTACATATAGGACAGATACAAGAAATGGTAACAAGAAAAGTAAATCTTAGTTTTGCTGTCATTGTTCACTTTCACCTCCCTGTTAGCAAAAAAGAAAGACAAAAAGAGAAGAAAGATCTTTTAAAAAGCATTGCAATAACCATTGTCTGGCTTGAATATCATAGTGTAAAGGAAACTGTAGCATTCATAAAAGATAGTTACAAGTTAGATTTTCTATGGAGATTTTTCTTCTGAAATGTTCTTTGACTTGATTGCCTCACTTTGTTCTCATTATAGGCCATTCTTTAGAGATGTAGAATTGTCGGTGATCAAGGTGGGTTTGTCAGGAATAAACTCATATTCATTTGCTCTTTTCCTTTTTGTTGCCTTTTAATGAAATCAATGAAAAAAAAAAGGCAGAAAAAATCCTTACAAGTATGTGACCAACTTGGTTTAAAACCATAGTTAGGCTTTTTCAGGTAATTTTTTCACCACTGAATCCTTTAGCTGTTCCTAAAATCATTGTTCAGCACTCAGTTTCAGTGAGCATTTCATTATGATAGTAAACCTGTATTGTCTTATTTGTTCATTTTAGATGAGGGTTTATACAATGTAGTGCCCTTATTCCCAAAGGCAAAGTTTTGCTTTCACCGAGTAGCCTTCAGAGTTCTCTGACCCACATTTGTAGCACTGTGTAATGTGCACAGCATGTACTGCAGTGACAGTATATTCCCGGATGAACAGAACGTATAAAAACAAAAATGACAATTAGATGTGGCATTAATACCATGGTGTTCTTAAACATTTATTTTTATTCCCCCCTCACCCCCACCCCACCCTGTACAGCATCAGGTGAAGGCAGAAAGGATCCTGTGAGTCTGCTACCAGAGCTGTTAGGGAGCAGTACAAATAGCTGGTTCTTCTGATTAAAACAGAAAAACCTGAAGGTTAACGTAACATATGTGAAAGAAGAAGGAAAACTACTTTTGTAAGGCAGGTGCTCTGTGTAAAACACAGTAATGTTAGGCCAGTTCTACATGATCAATGCAGAAAATTAACCCTGGTTTACTAACTGGGTTTTGCTTTTCTGCAGGATTCAGCCTGTTTCCAGGTGTAATTGGGGCTGAGATGCATCATCCTTGTGCCAAAACCATTCTGAATATGGGGTGTTTGTCTTTATACTTTTCTTGCCTTTCACACATGCCCTGTGCTGAGACAGATGACTTTCAACTTTTACATGTGCGTCCGTGTAGTGTTTGCATACGCGCATGTGCCTGCGACCTTGGTGCTGTCAGGACAGTCAGAGCAGATATTCTGATTAGACTCCAGCTGACAGTCTGTAACCTGACGATAGTCATTAACCCAATGACTATCCCATTCCACCAGTTTAGCAGCTGTGTGATTTCCAGCCCAGCGTTCTTGGTGTCTGAATATTGGGAAGCAGCAGATAGTCTGATGTAATAGTTGGTAAATTTAACCTCCAAAACTTATTAAAAAATAAACCAAACTCATGCAGGAAACATTTCTACCCTCTGCTTTCTTCTTTTTTAATAGTAAATTGAGCATCAGTTTTTGACAAATCACTTTAATTTCCTATAGAGAGCATTATTGATTCTCAGTCAGGGGACACAGAGGTAAAATATTTTATATATTCCTGTCATTCAAAATTCTGCCCATAGCATACAGATAGATGCGAGGCTGGTGACAGACCTTGCATAAAGGACTATCATGCAGTTGTACTGTGGTGAGGCCACCGTTGTCTTAGGTGGAATGTGTCACCATTGTGCTGTAGTGATAAATTGCATAGTCAATATTTGTTATTCACCTGGCTGTTGCCAGGAGAATGGTTGTGAGACTGGAAATCCAGTGTTTTTTATTTAAATGGTATCCTGCAAATATGATTAAAAGATCACACCAGGAAACTAATAAACTGTTATATGCTGTGGAGTACGTACTTTTAAAGTAAATAGTAGAGAAAGGTCCAAGGTTCACAAACACAGCACCTTCAACCTGGACAAGAGTAAATCTGCAGGAGACAGCAGGGCACATCCCAGGGAGGCAGACTAGGGATGAGATTGTAAAAAGTACAGAGGGACTACAAGGCCTCCACTGCTTCACAAGTGAAGCAGTTTCTAGGAGAGCAGTCTTGATGCTTGGATGTTGGATGGAATAGCAGAGGTGTGGTAGTAGATATTTCTTGTCTGTGTGGCTTCGAAACTCATTACGCTGAGTCTTGAAGCAGCTGCATGAATGTTGTTTCACTGCATCAAATATTCCATTTCCAGCTAGTGATGAAAGAACTCAAGCTTGTACTGGACAACTAGAAATAAGGCCTCTGTTGCCTGTCATGACTTTTATATCTAGAGTGCGTTCAGGCCACATTAATCCTTACCTGGCCTCTGCACTGAAACAGTTGTGATCTAGCCATCAGTCTGAATTCTTCTCTTTATCAGAAATGCCCAAAGGGTTTTAAAATATTTTTTGATATGTATTTTTTCACTGTTAATATTCCATGAGGAATGACTGAAATTGAAATTCCCTATTTTGTATGGGAACAGGAAGAAGACTGTTCTCTGAATCCAGACTTACATGTTAACTGAAAAAACGTGCAGGGATGTCTGCTCCATCATGACACAACATGTGGTTGTCTCAGACATCTCACCACCCATAGATAGATCTCTATATGTCTCAAACCAGTTAATTTCCTGGCAACAGTTTGAGGACTAGTTAAGCGTGAGTTTACACTTTCTATTCCATGCAGACATGTTGAAAATAAACATATAGCAGTTCTGAATGAACGTAAGTTGTCATGGGGACAGACAACTAATGAGAGGCTGTGCTGTAGAGAGCAATGAGGTTTGTATAGCCTAGAACGAAATGCACACATCTTCGAAGAGAGAGGCCAATAATAAGATGGACAGTTCTGTGAGTTTGACAGTATTGCTGGTTGTTCATAATATACATAATGCTTTCTGTTGCTCTGTATTTTACTGTGTGTAGATGCTCTCAATATCTCCATTATGGATTCATGTTCTAGTGACCTTTCCTGGAAAAAAAAATTCTTTGAAAGACTCTAATCCCTTTTTATTTGTATAGCTTGAGCGAACGGCTCGTGTAGCTGAATAATTCCTACCCTGAGGAGGATTCTTGAATTGCTTTGCATTAGTCTAGGAAAGCCTGCCTGTTCTCTGCCTGGGTTTTTTGCCCCGGGAAAAGACGGGGAGAACAATGGTTGTCACTCTTTAAGACGAGAGCCCAGGCTTCCAGTCTCTGCAATTGAAGCTTTCCTGTTGTATTGCTGTAATGAACAGAATGTAAAAATAAAATCAGGTCATTTAACCATATGATTAGCACATTCCTGTTAAACTCCAGGTGACCTTAATCTTTTGGCTTTCTACAGAACTCCCTTATTTTCTTCCTTAACATTAAGGTTTTTCTTTTGATGCTGAAATAATCTCTGACAGGTTTGCTTGTAGGGCTTTAATGGACCACATTCAGGCAGACAAAAAAAAGATGCATTTGAATGATTGTGAAAACACATCTGATAATCAAATTTGTAACATTCAGATGACATTTAACCATAGAATCAATAATTTCTCTTGCTTTGTGAAACACTTCCTGTGTTTTCTTTTGCTCTATCATTAAATTGCAAGATTGAAAAAGGAACTATTTGCAATTACTGAAAAATGTAGAAAATTCTGCATTTGAAAAATATCGTAATCTTATATTGAGTAAGCTCTGCAACTTCCTTGTAGAATTCAGACAGTTGTTTATGGGTTTAGGTTACAGGGTTTTTTTGCTTTTTTAAGTTAGCAAAACTTCTCTATATAGATGGAAAATCACTGCAACTGTAACTCTTATTTGGTGATGGAGAGTCATAATGAAAAGTTTTGACAATGAAGTGTCTTGAACTTACATTTATTTCACAGTTTTATGTTTTAAAGTGTTTGCTTTTATGATTGGTGTGCAGAAATTAAGTTCTGCCTGACTGCCAGGATCCTTGAGGACCAAGGATAAATAGGTACATTTAGAACTTTTAGAACTTTGATTTTTTTTGGTTTTTTCACAATTGACTCATAGTATCTTCAGTGCTACAACATGAGCTATTGTAAGAGTGCTGTAAATTTTTCCTTCTACTCCTTCAGCATGTGACAGTGACCACTGGGGACCTCACTGCAGCAGCCGCTGCCAGTGCAAAAATGGAGCCTTGTGCAACCCCATTACTGGAGCCTGCCACTGTGCGTTGGGTTTCAAAGGTTGGCGCTGTGAGGAACGCTGCGATCAAGGGACATACGGAAACGATTGCCATCAAAAATGCCAGTGTCAAAATGGAGCCACCTGCGACCACGTGACTGGAGAGTGTAGATGTCCTCCTGGATACACTGGTGCCTTGTATGCAGGGGCTATATTATTTATGGGATAGAAATACAAATTTTAAATAGTGCTAACAAGAGAAATTAAGTTTAAATTAGCTTTTAACACTATGCTGTTGATCTGGCTGCTGTGCAACACAGAGGAGCAGTGCTGGCAGCTGAGAAACAGCTGGGCAAACCATGTTGCAGTGCTCATTCGGATATGAACTGAAAGAAAGCTGTCTTGATCTGGACTGCTAAGTAAAAGCCACAAGAAGTAGCACAGGAGCTTCTTCATGACCACCATGGAAATGTTTTGGTTGCAAATTTGGAAAATCTCGTTGAAATATAAAATTATTTGTCTTTGTCAGTAACAGTGAATGAGCACCAATTAGTGTAGAAAGAAATACCTTTAAGAATAAATAATTGCTAGATTATCAGGTGTGTTTCCTTAGATTTGTTGCATGGATGCTATACGATATTCAGCATGTGTTGCTTTATGTTGGACTGCTCTTTGTTTCATACTTTTGTCCAGAAAAGTCATTCATAGCATTAAAAATAAAAAGGATGCTGGAGACTAGAGCGTGTGCTGAAGTAACAGTTGTCTCTCTTGTACACCACCACCTCTCCAGCTGCGAGGACCTTTGTCCCCCTGGGAAGCATGGGCCACAATGTGAGGAGAGGTGTCCGTGCCAGAATGGAGGCATCTGTCACCATGTCACCGGAGAGTGTGCCTGCCCGCCAGGATGGATGGTAAAAACACTTCCTGAAACCAACACAACCCCATAAAACTCCCATATTTGTAGATTTCAGGGAGAGTAAGAAAAGGGTAGCAAATGAGGATAGCAAATGCAGTCTGCTTGTAGCCAGGAGTAATGAGGAATGTATTTTAGCATGAGGGACG
Source organism: Phaenicophaeus curvirostris (assembly GCF_032191515.1). NCBI lineage: Eukaryota > Metazoa > Chordata > Aves > Cuculiformes > Cuculidae > Phaenicophaeus > Phaenicophaeus curvirostris. Next base: position 22,035,669 of record NC_091431.1, read on the forward strand.
CATAAAATACTTGCAAAACCATCTGTTACTGAAAATCCTGTAGTTCTCCACTGCCTTTTTAACTGTGTCAGATTCTGGGAAGCAAAAGACATGAATCATGCTGTGAAAAGGCAACATGCTTTATATCTTGTCTGGAAGTCATTCATTTCTAGATATAATCTGATATTATAGGGAGGTGACACCATTATATATTTTAGCAGTGGTGTTTGTGCCTGTTTTCAGACATACAGTATCCATGACAAAAACCCTAAAGCATTAGATACTGTGTCAAATGTTGGTGATGCAAATGGGATATCAAAATGTTGACATTACCTTTAGACTTTCTGCCCTTTTGTCAGTGGACAGGGAAAGAGGAATTGACCTCGGAGCTGCAAGTGGCATTCCCTGCCACCAAGCTGCCACCTCTGAGTTGGCAAATAATGCGCTTAGAAGGTGGTCAAAACCCTGAAAGGTGACTAAAGCCTAAATACTTCGTTTAAATACATTTACAGATAATATCTCTCTCTTGTATTTGTTAGTAATGTTTTCTATTTAGATCTCCATTTAGAGTGAAACTCCACACTTACTATATTTTTAATTACCTCGTGATAATTGGGATGTTATATTGAGATAACCTGTGGCAGAGGTCATCTTTTCACCAACTAAAGAACACAGCTGTAAATTATTTTCTAGGTTTGTGTGTTTGAATAACACCACTTACTTGGATTATGAACATTTTTACTTTTTATTCCACTTCAGGTGAGAAGAAGAAAATTATAGTTCATAGAATACAAATGTTTTTGCATAAATTCTTGACTCCCTTTATCTGCCTAAATACAGCTAATGAAAAAGGAGATAACATATGAAGCAGTGATGTAAATTTTATGCTAGTGTGTGTCTTAGCTAATAAATTACTGCTTAGCACTTCTAGTGATTTTCCATTCCAACTAATTATTTAAGTATAACTCTTCATTAGTTTAGATGTTCCAGTTCTGTGAAGTGCAGTTTTGTCAGTGTAACCTGGTTTTGCTTTTTTTTATGTAAGGAATGTTTAAAATAGCCAAGTATAAATTCTGTGGTATCTTGTGTTAGCTGAAGGGCCTGCATGTCTTTTGTCTGATGAAATGCCTCTTATATGTTTGTTGTTTAAATGGCTTCTTAAGATGTGATGCTCCCCTGTCTACACAGGTGTAATTAGTTCCAAGGATGTAAATAGCAGAAATTCAAAACCTGTTGAAGGGAAGCAAACTTCCTATCTAAGCATTTGAGATATGCTGCTTTCAATCAAATTGCAAACAGCTTTTCCTTTCATCAGAAAAAAAGCATCTTATCCTTAAGTAGTATAATTGGGGCATTACAGCAATTAATGATTTCTACACCACTGCTAACTGGAGGGCATTTCTGGATGTCTTGGTATATACTGCTTGACATCAATCAGTCTTAAATGTCTAAGTGTTTTCACTGTTGCTTAGAGATAGTGTTTTTCACTGTCTTTGGCTTCCAGAATGGAAATCCTAGAAGATTATTCCTCCAGTGCAGAAACATGCCCCATGTTTAAAGCTGGACAAGAATCTGGCATTTCCGTGATCAGCACTAGATGAGTGACATGAGATCTCCTTGATCTTCCTTCATTTCAGACTTTTCTTCCTTGTTCATTCAAGCCATAATCCCAAATATACTATTAAGATTTTTTTTTTTCTTTTGCATACACAGGGCATGGTCTGTGGTCAGCCTTGTCCTGAGGGTCGTTATGGGAAAAACTGTTCTCAGGAGTGCCAGTGCCACAACGGAGGGACTTGTGACGCAGCGATAGGTCAATGCCATTGCAGCCCAGGTTACACAGGGGAACGGTAAGGAAAACTTATTTTTGCCAGACTGCTGAACATGCAAGAGGCCAGCTATGACATGGGAAGTTAAGACGCTGATATAAAGCATAATGGAAATATCTGTGATATGTTAAAGAGTGTTATGAGCTGTTTGCCATGTATGTCACTTAGCTGAGGAGGGTCGCAATTTAAAAGGGCCTATGTGATTAAGCTTCTGTGAGGAACTGCTTGGTTTAAGGATTTTCCTGCTTTGGTTCATGCTGTGTCAGTATCTTGTGGGTCTTCACCTGAGTGATTCTCAGTGGGGTATGGTGAAGGGAGGGAAGTACTTGGTTTTATGCAGGTGTTTGGTAGTCATAGTAGCAAGGGAGGCTTATCTGGTTCCTCTTCAAATTGAGCAAGCTGTATAGTTGTCTCCTAAAGTAATTTGTTCATATGACGAAGTGAAACTTCTTTATTTTCTGACTTGATCATTAGAAATTCTTTTTGGAAGGTTGGAAATATAGCAAGACATCATTTTATTAAGGCAGTGAAAACAGGTGAAATAAATATTTTCCTGCATATGTTTTAAACAGCATGCAACTTATTTGCTGAAGTCAGCAGCAGCTTAATCACTCGGTCAGTCCAGGGGATCTCTGCCAACAGTAGTAGGTACTGTAACCATATGCACTTCCCACACAGTGTTCACAGGATATGAGGATATCCGTGCCAGACATAAGGGGAAGAAAAACTCATGAACTTATGACAAAGGGAAACAATTAGTCCATGGTCATTTGGATGCCAAAATTAAATTTGCATCTGGGAAGACATGGTACAGAAGGTGGTAGATGCATTTAAAGAGAAACAGATAAGTCAACAGGGAAACGGGGAATATCCATATGTGAGTCTACACACTGTACTACACTGGTGTTTCTAAAAGGAATTACATTTTTTGTCTTGGAATTTAAATCCAACTTTAATCTGAAATGCCTTACAGGCTGCAACATTTTGATCACTTTTGTAAGTCTGAGTTCCTTCTTTTCCTGCAAAACAGGCTATATTTGCAATTCTTTTACTTTTAAAAATTCTCCAAGGGCAGGAATGGGTCAGAGGCAAGGTTGTAGACCTGGTTCTTGTTTCGTGTCAGTGGACTGGCAAGGGAGGAGAGTGTTGTAAGAAGTCTGCAGGCATTGACTAGGCTAGTATGCACATACCAGCAGCAAAAAGGACCATTTTTAGAAACTCTGAACTATCCTCCAGTTCTGTGTGTAATTTCACCGGTATTTGTCTATTTTGATGTGATAGTGACTCCTGGAACTTTCTTGCTGTCGTGCAGCAAGAAAGAAGGACTCCTAAAATGTTGCAGCTTCTAGTTGCTCTCAGTTAATACAAGTTAATAGGTTAATCTAGTTTAAACTACTTTTAAACTACCTTGCATAATACTTTTTGATTGATACCTGTCTTCACCACAAAGTGGAAAATTGTCTTTCAAAAGCTGATGAGGATGCAATTACAAAAAAAAAAAAAAAAAAAGCAAGGTTAAATCTAATTTGGTTGGGATTCCTGATTGCTATTTGGAGAAAATTAATTCTCTACTTTATCTGTATGTCTTCATTAGGGAACATTTAAACAGGATTTTTAGGTCTATTATTCTTCTACATCTCTGAAGAAAAGGAGGTTTTATTGCTGGCTTCAGTTAGGGCAGAGTTACCAATACCTTGAAATTTCAGAATAATAGTATCAGGTTGAGGCAAATACTGCAGAAGCATGAAAGGAACGTATATACCCACTTCACCTCAGTCATGCTAAGTCACATTTTGTGGTACCTTGTATCACACCTTTGAAGTTCTCCTGTAATAAACTACCAGTTATACAAAAACATGCCAAGTATGTATGAAAAATCACCAATCAAATTCTTTCACAGGACTAGGGAAATTAGATGTTTATAAGCTGATAAGAGCATTAATAATGTGCTGTGTTATCAAGTAATAGTTTTGCACAGTCTTCAACTTCGTAAAATTTACAGGTACCCAAACTGCACAAGATGTTATGTGCCTAATATCACCTGTCAAGTTCACCTCAGGATTTCATTGTCAGCACGTTCTGGCCCTAAAGCTTTGGGATTTACCTGTTTTTTCTTTTTGTGTATGTCAGTGTAATTGAGGGTTTAAAGGATGCTTATGTCGAAAGATATGGGGATTTTCCCTGACACATAAACTATGAAATGTTGTCATCCTTGACTCTGAGGCATGAACCTGTTGTGTTGAGAGGTCTGCTTTCATACATATAATCAAATATTTTAAGTGCACTGAGAGCTGGAGCCTTTATAATGCTGTAGTAGTAGTGGCATTCTAAATTTTAACAATTCATTCATAAAACATAGAGGTTAAAACTGAAAAAATCAAAATTATATTGTGCCTTTTAAAGACATCATCAAATGAAATTGCTATCTGGAAACTCATTAATAAATGAGTTGCAAATTTTAGAAGTAGGGTACTGAAAATTGTCTTTTAGTAGTCAGGCTGGCCAGCTAATTATGCAGTCTGCTCTTTAGGTCTTTCATAGGTAAAACATTAAGGAAATAAGACTGTTAGCTGAAATAGCTATCTTCTAAAAGCTCTGTGAATGAAAGGGTAAAAGGTTGGTGAAAAAGTCTCTTTATTGGAATGTACTTTCCTTAAAGAGCAACAAAAGTTATTGCTACTCTCCCATTTGGGTTAATGTCTTAGTGAAGACTTCCAGTTTGCACTTTCATCTGTTTGAAAAGTCAGACAAAAAGAAGGGGTTTGGGTTCTGGAAGATTTTTCCATGTCAACCTATGAATTTTTGAAAGGCAAAATCAACAACAACAGCAAAAAAAAGAGAGAGATCTAGAATGAAATTCTGAAAATAAAAGTATTCTGGAAACATCAAGAGCTTGGAAACAGAATCAGAAAATATTCTTGTCAGAGACTGCTGAGCTTTATTGCCAGTAAGCTCGCTGGCCTGAGTGTCTACAGGGGTGCATGAGCGCTGGCTATTTGTGTTATTTCTAAGTGGAGAACCCAGATCACTTCAAGAAGTTATAGATTAATGTCTTTTGAAACAAAATACTTGTTACTTTATTCCTTCATACTTCAGGTCTGATTTAAGAGGGTTTAGTTCTGTTCAGATTGCTGAATGCTAAGTGCAATGGTTTGTGCATGCACATTGTTTCCTTTGGTGGAGAGAAAGGAAACCTCTTCCAAAGGCATTTGCAAAGCTAATGCTTATATGCCTGTCTAGCTGAGCAGCAAAAGAAGAGAGACGGTCACTTTTAAAATTAAGTTATATAAATTCCTGCTCTACTTAAGTCATTTTAGACCAGTGTAAGAGATTCCTCATAAAGTGTATTTTCCTTAATCTCCAAAAGCTGTAGTTTAAGGGAAATAAAATTAAGGTTTGTTTCTTTTTTTTTTTCTCACAGTTGCCAAGATGAGTGTCCAGTGGGGACTTACGGAGTGCAGTGTACCGAGACCTGCAAGTGTATGAATGGTGGGAAATGTTACCATATTAGTGGTGCCTGTCTCTGCGAACCGGGATACATGGGAGAGCACTGTGAAACGAGGCTTTGCCCTGAGGGAATTTATGGCCTCAAATGTGATAAAAAGTGCCCCTGCCACATGCCAAATACCTGGAGGTAGGTTTACAACCTAGCCTGTTTGTTTTGTTTTTTTTTAATGTAGAACATAGCAATCTAAATATAATCTGAAAATAAATATCTCCTGAATTTTCTAGTACTTTCATGATGAAGAAGCTAAAGACTTGTAAGAGTATTTGGTATCCTCTAACCATATCAGGAAAAAAGATACTAACCCAAGGGAGCTTCTGAATTTTAGTGCTTGCAACTATATTTGATCTTACATTCACTGCTGGTTTTGGCTTCTGACCTATGAAATAAATGTTAAGACAAAATGTGACCTTTGTCTGTATTTACCACATGATTAAATCGTTACATTGTTCACCGTATAAACTCAGTATATGTCATATGACCCCACATATTCAGGTGTACTGTACCTGTGAAATAACTGAATTGAAATCAATGCATGTATAGCCTTATGAGCCAGACATGAGAGGAGAATCCATTTCTATATTTCTCTGTATACATGTATAGGAATTACTGTAGGGGACTATTGTAATACAGAATTTCCAAAGCCTTATCAATGGTAAATCAAGATTTCAAAAATACACTTTTTGTCGTTTACATATTTTTTCTAGAAAGCAGACAAAATCTGATCCTTGGATATCAAATGAAAATAGGTTTTCCAGTTGATTTACCTTTAACCGTCTCTCCTTATTCAGTTAGTAATGAGTCCTATTTTGGAATTTGTGTGCCTTTATGGATTTCACAGTGTTTCAGCATATTGTTATGAAAATTTGAAAACTAGCTATTTGGAGACAGACTTTCAGCTGTGAAGGAGGAATGTCAGATGTCAGTTAAGGGAAGCCAACATTTATAGAACAGTTCTAGATACCTTTCTGTTGTTACAAAACATGGTTCTTCTGATTAAATACTTTAGCCATTGTGCATTCACTGAGACTTAATTTCATTACTAATCACATTACCTTAGATAATGTTTGCAAGCATAATGTAAATCTTTGCTGTTAAAAATAGCTGTGAAAGAAACTTGCATAAAATGCTGACTATTGCATAGGATGCTGCCGTACTATATATAAGATACACTTTTCCTCATAGATAAACAAAAGACTTTAGCTAGAATTTAGCAGTGATGTGGAAGCACTCAAGCATAGATTATGGAAATACCTGTTCTGTTAGGCCTCTGAAAAATTACATTGTGGATATCATTGACACAACATGTGACACAAACTGAATTCTTATCCCTTTCCATTGACACACTTTTAGAGTCATGTATTTCCACTTCTGTTTATCCCATTTACTTGAAATGTCTTTCTCAAAGTACTGAGCTTTTCCCATAAAATCCAGCAATTCATTCTTTGGGTAGTACATTCGAAAATGAATGGCACTATAATGCTGACCTAGCCAGCTCTCAAATTACGCTAGCAGACCAGATACCATTGTATTATGAATTATGGTTAGCTACTTTCCTGAAAGTTTGTCTGCAGACTGTTGTAGCAGATTTATTTGACAGGAACACATTACACTGTATAGTATTTCTGATATTACAGGGATTACTCCTGATTCATGTTTGGCGCAGCTGTTCCTTTATTTATACCGCTGGAAGACAGCATGTGGTCAAATCACATCACAAAAGTTCACATGTAAACACCAGCATATAACTGGTCTTTTTTTTTGAAAGTTTTCCCTTCTGTATGACAAATCAAAAGAAACTTACCAGCGTCGTTGGTGTGGGAGTGTATTTGCAAAGGCATAACGTTTTGTCATGAAAACACAGATTTTCGTAACTTCACAAGTGTATTTTTCATATGTGAGGTTCTTCCCCTAAGTCAGGAAGTCATTAAGACCACCAAATAACATATTTGAAAGGTCATCTGGGTAATGGTACAGAAGACAAAGCTCCCTGCAGGCACTTCATGCTTCTGAGAATCTTCTGAGAAACGAGTTGTATCTGGCTGGCTTTGTCACTCACTAAATGTCATTCGGCCAGGAAACAACTTTTTTAAACATAACAGGGAATATCCTTGTCCCTTACTTGCCTACCACAAGTACTAGTTGGGCTGGTTGTAGTCAAGGGATTATCTTCATAGCAGTAACCCATTTAGCAGCTGTAGAACAACCAATAATCCCAGGGCATGAAAAAGGGAGCATAATTCCTTCTTCAGATATACTTATGTCTGTCATTCTAGGAGTCTGTCAGTTTTAGGAGCCTTAATTTCATAAAAGCTTTTTTCATTTTGTATGACTGCTGATATAGATATCTTTGAAGAGGAGCTGTTGGTAGGCCTAAAGATCCATCCAATTACTAATATTCTTGGCATTCACAGATATGGAAATTAACTAAAGATTAGTTAAAAAACTACTTCCCATCAAAAAATTGTACTGTAAATTATGTGTACATAAGTTGCAGTATACAAAAATGTGCCTAGCCATTTTCTTTACATTCTTAAACGACAAAAACATTATGACAGAGTATCATTCAAAATGTATGCATATTTATATTACTATTTTATGATTCAGGAAATTGCATCAAAACAGCTTTGGCAAGAACTCATAATTTGCATTTTGGGTAGGCTGAGCTACAGGGATTTTGCTGCTGATGATGGTTGATGTCAGCTTCTGGGAATGAAAGGCATCATTGTTCTTACTTGTATCAGCGGTCTTTTTTAAATACTTAGTAAAGGGTTAGATACAGATATGCTTGAGAGATTTTGTTCTTTTTGAGTCTTCAGAGGACAGCAACAGGTAATAACACTCTTGTGCCAAGAATTTTTTCACAAATGGTTCTCTATCCCATTCTTTTATATGTATGGAAGGATTTGACCTAATCAGACACAGATCTCTGCTCTCTGTGACAACATGACCCTGTTGATTTTTCTGTTTTTACTCAATAGCTGAGAAAAAAAAAAAAACATAGTGTGAGCACTAGCTAATTGAAACTAAGACTACATAAATGTGTTCCCTAAGTGAAATACAGACAGCAGCGCTGTGAGCTGGTGCAAGCAAAGCCACATGTCCCTGCCACTTGCTTCCATGGTTTGTTAGGCTTACAGAAGCGTCTCATTCTGAAGATCCTTTTCCTAATGGACTTGTATGTACCTGTAGAGCTTTTTATGGAAATTTGATATTGCATAGGTTGCTACAGAATTTAGATGGATATTATAATAATTAAAGACCTATATAAGCTATACGGAAACCATGCAGTTTATGTAAGTTCTCCAAATATATGTTATCAACTACCGAAAAGTATGTTTGGTCTTTGTATATTTGTATTTCCAGAAAGTATGAACAAACGACCAGGAATAAAAGCAGATATACTGGCAGCATCTCTCAGCATCTCTTTATTGCCCTATCTTAATATATAAATCATACTGCCAATTAAGCTAGCTGCATGGGAAGCCATCAAAAAGCTTCAGAAGTGCTCCAGCTTCCTACATCTAATTACAAGTTGTGGAATACTGATTTTGGTGTCAATCAATATATATGCATGTGTGCGTTAGTAAAACTCAGTGGGGGGCACAGAATACTGATGCGTTTGCTTCATACCCAGTGCTTGCGCATGCATATGGTCTCCCCTTCTCCTGAAAGGAAAAAATAACCAGTAATAAACAAAGCTGGGATTTATGCCATAAAATGACAGCACTCCTAACTTCATGCTTTAAATACATTCAGACTCATATCTTAATGTCTATTCAGTTGCAGATTGAGGAGTCTTTTCAGATTCCCTATCCTACATTCTTCCACTGATAAGAAACATAGGAACTGGAGCCAAAATGTCACTTGGTACCAGCAGGAAGTTAGGAATAGGGGATAAATCTGATTATCTAGCTTCATGATCTGTTTGCATAATTTTGCAGGCATTTTATAAGACAACAGTTTCATTTCAACTTATTTCATGGCAGTTATAACTGAGCAAATAGCCAGTATTCTTGACTTCAAATACAATGAGATTTGAACCATTTCCGTATATATCATTTAGTTGAAGAGGTTGTTCTTCTCACTTTATGTAAACCAGTTTAATACTGTTAAAATATTTTCATATCTTCAAGACCCCCAAATTCTTATAGTGCCATAGTGTATGCAATAACAGAGAGAAAGCAGAATGCATAATGACATTCCATACCTTCGTAATTCTTGCTTTACCCGATCAGCAGTATATTATCTATTGGTTATATTCAGCAACAGGAAACTCTTAATTTCGTAAAAGCAGTCCTCAAGTCCAAAAAAAAATTTGCAACTAACATTATATTCCTTTGTTATGTTCCAACTTTTCCATAGAATATTCTTATTACTTATGTTATAGCATCTGAAAGTGCAGTAGGCAATTTTTGATGCTTTCAAATGGTTAGAAGACACCCCCAAACTAGGAGTCAGCAAATCTTGCAAAATGAGGCTCTTGTCATGGGTCATTTAATCTGTCTGGACAAAGGCACTTTTTTTCCCCCTAGACTTAAAGGAAATTCACTTCAATCAGTGAGAGACGAATATCTTTAAACAGTCTTCCCATTGTAAATATATCGGATTTGGATATTAAGCCTTTCCTTTGGTGAGAATTAAGCAAGTGTTTTGTTTGCCAAAGTGCTACAGAGTGCCCATTGTGTCCACTTCTCCAGCATATATATCTTTGCGCAGCTGATGATATCCATTTGCTATGAGGCAACAGCTGTCTGACTGGCCCTTCAATGAAACTGCTGTTGCAGGTAGGGACAGCTGGTGTGCCACCAGGTATGGCCAACACAGAAGACATACTCTCCAAAAGGCCACTGTTCTGATGGTATGTCTGACTACTGGCCAATGCAAATGATTTTGTTGCATTCCTGGAAAGATCCTGGTCCTAGAGTCATAGAATCACCAGGCTGGAAAAGACCTCTTAGATCATCGAGTCCAACCACTCCTATCTGCCACTAAACCAAGTCCCTGGGCACCTTGTCTACCCATCTTTTGAATACTCAACCACCTCCCTGGGCAGCTTGTTCCAGTGCCCGATGACCATACTTGCTATTCACTGGATGCTGTGTTATTATTTTGTGTTGGGTGCTATGCTGTTTTACCAAAGCATCATATTTATCAGATAATATGCCACTGAGTCTGGGCAGTGTTATGAATGTGATCCCATTTTAATTGCAGTGGACACCTAACAATGCATACTGGGCAGTTTAATCACCTTTAATATTTGTAAACATGGACATCTATTTTATGGTAAAAACTGCGTTTCAGATAAGTGCCTTTTAACTTGGTATAGAAAAGTGATACATTTTTTTTTCTTTCCATTACTACCAAAATGTCTATATGTTGTATGATGTTACATTTCTTAATTGGCACGCATTTATATATACATACAAAGAGAATACTTTGTTGTGTGGTTTGGGGAATAAAACTATCTCTGTGCATAGCATACAGTATCCTTTATCCAACCTATCTATAACAGCGTTTTGTTTTGTGGAAAAAAAATGTTGGTGTCACATTTAGTCCTGAATTATTTATCCTTTCATCCCCTCCTGACAGCTGTCACCCTACGTCTGGGGAATGCTCCTGCAAGCCGGGCTGGTCTGGGCTCTACTGCAATGAGACATGTTCCCCAGGATTCTACGGCGAGTCATGTCAGCAAATCTGCAGCTGCCAAAATGGTGCTGACTGCGATAGTGTGACTGGAAAATGCACCTGTGCCCCTGGATTTAAGGTAAATAAGTCCCACTTTCACAGTCCATTTTTGACTCCGCTGCCTTTAGTTAAGTGCCAAATTCTTCAGGATGCCAGAATGTCCATTCACCACCAGCAGTAAGAGATGCAAGGATATTGAAGTACCACTCTGTGTGTTTCAAGACCTTGAAAAGGCAAAATCTGTTATTGGTTCTTAGCACTGAAATGAAGCTATTTTAAGAATGAAAAGTTAGTTGCTTTGTAAGACATTGATAAGAAGGAGGGTGTGCTGTTGAGGTGTAAATAAAAGGAAGAACTATAGGTTTCAGTCATAATGTTGCAACAGCTCCTCATGCTCCATCTGCAGAAACTGTAGACAAAGAAATTTGGTTTTACTGTTAGGACAGATTACACCTTTTACACACATTTGCTGTTACATGTGCATTGGATGCTAGTCTAGCATAGAAAGCATTTTACACTGTGGCTGTTCTTCTAGGAATGCTAACCATGAAATAGTTTTTAGACAACATTTTTGTATAATTCAGGGTGCTGATTGTGGTACTCCTTGTCTTCCGGGAACATACGGAGTAAACTGTTCATCTGTATGCAACTGCAAAAATGAAGCCATCTGTTCACCAGTAGATGGTTCTTGTGCCTGCAAAGCAGGTAAGCGTCTCTTCAGATTTATTTTCTTTTTCTATTATCATAAAATGAAATTGTTTGCAATAGAGAAGAAAGAAACACCCGTGAGGGTAGGGTGGCTCTACAAAGGGATCTGAACAGGCTGGAGTGATGGGCTGAGGCCAGCAGGATGGGGTTTAACAAGGCCAAATTTAGAGTCCTGTACTTTGAACACAACAACCCCGTGCAGCGCTACAGGCTTGGGAAAGAGTGGCTCAAAAACTGCCTGGCAGAGAAGGACCTGGGGGTGTTGGTTGACAGCTAATTGAACATGAACCAGCAGTGTGCCCAGTGGCCAGGAAGGCCAACAGGATCATGGCTTTTATCAGAGACAGTGTGGCCAGCAGGACAAGGGAAGTGATTCTGCCTCTGTACTCAGCACTGGTGAGGCCACATCTCAAATATTGTGTTCAGCTTTGGTCCCCTCAGTACAAGAAAGTCATTGAGGTTCTGGAGTGTGTCCAGAGAATAGTGACGAAGCTGGTGAGGGAGCCAGAGAGCAAATCTTACAATGAGCAGCTGAGGGAACTGGGGCTGTTTAACCCTTAGAAAAGGGGGCTGAGGGGAGACCTTATCACTGTCTACAACTACCTGAAAGGAGGTTGTAGAGAGGTGGGTGTTAGTCTATTTGTCAAGGTGATAGGTAATAGGACAAGAGGGAATGGCCTCAAGCTGTACCAGGGGAGATTCAGATTGGACATGAGGAAAAACTTCAACAAAAGGTTTACCAAGCACTGGAACAGGCTGCCCAGGGAGGTGGTTGAGTCAGCATCCCTGGAGGTATTTAAAAGATGGGTACATTAAGTGCTTAGGGATGTGATTTAGTAGTGGACAGGTACGGTTGAGCTTGAGGATCTCAAAGGTCTTTTCCAACCTAGTGATTCTTTGATTCTATGATTAATAAAAAGCAGACCACCTTGATGGCCACTAGATACTTCATGCTTCTGCTGCTCTGTGGAAGAGTGTGAACCTTGTATTCATGTTTCCTGAATGCAGTTCTCAGTGGACTGGATACTATGGCTGTGTGAGTTACTAATGTTTACCCTTAGATGGGCTGCCAAATGTCTCTTGTGGCAGTGCCATGGTCTGCTAGAAGGACAACTGGTATAGCATTTATGTGATGTCAGCCTTTCTAGGCAAAATCATTTCCCCTCATCTTGGGTAAGCACCACCTTTGTCTGCCACTCTCACATCTCTTGGCATTACAGAGACTTCTTCCTGCCAGTTTAGGACTGGCACTGATATCTACTAGCAATTTTTCGTAGTTGAATGTTCTTTTCCTCAGCAATTCTCCAACAAAACTTTGTCTAACCCACTTGCTAGCCTGTGCCCCCTACTGTTCCATGCTTCCAAAAACAATTCCTGAGTCTCTCAGTATTAGTGTGAATGGACTCTGCTCCTCAACCTCTCTGTCAGGCTCCCTCCTTGCAACAGTAATTTTGATGGTCAGTGTGCCTCCACCAGAAACTACGTGTGGCTATCCACCTCTCCACCTCCCAGTAGCACATATCTTTGGCTGGAACAAAGATATCTCAAACAAAGATATCTTCAGTTCTGGTACCGTAGAGATCTTTTCCCACTTAAAGCTCTAAAGGTCCACATCCAACCCAAAATATACTACTGAACCCCACTTAAAGATCTGCTTTTGCAGTACACACTGAAGGCCTGTGGTCTTCTTCATTCTGTGGGGAAGGATTTAAAGTCCAGTGTCTCTCAGGTGTGATGCCAGGCTGATGAGATGAGAGGGGCAGGCTGTTGAATGCTCTGAAGCAAATCTCGTACCCAGCCAGTTTGGAGTAGGAAAAGTGTTAGAGTTACCTAGACAAACAACCAAATTTGGCAGGCACTGCTACAAATGAATCAATCGTGCAAGAAATGTGTAGAGTTTCCAGCTCCTTCTCTTGTCAGAGACAGTGGAGTTGACTTAACTTTATTAAAGTAGCCAAGTAATTAGGTTATGAGAAGGAGAACTGTTCCTTGTGTAATGCATTCCTGTGACCTTTTGTGCATTATGCAAGTTTAGTCACAACACAATGAAAAAGGACAGCAAATGGTGAAATTAAACTAAACCTGGATTCTTGTGCAAATGAAGGAAATATATAGATCCTGGAAAGATGCTTGAGAGAAAACATCTCAACTTTCTACCTGGTGTAGTATGACATTTTTTCCCGAGATAACCCCTGAAATGAGGTTCAAAGTTATCAATCCAGGGCATGAGGCAGCTTCATTGTAGTACATGTGTTTCGCATAGACTATTGATTACCCTTAGTGCAGAATTATTTTTCCCTTCACTTACTGTAAACAAGATACAAAATTAGAAACTTGGCTTGTGTCATTGTTGATAACGTATGTCTGGTTCACTCTGTTGCTGCTGCATCCCATAAAAGATAGCATTATTTAAAGCCTGTTTACGTTTCTCTCTGTCCCATGCACCATCTACGAATCATTGCTGTCTGTGGTGAATGCTGTATTTTAGAACAATTTTCCATTGCAGTCTCTTTTGTGTTTGGGGAGAAGTACAGAAATTATTGAAAAGGTCTTCCATGTGTCCTTGGAGGAATCCAACATACGCACTATTAAGTTTTTTCTGGTTTTTGTGTCTAAGATCTGTGATAAAATCATATTGCAAAACTATCTGTATTGAACACTGGTGGAAGAATTCTGAATGCAGCAGCTCAAGTCTGGGGAAAATATTCCTGCTTTTTTGAGGCTAAGGCTGTGCCTTAAAACTTTCAGTGAAATTTCAAGGTGTCTCTGTTTTCATTTCAGGTATCTCATCAATTGTTTTGTATGTTGGCACTCACCTGCAAATGTGTGCTGTGCACAGATGTTACAAGGTGCCCTTGAGCACCTTTGCTCAAACTTGGGCAAATCCTCAGCTGAAATGGCTGACAGTAGCCTATGGTTAATGTTACTGTGGTATGGCACATCTCCAAGATATGCCATGTGGGAAGTGGGGGAAACACATCCTCAGTGAGTGGGGATAAAACCTGGTTAATTTGTCTCATTAATTCTTAATTTTTGCAGGTTGGCATGGTGTAGATTGCTCAATAAATTGCCCCAGTGGTACCTGGGGACTTAGCTGTAACTTAACTTGCCAATGTCTTAACGGAGGGGCTTGCAATGCCCTGGATGGAACCTGTACCTGTGCCCCGGGATGGAGAGGAGAAAAATGCGAACTCCCTTGCCAGGTACTTTAACAATTTCACTGAATTTTGCACTGTAGAATAATACCGGGGTGTTCCTGTCGTTCCTCTGACTTCATGGGTGTGGGTCCTTAAAGTCCACTGTGCCTGGTAGCCCATATATGACTGTGTTCCAGATCAGGGACATGCACCAAAAATTCTTCTGGAAGAACTCTGCTGCACAGCACACCAAAGCACACAAAAAAAAGAACTACACAAAGTGAAGATGCACAGATGAACACTTTTTCTGCTTTCATGCTTAAAAGTTGGACCTCAAACTTTTCAACGGGTCCATTAGAATTTGTTGAAAAACACAGTACCAAATTTGTCCTCTCCATCAGCATCAAATACTATCCAAACTGCTTATATTAAGCTACTTTAAGTAAAAATGTTGAGAAAAAAATGTAGCAAAAATATTTTCTGCATGTAACAAGACAATTTTAATCAAGTTATCTGGGGTAAAGTCTGAATGAAGAACTTTCATTCCTCTTCAGATAGACATGAGAAGGCACTTTTACCAATCCTATGACAGACAGGTCTTTGCCTTTGTGTCAGGGCTCTGACTTCCACTATATCCGAACTTCAAGAACTACAAAATTAGAAATTATTGTGTTGACAAAGGCACTCCTCCTCAGTTCTGTCCACCTTGTAATCTGTAAGTTTAGTCAAGCCATAAAAACATATAATTCAAAATTTTAATAATTAGTAGATTCAGAACTAATTTGTTTTATAATGTAACTGCTTGCCTTTAATTACATTTCATACATAAAAAAATGAAGTATTTTAAGAAAAATGGGGGTTTCCAGAGTCTTATCATTTCCAATGATGGACTTAGATTTTCTGGAATTTTTTAGCAAAATTCATTTATTTAAGAAACTTCTCTCTGCTTTCCATTCCACCTCCACTGTCTTTTCTGCATTTCTGCAATACTGTCTGCACAGCAGATTGTTGGTGTAGTATAATTGTAAAGGAATCACCTGGACTGAACATGGACCTTGTAAATTCCCCTTCCATATCCCATTCACACTTCACTTGGTTTGAATTAGCTCTGCTGGGCAATAACATGATAAGAGTAGCAGAACTACAGTGTAAGACGAAACCACAACTTCCTTTTGAACTAAAATTTGTTCAGTTAAAACTGCTCTCAGAAAACTCAGAAGTTATTTTGTCAGGGTTGGTTTTGGTTGTATGATGAAGTATAGCATACACCAATACAGTGAGTAGAGTAGCAAAAAAATAATAAAATATTCTGAGAAGCTGATTAGAGTACTTTCTGTGTGTGTTTATGCAGCATTTCCAACAATGCATCTCCACCAGAAAGCTAATTTGTTTTTCTAAAGCAGAGTATCACTTAGTGTCTACTTCTGTAGGACGATGAGATCTTCCAAGCTCCATTAGCTCTTCCAAAGCTGATGTATTCAAAAAGATAGGTATTGGTTCACTGTTCCAAATTTAGCAAAACAATGCTTAAAAGCATTTCTGTGTCAGATAATTTAGCATGCCTGTGCTCATTGTCTTGTGCTTGCTCACTCTCTCTCTCTCTCAATATGTGTCAAATGATGTCCACAAGTGTTTACATATTTCAGATGAATATTCTGCCTCAGAATTCCAGAGCAGGAGAATAAACAAAGAACTAATTTAAATGTATCCAATGCCACCTGAATTTTTTTTTGTTTGAGCAGAGTTTATTTAAATCAATGTGTTTGAATTCGTTTTAGTAACTTTAGAAAATTCGTGTCACTGCCCAGATTGTTACTCAAGATTTGACTGAAGCTTAGACTTCAGTCCAAATACATAGAAGAATAAAAATATATCTTTTCAACAACGTATTTCAGGATTTCCTTCCTTTGCAGGCCTGATAATATGCAAAGGAAATGATTGATCTTTTCTTTTTATCTATATAAAAATGAGTTCTTGAGTTGAGCAAAAGGCTTCTTATACTCAACTAATGTAACTTTTTATTCTACTTTAGACCGAAAGACTGGGAATTGATAGCTAGGTCCTGTGAAACTCAGTAGAAATGGAGGCATGAACATCAAAGAACAGCAGATGAATTTCCTTACAGGTTTTATTCTGATTTTTAATGTGACTGAGACCAATTTTTACTCTTGAATTTAAAAGACTGGATTTTAAACCTGACAAGTTTTGTCCTCTTTTACCTTTGCTGTTTGCCACCCCAGGAGTGTTACCTTAAGTTATACTGGCTTTTTTCCATGTGATTTTTTTTCTTTTTAATTTGGTTTATACACTTCTTCTGCAAGATCAATTTACTGTTTTACTTCACCTTGTTTGGAGGAGACGGTTGTAATTATTTTGCTCTGATATATGTGCCATCTTCCGTGGTAAAGCTAAAAAGGCAAATTCAAATGTTTAGGTGTAGTTCCATGAAAAGCAGTTGTGCTCTTTTGGCACAGTTAAGTGGGGCGTTCAGCTTGTAACTTTAATCTCTCTTACTTGTTGGTTAAAAAAATGTTGCATAGGTAAAAAAATTAAGTCTTTTTGTGTACTGTCTCACAGCCAAAGAGCTTGTGTTTTTAACACAGTATATGCTGTAGTGCAGAAGGAAGGACTTTTAAGAAAAAGAAAATTATACAGTCAGCATTGATTATGCAATGAGTTTCACACTGAAGTTATATTTTAACCGAATGTTCTCTTAGTATTTTTTTAATAAATTTTGGCTTTATATGGTACCCTTTTTGATTAATATGTAGGGAGCTCAGGGTCTGAGGCAGAAAGGAGACTGAACTGAATTTCCCCAGGTCCTGGAGTAGAGATTCCTCTATAAGCAGAATTAGAGGTACAGTACAAGAAAGCTTGCCTTGCAGGCTCTGATAGTGTAAGTTACTGTCTTATGAATCAAGGTCTCCAGGTCCATTAGACTGGCATTTTTCAAGATAATGTTATTAATTCTTTATCTTCCTCTCTCAAATGAAAGAATGAAAATGTAAGATGCCAAAATTTTCCAAAAGCCAGAAGCACTTTGTATTAAGTGCATCGTGAGTTCAGGAGTGATCTGCAGTTGCTCTTTGAGGCAGGACTGAGCAGATCTTATTCCTCTGACTCCTAGTTGTCATCATTGATGGATTTTCTTCTTTTGTTGCCACAGGACGGAACATATGGTATGGATTGTGCCGAACGCTGTGACTGCAGCCATGCGGATGGTTGTCATCCCGCGACAGGTTACTGTCGCTGTCTTCCAGGATGGTCAGGTACAAAAGAGACTGTTGTGAAGGGCAATGAGTTTGCATTATGGTGGGACTTGGTTTTGCAATTCAGTTTTGTTGGTAGAGGAGTATGTGGGGTTGGAAAGAGAAAAGGGCCAGTTCTGTGGCTTCTCTGTCCCTTCCTGTGATTCACAGGCATGGGAACTGTGTTGAGACTGGAAATAGAATGAGAAATCTTAAAACCTGGGCACAAGCACAGTATGATTCCTTATGAAAGTGGTGAATAACTGTAAATATTCAAAGTTGTGCTGGCAGGTTTGGTAGTTAAAGCATCACATCCAGGAACTCATAAGGCTTTGCTCAGGCAACCAAAAAAAATTGGTTCTGATAAATAAATTGTTCAGAAGTTGTGCTGCCATTTGAGTTTCTCAAACTGCTGCAAAAGTTAATCTTTTCTGCATGTCGTTTGTTTTGTATGAACATTGTTGCACTTCTTTAAGAAAGTTTCTCCAGCATTTTCATTGAGGTTTTAAGAAGTATATATATTTACTTATTCATCAAAATTGTGTTTGACACTGTTGTTGCACTCTCTTGTTTGTGGAAATCAAGATTTTTTTGAGAATGTGATGAAGCTATGGAGAAGGACAAGTTATCTTGAAATGTTCCCTTCATCTCTAGAAGGAATTTTTAGTTCTCCAATAGATTTCCAATCTCTAAGTGCTGGAAAAGCTCTCCCACCTCCAATAAGGATTAATTGACATTATAAGGTTTTCTCTTGGAGTGCTCTGGATTTTGTGTCTCACTGTGATACTGTAGAGGGTCAGATTTCCTGTTACCCATGTGTATAGACTCCTGCTTAATTATGAGAAGTCTGCATGGAAATGCATCTTGAATGAACAAAGAATGTTTCTGAGATGTCAAAAAAGGAGGGATTTTTGTGATTTCAGATATCATCTAGTATTATTTATTATCAACTCACCATTCGTAAGTTAATATTTTTCCTAAATAACTTACATGGTCATGATATAATTGTTTTCTTTTTTTTCTGGAGCTTCCTGACGTAGATAGAGGTGACCAGGAAGTCATTAGACAAGTTTAGCAAATTATCGTTTTCACAAAAGTTTGTGTAGAGCTTATGGCTTCCTCAGATACAGTCTTTACTGAGTTTTTTCACAAGCTTTGATTTCTATATGCTTTTTTTTCCTAGCTCTGTAGATGGATCACAGGTATTTTGTTCGAAGTACCTAATACTCCTGTGTCTGCAGTTCAGATTGAGTGTTTGTAGTTGATTATGGGCTATCTGGTGTTTTTTCTACTTTCTGTTCACACAAATATAGCTTTTGGGATTACTGGGGGTAGGGAGTAGAAATTTGTAGGGGCAGGGCTCCTGCATTACATTGAAGACCAAACCCATTTCTTATGTAAAGAACATGAGCCAGCAATGTGTGCTTGCAGCCCAGAAAGCCGGATCCTGTGCTGTATCAGAAGAAGCATAACCAGCAGGTTGAGAAGGTTATTCTCCCCCTCTACTTTTGTCTCATGAGAACTCAGCTGTAATACTGTGTTCAGTTCTGGAGTCCTCAGCACAGGAAGAGTATGGATCTATTAGAGCAAGTCTGGAGGAGGGCCGCAAAGATAATCAGAGGGCTGGAGCACCTCGCTTACAGGGACAGGCAGAGAGAGTTGGAGTTGTTCAGCCTAGAGAAGAGAAGGCTCTGGGGAGACCTTATAGCAGCCTTCCATCACTTAGAGAGGGCATACAGGAAAGATGGGAGGATTTCTTCTTTAGAGAGTGCAGGGATAGGATGAGGGAGAATAGTTCTAAGCTAAAAGAGGGGAGATTTAGGTTAGACATTAGACAGTAAGTTTTTAGTGTGAGGTTGGTGAGGCAATTTATGGATGACCCATCCCTGGAGTTGTTCAAGACCAGGTTGGATGAGGCTTTGAGCAACTTGATCTAGTGGAAGGTGTCCCTGCCGATAGGAGGGAACTGGAACTAGATGACCTTGTAGTCCCTTCCAACCCAAACCTTTCTATGATTCTAGAAAATATGGGAATAAGGACTACTGAAGGAAATTTTATAATATAAAATTGCTCCTTTTAAATAAATTAAATTAAGGTCAGTTGAAATTACATGTGTAACAATATCATTTTAAGATGAAAGAGGGTAGATTTAGGTTAGGTAGTAGGAAGAATATTTTTACTGTGAGGGTGGTGGGACACTGAAACTGGTTGCCCAGGGAAGCTGTAGATACCCCGTCCCTGGAGGTTTTCATGGCCAGATTGGATGAGGCTTTGAGCAACCTGATCTAGTGGAAGGTGTCCCTGCCCATGGCAGTGGTGTTGGAACTAGATGATATTCAAGGTCACTTCCAACCCAGATGCTTCTATGATTCCATGATACTGCTCAAAATACACCTTAGGAGTTTTCTAAAACGGAGTTGAATCATCAGAGACCAAAAGTACGTTAATGAATGAAGCCAGATTAAAACAGGCGGTTTCGAAAGATCATGCTAAAAATCTAGCAGCTTTTGGTTGTAAAAATTACTTACCCAATGTGATATTACTAATCTGGTAAATGACAAAGCTTCAAGCATAACACAGACCTTGACTGTGCTTGACTCAGGTGTTGAATAGGAGGCAATATTCATCTTTAGAAAGGAAAAAGATTTCACTAGGGAAAGACCGTATGTGTGGTTATAGATAAAATCAAGAATCCACCCCTGGATGAAGTCATCGCAGTAGCCTGTGTAACAGACTAGTTTCAGCATGTTGGTGATGTCTAGACACAAGGTGCAACATAAACAGCATAGTTTGCTTTATACTTAGTGTCTGGAAAAATCCTTCTCCCACACTCCACATGTCAGAGTAATACCCATAAGGAATCCTGTCTTTGTGTAGATACTTATATTTAGCATGATTGAAAAAAGGAGAGAATACTTTAGAAACAGGTTCTCAAGTAGCTGTACTGTAATGTTATAGTGCGGAGGATAGCATTAGATTGTAGCGTTAAGAAGGGATTTTGTGTACATATTTGTATGAATGATAGGTGGAGAAGCAGACAGTGGATTAATAAGAAGATAGGAAGGTACTAAACTGCAACAAGTTATGTTTGAATAGCTTAGATTTTTTTCTGCTACATTTCTTAAAGTAACTTTCAGACTTACTAACGGTTAGTATTAACTATCAAAAAACACAGAGAAACTGCTTTTAGATTAGTCTAATGTTTATCCAACCCAAAGGAAGGATTTAGTTTTCCAAAAACCATTGGGAGGGGAGTGTTAAAAAATTAATAAATTTCAAGAATGTTAAATATGTGAACTTGTGAGTCTTTTCTCTTTTTCCACAAGAATGAATGGATGAATCCAAGGTGTACTTCTCCAAATGTTTTGATGCCACCAAAATTATATGAAGTTTCTGGAAGTGTATTTTAAATATAATGTTTTTCTCAGCTGTGTAGGTCAGTTGTCCAGCAATATGATGCTGCATGGTTCAGGGTTTTTAAGTGGTTTTGGCTTAATTTTGTGACATGTCCAATGAATTATCTTTTGCTTTTTAGATCCTAGTTATGAGCAGAAACGTTATGTTCAGTTATTGACTATTGCCTGTAATGAGCTGTTATTAAACTCAAGAAAAAATAGTAATTAGTTGTAATTAGGTTATGTTTTAATTTAGGTTTTCTGGTTTTAAATTAGGTTTTGTTGGCGAGCAAGATATTTAGATTTTTCATCCTGAACAAAAGAGTGCTTTGTTTATAGCAATCCTGTTAGAAATCCTACCCTCTGTGTAATTCTCTGTGTAATTCTCTGTGTAGTTCACTCTATGTAAACCCACAACACAAAGTGCTCGCTATACAGCAGCTTGATTCTGCTTAGAAAAGCAAGAGTTAAGGATGATGTTTTTTTCCTGGCAATCTGACTATTCCATCATGTCCCAGGAGCCACATGACAGGATGGCACAAATTAAAAACATCCACCCACACAGAGGGTGATGTCTGTCCCAAACTTTCTCATCCTTTGACATTTTCACTGTATCTTATAAATAACTTTTCTCATTTGGAGGGAGGCAATAGCTAGACAGTGGAAAAGCGTAAGAACCATTAAAACAGAGAGCAGAAGAAAGATGAAGAAAATGCGCTCCCCCAGTGGGTAATGATAATTAAATTTCCTCATAATTTATGCCAGAACTTTACTTAAATTTCTATTAAAGAGCCACCTCTACCATTTCTCTCAATGACCACAATCCAGCAAGCACCACAGTAACTGTTCATCCCTTAATCTTGTCTATTCTGCAAGCAGCTGTCAAAATACAGTTTTTCTGAATTGCCTGTAAGATTAGAGAATTCATATTTTTACAAACAGAGATTTCACATTAAAGCGTTGTAAAAAGGGCGAAGGTTTTACTCAAGTAATGTGGGTGTTAGTGATTACATGTTACAGTTGTGCTTTCTTGGGTGCAATTCTGCTGGATTTTTCTGTTTGTGAAGAAATGTTATGTCATACTGATACGTTTGTTATTTTTAAAATCAATTTAAAGGTTATGCAGTGCCAGGGATTATGAAATAACACTAGTCTGCTCTCTGTACCAAAACAATAGTATTGGCTTATGGAAAAGACAGATGCAGTAGTATCAGCCTGCATCTTACCAATATGTATAGTATTCATCCATATGCTACAACAGATAGGGTGTTGGCTACCTTTTTCTGTGCTGGACATCTGCTGACACTAGTCAGATTGCCCATCACCAGATGTGTTTTTTTCTGTGAGGAAATGCTGTGACTTTCCATGTGCTCCTGACATTATTTCTAAGAGGCACATTTGTTGCTGGATTATAACACGGAGGACTGTCATCTGACACCTACCCCACTGATATAAACAACCACGTCCCCTGGCAACTGTGAACTAGAGCTCTTCCTTGCTTCTTAGCTTTTAATGTGTATGTATTTTTTCCTCTCCTGCAAAGAAGTAAAAGACTTCAAAGAGTACTATCATGAGTCTTTCTCAATTTAAGACTGAGAAACAAGCTGCTGTTGGAATGGAGTGTGTGCTGCTAGCAGCCCAGTGCACCCAAGCCAAGAACCTCTCACAAGAACACAGGTTTCCCTCCACCTTGTCTGATTTCCCCCGGGGTCATGAGTCATGAAGTCCATTGCTATGGATATTCAGTCTGCTGTGAAACTAAATCATATGTTGGCCCTGTGTCATGATAAATGGATATTTACCTTCCAAATGTAAAAAGACTTAATTCTTCAGTAGTATTTTTGGCCTGCCCTATATCTGGACGTAACTGTGTCTGCATCTCTGTTGCCTGTGCATTGTGATGCTCTTTATGTGGAAGAACTTCTTTTGGAAGAACTTTATATCAGTAGATTAAGTACATTTATTTTCTACTTGTCTAGAAGGTAAAAAAAGGAGAAGTAGTATTTTCTTGTGGCTGCCTAAAATGTGGTAGATGAGCCCCACTGGAGTGGATAATAGTGTGTATCAACAGTATGGCCTCCAGAAAAATACTGGAGATGTCTCAAAAGTGATTCTTCCACTGAAATTTGCAGTTACTGATGTCTGCCTTCAAACTCTGATACAGCACTGGTTTTGTTGACAAGCTTTTGTAGCTGGCTTCCAACTAAAACTTGCAGGCACAAACTCTCCTGCTGCCGCAGTGAAGATGCAGCAGTCAGAACTTCTAGAGAAAAATCTATGATTATTAGCCACTTTAATTTGAGGCACTTTTATTTAGTCTTTTGTCTATATGCAGTTAGGGAGCAAGGTATTTTTCCTTAAGAGGCAATGAGGGTACTTGTAAATAGTGCCTGTGAAGTTTTTCACCGCTTCCCTTTGTTGTTTCTCCCTTTTCTTTGGGCTTCTCATCCCTCTTTTGACAGAGAAGCAGGGAAGCAATTCACACCATCAGAAGTCTCAGCTTCCTTGAACAGAAGTGATCTAGAGTTTGTTTCTCTCAAATATGAAGAGTAAGGTCTTCTAATAATGCAAATGTATCATTAGGTTTAATGACATGAAGATTCCCCAAGTTTCAAGGGTTTCATCCTTCTCTTGTTTAGGCTGTTGTATATCTAATTTAGCTCTGACAAGTCCACCAATACCTAAACAGGTTTTAATTCTGGAGGACTATACTGGAAAGTTGCATGTGTTGTGTAGATAAATTGTATAGCAAATACACATTCTTTATGAAAAAAAAAAATTCTTTTTAATGTCTGGATAACTTTTTATCAGACTAGAGAACTTATTAAGCTGGAAAATATCACTTAGTCCAATAATAAATTTGCCTGGGAAGATCAGAAGAAATAATTCATAGCCTTTTTTCCCTTGGAGTGTTAAAACAAGCTACCTCTCCGGTGATCTGTCTTGGGTGGATCACTGAGTCTTAATGTAATAATGTAGCATAGAGAGTATGTAAACACTCTGCTAGCGTGAGCAGAAACACTTGTATCCCTAAAGAATTATTTACTTCATTCATGCAATTACGAATGCTGGGGGAATGCTGATTTAGATGTGAGGCCTCCAGCATAAAGCCCTGGGCATAAAATGCATGAGCATTTCTTCAGAGCAGCTTAGCTGAAGTTTATCATGACCATTCAGCTATTGCCTAGCAACTTGTGAAGGCCATCAAAGAGCTCTTTGTCCATAGCTGCAGCAAAAACTTTTCCTCACAGATATCCTTATCAGTAGAAATATCAACATGGAAACTTATAAAGATAATTTTATTGCCCAAGAGATAATAATCACTTGAAATTATGGCAATCATATGGCAGTACACTATTGACGCCATTGTTGTAAAAGCTGTGTCAAATCTTGCTTTGTAAGTTCTAGTAAAAATGTTTATTTTTCCTCAGAAATTTTTAGCTTTTCTATAAAAGCATAGCTTTCTTTGCTGAAATTTCTTAAAAGCCATTAGAGTCTGGAAAATCCTTTTATTTTTAATCCTTTCAGTATTTCTAGTCTATTTTTTCTCAAAATTCCACATCTTTGATTTTTGCAGCTACAAGATGTGAAACTCAGTTTCTAGTTTTAAATGCTTTGTGAGCTTACCTAAATAACAGCAAGTGAGTGAAATTTAAAACTATTTTTTTAAGTAGAGATGCAATAAATCACTGAATGGATTAGTATTTCTGCTGTGCAACATTCCTTCTTGACACACACAGAGGAATGAAATTGATTGTGCTTATGATCAATAGTGAATATACTAAAATTCCCTTTATAGTGGAACAGAAGTAATATTTTGCACTCTTCTGGTGTGTTATATTGTCATAATTATTATTCAGTGTTATTTAGGAAGCACTGTTTCTTTGCAAAGTAGAAGGATATCATTCTTTAACTAGCTGCCTGCTTGCATGAGGTGAAAGTGGGAAAGAAAAGGTAATTTTTTTCAGTTTCCCTGATGAATAATTTTCCCTGATGTGTACTGGAGGAAATTTTTTTCCTTTTCATTTTGAATGGTAGTTGGCTCTTTTTAACTATCGTGGCTCCCTGCAGCATGGGACCCATTGTATTTTTCTATCCCAGTGTGCCCAGTATCACCCTTTGACACCATGCTGTCATAAAGCATCCTCTGTACACAGATCAAGACAATATAATTGAGCCTGGTGTTATTATATGTCACTGGTCTACATAATCTCAGATAATGCACTATGGTAACTCTTGGCAACTGCTGACTCGTAATAGTGACCATTGTATACTGAACACCACTGGAACTCATTAAGACTCAGTGAAAAATGTCTTTTCTCTAGCAGCATGCACTGATTGAAACTATGTATGATATGACAGATAACTCTCACACGGTCAGAATGCCAAGCACGATTCTGAAATCCTCTGCATGTGTCTGCTTATGCTTTTTCAGACTTATAAACTGTCTCGGGTTTGGGGGCCTTAAGCAGAGCACTTGTACACATCTGAAACTAGTGGTCTTGTTTCTGAAAAAAAATGCTGCAATCTCATCCTGCTCATGGGCATCAGCATCTCTCAAAATCAAACCACTGTCTTTATTTGTCCACTAATGGAAAGTTAATGAAAAAGTTGACCTCAACTACTGAGAAGCAAGTGTACATCACCAGTCAAATGTAGGTGAAGATAAGAGAATAACATTGCCTGTGCAGGTAAAAATATAAAAATAGTGATACAGGAATCCTTTCACTTTTTGACAAGAAATTTATTTTAGGTCAGTATTAATTCATGATCATTGTACAGTTAGGGCTTTTAGGTTGCCTGTGTACTGTCTGGTGCAATTCTAAAAGGCAAGTGTTTTCTCTCTTACTGGCATCAGTTGGCTCAAGCTGTCGAACCACATATTTGATTATTCAATCTGTTGATTGTCTTGCAGAGAAACAAACCGTTTGAGAGTCTGGAGTTTCACCTTTCCTCTAATTAGAGAGTTAGTCTTTGGATATAGGCGGCTTTACAAGGCATGTACTGTGGGAGCTGAGAAATTGCCTGTCTAGTCTCTCAGAAAGTATTGTAATTATTTTTCAGTATTGTTACGAACAGTAGGTTTCGGTCTTCAAAGTCAAGTTTTTTTTTCACATATGAAACTGTTTTGCTTGTATAGGACTCTGGTAATCAATGAACCTGTGTCATATTTTGCTGGAAATGCTTACAAAGCAAGACATGCTTGTGGATGGATTCAGGCCAAATTTCCCTTAGCAAAGGGCTTCATTCAGTAGAGGCGCTACAATAATACTTAATTGTTAATGCAAAGTACTGTAGACACAATACAGCCGGAGTTCCACAGTGGTGCTTGCTGGCATTTAACATGCAGCATACTTTTTAAAAACAAATAGTATAAAAACAAACAGGAAAGTTGTATTTAATGTTTCTTCTTTGCAAAGAAAATTAACATGCCATGATTGAATGATTATAATTAAAGGTTTATTTTACATTTGTCTGTAGGGGTTCAGGTTTTGGCCATTTTATAATCGATTTTATGCCAAAAATGGTTAGACAAAGCACTGGCTGACCAGCATCCTTAACACTGTTGCAGCTAAGCATTTTGGAATGCTCACATGGTGTGTTTGGAAACCCTTTGTGTGTGCTACATTTTTCCATTTGGTATGAGGCTTAGCAATAATCAGCTCACCGCTAATTAGAAATCATTCTGTGTCCTGCACGCCATTATTACACAAAATTGTGTCAGACCTTAAGAATTTTTACATTCAGAAAGAAAAGTTTGTGCAATACCTTTTGCAAAGCATTTCCTTAACAGAAGATTTGAAAATAAGCTTTTTTGAAACAGCCATTATGGAGGAAGCAAAAGCCATTATTTTGCTGCATTTGAATTACTTTCTACTTTCAGTTCTCTTTATTGATACTAGCAGTGATAGTTTGAGGAGTGAATGACCTTTGTACCTTTGTAAGTTTTTATATGCATAAAGATTTTGGAAAATTATGGAACTTTTTATACTGTTGAGAGATTTGCATTCATCTTTGTAGATCTCAAATTATCAGTGGACAGGAAGCCTGTAGGTAGCATGCCATGGAGCTCTTATGTTTCCACATCAGTTGTATTGTCTTGATCTGTGCACTGACAAAGTGCCTTCCTGTTACAGAACTTAGTATCAGCCCTTATGTACCTCTCCTCAATACTGTAGTATGCAAGAGATCCATTTCTCTGAAGGAAGGCAGGAGCAGAGATGCGAGTTTACCTTGTTCTGGTTCTATTTTCCTGATGTTAGTGATATTTTCATAGGTTTTGTGAGCTGTGTTTTAAAAATGAGTCCTGTGAGGACCAAATGTTTAAACTAACTACACGGAAGAGTTCTTTACAAAGGCTGACAGTTTTTTTTTTATTTATGGTTGTAGGTATTCACTGTGACAGTGTGTGTGCTGAGGGGCAGTGGGGTCCAAATTGCTCATTGCCTTGTTACTGCAAAAATGGAGCATCCTGTTCTCCAGATGATGGAATCTGTGAGTGTGCACCAGGATACAGAGGCGCCACTTGTCAGAGAAGTAAGGACAAAATAAATGCTTTAAAATATCCATTTCTCCCTCACTTGCTTGGAATACATTTGATATAAAACCATAATGCTTTGTTAATTGCTACTATGAAGCAGTATGAAACACTCCTTGATGGGACATTTTGTGTGAATATACAGAAATACGTGAAAGAAATTACTTGAAGTTAACAAATGTTTCCAACTAGTAGTGCTCTTCTTGCTATGGAACAACTTTACTTTTATTCGCTCTCTGTGTCGTGACATCATTGTGCACGTGACTTCCTAAGAAACAAACTTCAGAGAGGTTTCCATTGTAAAGTTGAGGGTTTCCAAATGTTATTGACAAGTATTAATTTTGTAATACATATTTTGCTAGGTAAATAAAACATGTGTGAGTTTCAGAAGCTAGAAACCTTAGAATCATAGAATCATAGAATAACCAGGTTGGAAGAGACCCACTGGATCATCGAGTCCAACCATTCCAGTCAGACACTTAAACCATGCCCCTTAGCACCTCGTCCACCCGTGCCTTAAACACCTCCAGGGAAGGTGAATCAACCACCTCCCTGGGCAGCCTGTTCCAGCGCCCAGTGACCCTTTCCGTGAAGAATTTTTTCCTAATGTCCAGCCTAAATCTCCCCTGGCGGAGCTTGAGGCCATTCCCTCTTGTCCTGTTCCCCCGTCACTTGGGAGAAGAGGCCAGCACCCTCCTCTACACAACTTCCTTTCAGGTAGTTATAGAGAGCAATGAGGTCTCCCCTAAGCCTCCTCTTCTCCAGGCTAAACAAACCCAGCTCTCTCAGCCGTTCCTCATAAGGCCTGTTCTCCAGCCCCTTCATCAGCCTCGTTGCTCTTCTCTGGACTCGCTCCAGAGCCTCAACATCCTTCTTGTGATGAGGGGCCCAGAACTGAACACAGTATTCAAGGAGCGGTCTCACCAGTGCCGAGTACAGAGGGAGAATAACCTCCCTGGACCTGCTGGTCACACCGTTTCTGATACAAGCCAAGATGCCATTGGCCTTCTTGGCCACCTGGGCACACTGCTGGCTCATGTTCAGTCGTCTGTCAACCAACACCCCCAGGTCCCTCTCCTCCAGGCAGCTTTCTAGACAGACTTCTCCTAGTCTGTAGCACTGCATAGGGTTGTTGTGCCCCAAGTGCAGGACCCGGCATTTGGCCTTGTTAAACCTCATGCCATTGGTCTCTGCCCAGCGGTCCAGCCTGTTCAGATCCCTTTGCAGAGCCTCCCTACCCTCCAGCAGATCAACACTTCCACCCAGCTTAGTGTCGTCTGCAAACTTGCTAAGGGTGCACTCAATGCCTTCTTCCAGGTCATTGGTAAAGACATTGAACAGGGCTGGACCCAGCACTGAGCCCTGGGGAACCCCACTTGTCACTGGCCTCCAGCTGGATTTAACACCATTTACCACCACACTCTGGGCCCATCTCTTAGCTTCCCATTGAGTCTGTTAGGAATCATTGGCTTAATAACTGCTTTTTTTTGAAGATTATTTAGAAGGAACAAAGCATGGCCAGTGGAATACAGCTTCACAGTAAGTAGAGGATATTTTAGCCACCAATAACTGCATTTGAAGAATTTGTTTCTGCAAAATGTGAATGTTATAAGAAGAGAGATGCAGATGAACTGAGTCAAATCATAGCAGAAACAGAGAAGGAAAAAAACAATGGTGTGCAAAATATGTGTTCTCCCAAGAAGAAGTATCATAGCTTGCCAGCAATCTAGTTATTTCCAGTTTGAGTTGTGGAAGCTGTGAGAGGAAGGTGTTAGGAGTAATTTCAGTTCTCTGCTCTTGGAGGGTAGTGCTGTTTTCAGATGTCTTCCAGAAACAGGGTCAAGAAGCAGGTGGAGTAAAACCAAGTGAAGATGCTACTAGGTCCTCTAAAAGAGGCTTAAAAGGCTGGAGACAGCATTATTACTAGAAGGTAGATGGAGTACCAGAAGAGGGTGAAGTCCTGACAGTTCAGGAGTGGCAAGATTACATGCTGAAGAATGTGATTGCCTATAACACTACTAAATCCCACATAAGTATGGCATTAGTATTCTTTAAGCATTTCTAACTAAGTGCAGTAAGTATTCTCACTATCTAATCTCTAAAGGCCTTGCAGTTAATCAGTTAATCCAAAGACAGACCAAGTGTAACATTACATGTAAAATTGTTCCCTGAGTTTTGGAACTGTGCCTATAACCTGTTCAAGAGGCTTCCAGTCCAGTGGCTCTCAGAGCCACAGTCCAGAGGCCAAGAATACAAAGGTCATACGAATAATTTGGATCTCAGTCAGAAAGTGCCTTTTCAGTAAACAGGAAGACCTTTTGTCACTGTTCCACTTGGAAAAGTTAATCTCTCTAGAGAGATCTGGCTGCATAACTTGTATCAAGTGTATAATTAAAAGACTGAATCTTGAATGAAACTAAAATATTGAAAAGATTCCAAGCTGGTTTTCATCTGTGCTAATTGCTGCTGTGCAACAGGTATTTCTTTTGATGCTTTATCTAATATTCTAATTTATGAGGAAACAGATGCCAAAAGGGATTACATCAACAAAGAAGATTTCATACAACAGCCTTTCTACACAGTGTCTGTGTTCTCCCCCTCCCCTCCCTGCTCTTTTTTTTTAATAAATTAGTACCTTTAGTGTAGGAATTCAAGTGGACAACTCTGTATTTCTGATCATGTTCTCTAAAAGTTAGGTGATGCATAGCTGTTGGTACCACATAATGAATACAGTGACTTTCTAAGTGAAAGGGTGACTGCAAAACATTTGTATTTTTTTCTTAGTGAAATAATGTGTATTTGTATTCCGAGTTAGAAAACACGTAAGAATTCAAGGCCCAAGATGACCCTACTCATCTACAGATGAAACAATCCAAATCCACTCTATTTTTCTAAATTACTTTTTTTAAAATGTGTTCTAAAAGAATTTCCTGATCTAGAGGACATATACTATATAGCCAAATATGCATAATATATAAAACACATATGTATTTCAAAGATAACTCAAGTACAGCGTGGCCTGACAAGTAAAAGAATGTCAATGAATTCATTACTAACTAGAATATAGGAAACCTTTGAAGAATACAAGCAAATCTCCTTTTGTGAGTGTAGACCATTGAACTGTATGAATAATAACAAACACCATTGCAACTCTTGTGTATTTAGAAAACAGAGCTAATTCTAAGGCAAAGAAAAGGGCACTGAAAAGTAGTTTGTGGCTGTATAGAAAGTGCAGGAAGCAATGACAGTGTTCTTTCTTATTCCAGTTTGTTCTCCTGGGTTTTACGGACACCGCTGCAGCCAGACATGCCCCCAGTGTGTACATAGCAGTGGTCCCTGCCACCATATTACTGGCTTATGTGACTGCTTACCTGGATTTACTGGAACCCTCTGTAATGAAGGTACAAACTGTAATAAGGACTTTATGGAATTCAGAGACCAAGCACTGTAATAAGTCTCATTCCATCACTTGGAAAGTGTAAACCCAAAAATAGTTTCTCTTGTAGTATGTGCAGTTTATAAATCAGGAATCTTGTTCAAAGAGTTAAACTTCCATTACTTGACCCTTAAGTATGAAACCCACTGTATTCTTAATTTTATTACTTGTATAAGGAATATTTATAACGGGCTTAACGGAATTTATAGTGACTTACTTTAACATTATACTAAGCAATATGTTTCTTGATCCAAATATCAGTTGCTTTCTCTTGAAATAAGGAAAGTACAATCCTGCTCTGATTACCAACAAGTTCTAATTCTGACAACTTGTTCACAGTGTGTCCCAGTGGCAGATACGGCAAGAACTGCATTGGAATATGCACCTGCACCAATAATGGAACATGTAATCCCATTGATAGATCTTGTCAGTGTTACCCTGGCTGGATTGGTAGTGACTGCTCTCAGCGTAAGTATCAACTTTTTTCCCTTTATTTTTAAAATAATTAGGTAGGTTTCAGTTATTTCAATTCTCTACTGTTTGGTAAAGACACACTGTCTAAGTTAGAAATGTGCTATGGTCTTTCTAGTAAGAGGGCTGGGACATAGCACAGAAGGATCAAAGAAGAACCAAAAGAAGAGTTGTAGAGAAGCTGGATCAGACTTGTTTCAGAAGCGCACTGTGAAAAGACAATGAGGCAATGCTCACAGGTTTCAGCAAGGGTGACTTTAACAAGATACAAGAAAAAGATCTTTACTGTTAGAGAGGTCAAGCACAGCAACTGTCCAGAGAGGCTCTGAAGTCTTCAGCCTAGAAGAGGTGATGAAATTAAAAGATCATCATTAAAGATCCATTGAGTAGAATGTTAGGCTAGGTAATCCTAGAGGTCACTTTCAATATAAAATGATGAATCTTGCATTGCAGAGAGGATTCTTGACCTGGTTTTTGATTGTCTGTAATTATTTAGTTTTATCACAGTAGTGTTGTGAACATCCAAGGGCTTATATCCTTATGGCAGTGTTATGAATAACAGAGGTAATATTTTGCAAATAAGGGTCTGAGGCACTGAAATGCAGGGTGTCTTTTCTTACTACAGTTGCATAAAGAGCTACCGGCAAGGCTCAGAACAAAGCCAAGATTTTCTCAGATATAAGTTAGTGCTCCGGCTGCAAGACCATACTTATTCTTGTTAAATATTTGAATATTTTAAGAAATTTTTTCACTATGACTTTTTTTATGTGCCTGTAACTTTTTGACAGAACTTCCTCACTCTTGCTTTTATAAATGTTTCACAGATACGCATTTTTAGTGTCATTCTACCTCAGTTGTATAGCATTGTCTTGGTATGCTAAAATCTGTGAAGACTTTGTTTCTGACTTAAAAGGAAAAGGGCTAGGCGCTGATTTTATTGGCATTTTCCAGATGCCTCACTGGATCTATGAAAATTGCTAATGACAGGAAGGAAATAACTGAAGCAAAATTCTCAAAAGAAGCATAAGGTACAAAATGAACACAGCCTGAGACATATACATGCCAAAATTTCAGTCAACCCATTTTTTATGAATACATGACGCTGTACCAGACCCTGATATGTCAAAATTCAAAGACGCTGTGCTGAGCTTTCCAGGGATGTGCATTTCCTAATAACATGCCTCATTGTTTTATATCATTTATGGTTTGATTGATCCAGGTTAACTGGCTCTGTACCAGTGGGATGTAACATCTGGTCAGTTTGGAAAAAATCCTTTGCTGGCTAAATTCTGTGAAGTGATTAGCATGGACAACTCAGTATGACATCAAAATAAATCTTGAGCACATTCCTGTGAAAGCCAGTAGCAACAAAAGTCCCTGTTTTTATGGTAAAATAAGTAAGTAGCTAGTGGAGTAGCAGAATAGGGGTGTTTAGGAGGAGGAGGGACTTACTGATTCAATAACAAGAAAATGATGCCAGCAATATGAATGGAAGCATCTATTGAGGCTGTGTTCATGGACCGTAACGGAGGAATTGTATTTGCTTTGTATAAAGGCCTTCGTTCACATGGAAAATAATGATTCTGTTAATTTCTTAGGGAACTAGCGAGCTTTTTGAAACTCTTAACCTTTTGTCTCTATGTTATTTACACTCCTTCTTAGCTGACCACTAATTTCAGATCAAAAAGAATAATAAAAAACGTTATAAGGCTTAACAGTGGTGGAAATAAGAAAAAGCAAACTTAGTACTTTTTTTTTCAAAATAATGTAGTGTATTTCTTAATAAAGTGAAATTTGGGGAAAGGTAATACTTCGTAAAAGTACAGCCCTCACATATATGAGTCATTATACAAACATGTGAAGGATTCAGGAGTTTTTATTACCCTCAGACAGGTCTCTGGACAACCAAATCAGAACACAGCAATGAGGATTTATCAGCCTTTTTAAGTTTACACAGGAATAAAGCTAAGACTTGAATGTCTGACCTTTTCTTCTCTCCCGTTAAATACTCATGTTGTACTTCAAAAAACTATTTTTTAATTACGCATCTCTTTACTAAAGAAACAAAAACTTCAATATATGAATCCTAATCAACAGAAAGGGGTTGTTATTGGAATACCCTCTGTGATATTCTGACATGAATAAAATTATCTTTTGCTATCATTGAAGAGTAAATAGTGTTTTGGAACCAGGTCACTATTCTAATTGAAGCACATAGTATCAAATTAATTCACCGTGACATTTTCAAAGTGGTAAAACTCTATCTCACAACATGTCAATGTGATTGTGAGTGAAAACAACCTCCACTTTATAGATATTCACTTGTTTTTTAGAAATATTATATTGATTAATTGACCCACAAATTAAACCGAGTTAACTTGATTAAGATACTGTCCTGATTATATGCACCACATTTAAGAGAGTATGTAGAATCTTAAGAGTGGAAATTAAAAAATGTAAGCTTAGTACTGAGTCTAAAGCTATAAGTTGCAAGATGTGTTTCAACATTCTCTGTTCTCCTTCACTTTTGAGGCTTAAAAGCCTTATCCCTTTGACTGTGCTCAATCAAACTGTTTGCAGATTAAAAAAATAAACAAATTAAGAAAAGAAATGTGGGTGGCTCTTTTTATGAGAAAGCTAGTATAAGGTCCTAGTTTGTGAATATCAGGTACGTATCACAGGTTTCTTTCGCACCTTTAATGTTTTTCAGCACTTTTTATCTAGAGAAAAATGATTCCTTAATTAAAGAAAATTGCTGTGGCTATTTGCTCAGAATGGAGCAGCCAAAAAACATGTGTTTAAAAGAAAAACAAAAAATTCCAATCAAAGCAGTGCTAACGTATGAATGTAAGCAGTTCTGCTCATAGGTATCAGGGGTCTTTGTCATTTGAGATTAATTGATTGCTGTGGGTTGTTTTAGCTTGCCCACCTTCCCACTGGGGACCAAACTGCATCCACACATGCAACTGCCATAATGGAGCTTACTGCAGTGCCTACGATGGGGAGTGCAAATGTACCCCAGGATGGACTGGCCTTTACTGTACACAAAGTAAGTGACTTCTTTTATCCATTCATAGTCTACAAATAAGAATTTTCCTTCACTATTTTCATAATTGATTAATTGGTTTCTTCCCATGATGCTGAGCCTTTTTTGATCCAGGAGATGCAACACATTACATCCATGGTTTCAGGGGAGACCCCTGCGTGAGCACTGCAGAGTGCTGGCCACAACATTTGGGCTCCTCATTAATGTTCTTTCAGAGGAAGACAACTTTTGGCCATTGCTGAGCATTCCTGTGGAAGTGTCTGTCATGTGCACATGCACAATGAATGACTGATACTTGCTACCACTGCGGATGTGCAGTTATGGCTGGAGTCTGTAACATGGATGGTTTCAGCTCTTCAGGCTTTCGACATAGGGTGGGAAGATGGTACTGTCTAATCCCTTCCCTCTCTGAAACCTCCCCAAAAAAATACTGTACAGCCAGGGACACAACAACTGGATTCTAAGACAACACACAACTGACTGAAGCCATCAGAATAGCTTCTAGCTTAGCTGTGGCTGTGGTCTACTGATCGTACAGTACGTCTCCTGTCTGTAATAGCTACCTCCCAGGGGCAGTTGCAACAACAGCTGTAGCTCAGCACCTGTAATTCAAGTACTGATGCAGAATCTATTTTGTTTGGAACTTAGAAACTTCACTTCACTTCACTAGACTGTGATGTTATAATTTGTTCTGAAACTTTCTTTGTGTAATTAATACATTAATAATGATTTTTTTTTCCCAAAAGCTTTTAATTAAAAAGAAAATACAAACAGTGCAGTGACTGGGTGTAGATATATGGCCCTCATTATATGCTGCGTAAGAGTTCATACAAAGTTTTAAGAAGAAGTGTCTGTTAGAGTAGATATTGCTGGAGATGGCTTCTGATCTTTACCATATTACAGCTTCAATTTGGTTTATTTTCAGGCACCACCGGTGGTGTCTATAATCTGAGCACAACCATTATCTTTAAATTCAAGCAAAACAAGGGTGCTAATTGTATTTTGCATTCAGTGTTTAAATACATGCCTTTTTTCATAAAATTAGAACTCTTCTTTTTCAACTAGATAATGTCACACTGGCAGGAAATAATGTATCTGTTATAGGACCATATGGATGCAGCTCTGGAAGACATCCACTATACTAGTTCAGCTGTCAGCTATCATGGTTACTTTGCTTCCTGCTGGTGAATAATGATCTCTTTGCAGTCATATGTCTTCTTCATACTGAAATGGTATCTTTGTAAGGAGCTGAGATACAATATGTTATTTTTATTGTTTTATACTTCAACATCAACTGTGCAGAAAATACGTCCAGGGGTTCATTCTTCACTGAACAGACCCCCTGCCTTGGTTCACAAATAGCCCTCTTTCTCCTCCTTCAGATATCTTCTTGAATCAGTTTCTTCGAGGAGCTGTTCTTATTGCTTTTTTCTGAACATATGCTGCCTGCACAATTTCCCAACTTTATTTTTATGTAGTTGTAGGTCTTGATCTCTCCTGTTTATAGAATGCCATGTTGGGTAGCTGGGCTACAGAAATTATTCTTCAATAACATACTTAACCTGAATATTTGCATTTTATTTCAAGGGCAGTTGTTTCATTTCTTTTCCCTTCCCCTTCCTTGTATTGCAGGATGTCCCCTAGGGTTTTATGGGAAGGACTGTGCAATGATATGCCAATGTCAGAATGGAGCCGACTGCGATCACATCAGTGGGCAGTGCACCTGCCGTACAGGGTTCATGGGGAAGCACTGCGAGCAGAGTGAGTGGGGATGGGGATGGGAATTATTCATACCTGATAGCAAGTACTAAACCCTGTGCCAGACCTCATGTTTTGGCCAGTGTTGTGATGCAACCTCTTGGTTTCGGTGGAAATTTTGATGGGGAAAGAACTCTAGGAGTTGGACCTAGGCTTTTTCCAAACAGATAGAGCCCGCAGAATCTGTTATTAAAACCAATTATGATTGTGATGGCTGTTTCTTTCAATTTGAAGCTACATGAAAGAGGCATTTATACTACCTCCTAGTTGCTTTGGACATGAAGCTAAAATCCTCCAACAACTCTGTCATGTAAAAGTAACAAATGAATCGAAGTAATTGTCATTAGCATAAATCACAATGAATGCTAATAGTTATAAAACTAAAGATAACAACTAGCACATCAATTCGAGTGGATAAAACTAATCTTTGCAATGTGGTTTTACAATACAATTGGATTATAAAAGTATAATAGATGGCATCTTATTTTCATGTGTGCATGATTCTTCACCCAAGAAAATCAAGAATAACACCAGTGACATCAGTGATGGTATAGCGTATAACATGAAAAGAATCAGGCTTATAAGCACAGAACTGTTAATCCAGCTTTTGCCAGTATTACAGTAGTGCTCCCACGTTAATGTGTTGTACTGCAATGCAATTCAACCTACTACTGTGGAGGTTTAAATCTGTCTTTGTCATTAGTGTAGTGCACAGTGCTTTGCTTTTGATGTGTGGATGACACTACATATTAGCTATAACCAGGACTGATTTAGCTGCATCTGGACCTGAAGGGCTGTGCAGTGGCTGAGATAGCATGTGCCATACATAGCAGCACTGTAACAGAACAGAGGGAAAGTTACTGTCCCTATTGATTATTCCCTAAGCAGTGGGTCTAACCCTAGCTGCAACAAGAGTAATGGTTTTCGGGCTAATCAGCATCTATGGTAGAACCACTAGAAGTCTGGAAGTGAGTTTTTTTCCTAATAAAAATACAGTTGCAACAAAATCTGAATGGTTTGGATGAACATATATACTTCAGTCAAATAATAGCTGGCAACATGTAATTAGTAGCCATTTAAATTTTCTTATTCTCTTCTGATTATTTCAATGTTTCACTTCAAAAGAGCAATATTTTTAGTACAATATGTTTTTTAAGATCTTCTCTTGATGTCATGATATTAAAAAATCATTTTAAGTACTATGGCAAATCTAAGTTTATTATTACATTTTATATATCTTGTACTTTATCCTATAAGTTGGTAATAGTTACTTAACAATATTAAACTAAATGTTTTGTTATTTCTGAGTTGGAACATAAGTTTTAAAAATCGACTTCTCATTCCAACTCCGAATTCAAAATTTCGAAATGTATTATGGCTTAATGGTTTTTGCCTAGCCATTGCCTTCAGTAGTTACATTCTTGTTTCATTGAATGAAAGCAAGAGAAGTTGAAGGTATAGAAGCATGAAATTCCACTTGAATCTGGATTTATCAAGACTGCAAGAATATTTCTCTGGCATCTATTGTGT
This sequence comes from Phaenicophaeus curvirostris, assembly GCF_032191515.1. Lineage (NCBI taxonomy): Eukaryota > Metazoa > Chordata > Aves > Cuculiformes > Cuculidae > Phaenicophaeus > Phaenicophaeus curvirostris. The sequence continues at coordinate 22,073,937 of NC_091431.1, forward strand.
TACATTATCTCTTGAATTATTCTAAATTAGGAATACATAAAAGATGAGTAAGATTCTTTAAAAAAATACAAAAAAAGAGTAAAAAATTAATATAGCTACAAAACTCCTGAGGTACTTCAGAAAACTGAGTCTCAAAAGATGAAGAAATATCACACTTCCTCAAACCATCAGAACTACAATTATGTAACAAGGCACACAGTAACAGAGGTGGCAAGATAAATAATTTTTATCAGTGTAGGATAATTATATACCATGCTGATTACATGATGTAGGAGGCACTTTGATCACTAATTAGTTATTGTATGCAAATCATTCTGAGGGAGAAAAAATCATGTAGAACTCTTCCAGTTAGGTTATTCTTTATAACTTAACATTTTTCTCCTGTAGATAGTTTACTGATAAACTACCTGTAATGTATACATTACAGTATCAAAGTAAGCTGTAAGCAACCTAGAACAAGCTCTATTTTTATATGAATGTGTTGTGTATATTAGACTCATTCTTACTGCCCATACCTCTTGCTTTTTTACTGTATCACCACATCTGTCATATGACATGACAGCAGCCAGATGTCTGGCTCCACTGATATGATTTTGTGATTTTTCAAACACTGGGATCTGAATAACCTAGGAGACCTGACATTGTGGTGTAGAACTGGCACTGTGTTCACATTTTATCGATTTCTTCAGCATCGTCTATACTTCTAAGTTTTTTGTGGGTTGGTTTGTTCGGGTTTTTTATGTATTTTCCTTCCTATTTTTCCTATTTTCAATGCCTTAGTGTCAGGAGCATTGTAGGTAAAGGAAAGTTGCTTCTAAAAATGTTTTCCCTTTCTTTTTCCACACGTACACAATGCAGAGAAGTCTTAAGAAAATTTTTTCTGCAGACGTCTACCTCTGATAACACATTGCCATCTGCTGGCGATGTACAAAACCGTGTGGGTTTAGAAAGGAATGGTAACGTGTATGGTGCTGTAGATATGTCATGCCAAAACATATAAGAAGTACTGGCTATGTGTGATTTTTATTTGCACTTATTTTGTGCAGAATGCCCTCAAGGTACATATGGATATGGATGCCGGCAGATATGTGACTGTCTGAACAACTCAACCTGTGACCACATCACGGGAACATGTTACTGCAGCCCAGGCTGGAAAGGGGCCAGGTGTGATCAAGGTACAACCTAGATGCAATAAAATTATTGTAATTAGTTAATATAAAACTTCTATTAACCTATTGAATGCCATTAATCATTCATTACATAAATCTGATAAGGCATGTGTGATTAAATATTCATTGCTGTTAAATTATATGCATTCTGTAGATTTTCTATTAGATGTCTCAATGATAGTTTATTGGAGTAAAGCACTCAAGTGTAGATTGCATGAAATGTTTTACAGTGCTGTGCTCTCTAAAGCTTCTCATAGAGCATGTGTTTTACCTGCTCTGTGTTTTTGCTTTGAGAAAGTTCTTACTTTTTCAACTCCGTGAAAATATCTCTTTCTATGAAAAAGATGAATGTTATTCCTTAGGGCTAGGATTGTCTTCGTACTGGTTTCTGACATAGTTCTATTTGGCATTATTAAATACAGTTAGATTAGAAGAAAGATTTAGAAGTGAAATATTATCTACTGACACATAAGCCTCTGAATTTATGGTACATATTTTCATTTCTTCTTGTATTTCAGCTGGTGTAATTATAGTGGGAAACTTGAACAGTTTAAGCCGTACCAGTACTGCCATCCCTGCTGATTCTTACCAGATAGGGGCTATAGCAGGCATCATCATTCTTGTCCTGGTTGTGCTTTTCCTGCTAGTGCTGTTCATCATTTACAGACATAAACAGAAAGGAAAAGAAACAAATATGCCTTCAGTGACCTATACCCCTGCCATGAGGGTCATCAATGCAGATTACACCATTTCAGGTAAATTATGTTTAGAGTAAGTTGTTTTCTCTGTCTCTTGACTTTGTACTTCATCAGCTGAGCTCTGAAGGGGTTCAGATCTGCCTCAAACAGGACGTGAACATGTATGTTTCACCTTTTTGCATTAGTGAGGGCTGCTACAAGCAGAAACATATAAGATTTTGAAAAGAGTGTCTACAAGTCTGTCTTGGAAGCCTTCCTGGAAAGAGAGGCAGGGAATGGTTTCCACTTTTAAGAAGAGAAAACCTGAGACACTGTTCTGAACTACCTTTTGCAGGAGAGCCATGCCAGAGGCCACACTGACACTGGTGCTGGTGAACTGGCTCAAGACCAGTGGGTCAAAGTTGTCAAAGTCAAGAAAGATGTGCCAGCAAAGATGTGGTGTTCTGGAAGCGCCATAAAATTTTGCTGTGAACTTGATGGTTAAAGTGTTTTTAATTAGAGCAATGCTGTGATTACAGAGGCAAAAGAGAACTAGGGACCACAACAGAAATAGGCAAGTAAGACTTGTGAATACTCTTTGCTGAAGGTGCGGACACGAGTAGCCAGCTACAGCACTGTATCTGTATTTTTTTAAATAAATGCAAGGGAGGCAGAATTTTTTTTTCAGGAAACTCTAAATCACATTCAAAAATCAGTGCAGCACTGTCAAAAACATACCCTAATAAAGACATTACGTATTATTTTTAGCTGTTCATTTTCCTTTCTTTTCAGAAACCATCCCTCACAGTAATGGTGGAAATGCTAGCAGTCACTACTTCTCTAACCCTAGTTATCATACTCTAACTCAATGCACTACACCACCTCATGTCAACAATATTGACAGACTGACCCTGGCAAAGGTAAAGCATAAAAATCTGGGTGTTTCTGTGTAAATGACCCTTTGGATTATTTTACTTTGTTCTCTGTGTCATATCTGGTTTATATTTGCTTTCCTGTATTATGTGGAAATTCAGCAACTTCTCATCAGTTTCTATTAACTATCTGTCTTTGAAACAGGCAAAAAACAATCAACTGTTTGTGAACCTTAAGAATGTGGAACCTGGAAAACGAGGTACCATCATGGACTACACAGGAACTCTGCCCGCAGACTGGAAACATGGTGGCTACCTCAATGATCTTGGTAAGAGAAAATAAGGAGAAGTATGACAATGCTATTCATTGTGTTTGGGGTGAACTGGAAAACAGGGATGTGTTTCGCATTCTCCACTAAGTGCTTAGTCACGCTTGTCAGACTGTGTGTGACGTTCAGGGTTATGCGTTTGACCTTCCTTTAAGGCAGTACCCTTAGAGATTAAAAATTGACTCCTTGTGAGGAATAGTAAGTAACTGATGCTTACTGCAAACATGGTATGCAAAATAGTTCCAATTATTTTTGTAAAAAGATTTAGTTATTAATTAGTTTCATAATTCAATGGGTCAATACAATCAGGGTCTACTATGTCAAAATTACATACTGTTATTAAATAAATGAGAGGTTGCATATACATTTTTTTAATCCCCACCACATTTAAGCAATGCCTTAAAAAGTAGTTTCTCAACCTTTGAGCTGCTTCAGATGTAAGTTCTAGGAGCATCTTCCCAGCTAAGCCTCCTGTTTGCTAAAAGACAGAGCAGTGTCCTTAAGAAGACAAATTCCTGAGGAGTGGTGGGAGTTGCTGTATCCTGCTTTATGCTTTCTTTTACTGTCTTCTCATCTTTTCCCAGTATCATGTATTCCAAAATGCTGGATTGCACTCACTGACCATATCTCTGACCATTGAAAGCCTTGAAAGGACTTTTCATTGCCAGTATAATTCAGATCATTTAATTAGTTTCATTTTTGATCCTTATCAGTGTCAGGTTGTGGCAGTCAGAGCAACAACATGCAGCATTATTTTTTTTCTGCTCATCGCCAATCTTCATGTCAGATCTGGGTTTTTTAGAAAAGGATTTCAGTTCTAATGCGCAATGTTCAACTTTACATTTTCTTAGAGCATTTGTGCTAGCATTTAAGACTCATTAGAGATACTGTATGTGGTTAACCCACTGCAGAAGATTTTGAGTAACAGGAAGATTTTAGAGGACTGTATGAATGCTGATATTATGTCTGTTTTGTAGGAGTTCAAATGGGATTACTAGGGTAGCTGTAGGCTGATGACCCACAAATTAATCTTTGTAAAAACAACAGAACAGATGACTTAAGATCTAATAAATAAATATGTGTTGGTAAGGAAAAAAACTAATTGGTTTAGGTCTCCTTGTATAACAGAATTTTGTTCTTGGATATTGTGAATTTTGTTTATAAAGGTATTATGTAGATAAAATTATTTTAGACTTTCGTAAGGCTTCCAGAATAGTACTGTAATACAGTGTGATTTAAAAATTAGGACTCCATAATGCCAGTCAAAGCTGTTTGCATGGATTAGTAGCCATGTAGGAGCCAGGTCTCTGAAGATGGTTGTCAGTCATTGTTGACAGCTGATGTTTGTATTGAAATTTTATATTAGATGAGATCGTAGACTAACAGATAATTGCAAAGCTGTAGAGTGCTTAGGACATCCCTGTAAGTCAAGGAACTGGAGCAGTGTGACCTTAGACAACACAATGGGAATGCTTTGGAAACAAAGTAGCAAGAATTGGAGTGAACTTTGCACACCCTGAGATTTTCAGGTCAACATGGGAAACCTTTCTGGTCGATGTGGTTTATCCAGACAGAAAATATGCTTAAATCAAAGAGCAGTTATTAGGTTCTTTTAAGAGTGACTGGGGGAAGCATAATGGCCTGTGCAATATGTTAGCTCAAACTAGGTAATTTAATGGTCCCTTATGACCTTAACCACCTTCCCTGTTGAGGAAGCTACTATTTAAAAGTATATAAGCAAATATTAATTATTCTTATGTAACCCTATAGTGGGCAGTTTTACAATTCTCTTAAAAGAATTATTTTGCTAAGGTAGAAATTAGTCCTAGAACAATTTTTAAATATTTAGAAACTGTTATCTAATCACTTTTATTTGAATTTGAAAATACTCTGGTTTTTATATCATTTTTTCTCAGGTGCTTTTGGACTTGATAGGGGATATTTGGGAAAGTCCCTGAAAGGTGAGGTTGTTTTCTGATGCATGTAGATGAAATTATGCACACATTCAGTTTATTCTTCTAAAGTATCTTTGGTTTCTATTTGAAGAAAATATAAAATAATTTTAGACTAACTAATTCCTAGACAATGAATCAATGCATTAAGTTTGTTTGCATTTTTTTCTTTTTTGAGGGGATGATTTAAAAAAAAAAAACAGCAAACCAAGCCTTTCTAAGTCCCCTATGTGTCACATACATCATTTGTTTCTGTAATGCTTGAGTCACAAAATGACACTATTCTAGACAGCAGAAGAGGGATGGCACTTGAATTCAGTCTAGTGAGTCAGGTAAGGACACATACTGCCTCTGATGAAAGGCCTTAAAAAAGTGCCAGTTCCTCTTAAAACTGGCATTGTCAATGTAGGACTGCATGACTACAAGCCTACAGTGCTTCCTGACATTCACTGGAGGCCTTTGGGAAGGATACTAATACATGAATATGTAGAGGGGAATGAAAAGCTTCAGAAATTCAGGGTACTGATGATATTTTGATCTTTTGAATTATCCAGTTTTAATATAAGACTTTATACCAGACCATAGTGGTGAATGTCACTTTTTTTATTATGTGATTAAGGTATGCCAAGGTTGACTGGAATGCCTGGATATCCAAACAATGAAAAAAGCATAGCTAATTCCATATGAATAATGAGTTAAATATCACACACTCAGACTCACTAGGTTGGAAAAGACCCGCAGGGTATGTAGACAAAAGCAGCTGTTTTGTCACTGTGTATATAATACAGGACAGTTAAGCTGGTGGAGTGGTTTATTGTATCTGACATTTCCTGGTTTGGGAGGATTAGGGGAAGCCCAGTTTTAATTTCTTCATTTTTAAATATCTTAAAGGAGTCATAAAGTTATGAGCACCTACCCACTGACAGGTTGACCAAGGTCAGTCTCATGCTGGATATTCAGTCAGGAACAAGATGATAAAGTCTCAGGTCTAGAGCTTAGATAACACAACATGTCATGAAACAACACAGAGAACAAAGTAACACAGACACCACAAAATCTCTTCTCTGCATGAAAAAATACATCTTCTCTTAAACTACAGTTGTCTATGCTTAAGTTAAATCCTAAAATGACAAGCCTCCTTTTCAGTTCTATGTGCACCTTATGGAAATTTATAAGAAACTAGTTACTCTTTTATTGTGGCTGTATACTCAAACTTAGCACCAAACAGGCCATCCCTAGAAGTCACCTTACCATCTGCCCAAACATTTGCTACTGGAAACAGCCTTAGATCACTTATTTTAATAGTGGCCTGAGTTTAGCCCTTGGAAAGGGAAAAAGTATTCTGAAGTACCTATTAAAAACTGATTCTACACATTATCTGTATTTAATGCTAGCTACTATTTTAACCAGAATGGAAAATACTCAGATTTTGCAACAAGAATTTGCTGATGGCAAGATCAGGCTCTTAAAAAAAAGCATACCAGTAGAGGTGCTTTCAAGAACTGCTGTATAACAATTTTGAAGTGTTATAACTGGTTTCCATTTAAATGTTCATTTATGAGTGTCTTTTTAGAACTCAGAATTAAAGTACACACTGTTTAGTAGCACTGTCTGTGCGTGCTTGAGAAAGCAGTATCTTTTTCTTTTGCAGATCTTGTGAAAAACTCAGAATACAATTTAAGTAATTGCTCATTAAGTAGTTCTGAGAACCCATATGCTACTATAAAAGACCCACCAGCTCTTGTACCAAAAAGTTCAGAATGTGGATATGTTGAAATGAAGTCACCAGCACGCAGGGACTCCCCTTATGCTGAGATCACTGGCTCTGCTTCAGCCAATAAGAACGTTTATGAAGTTGGTAAGTACATTATCTGATTCTAGCTGTTGAAGGTTAAGAACAAAGAGCAAAAGAATTTTTTTCTTTGAATCAGTTAAATCAAAACACTTGAAAAATCACTGGAAAAACATATGCATTCAGATTCTACTTTCTGCTGAAAAGCTAAAACAACAATCTCATTCTTTTGAGATAAGTGTAATTCACAAGATCAGAGTTTAAAATTACTTCAGGTTCTGTTCTGTAACCTAGAGGTAACTATGAATTTCCCTAGCATGAGAAGCTTTCTTTAAACAAGAGCATAAAATAAGCTTAGCATTTGATTGCAGTATAATTCAACTCTAGATTAGACTGTTAAGTACTGAACACAGCTGGAGTAAGTGTATGGGAGGGACAGAGAAGATCTGTTTCCTCATCTTTGATGGGTAAAAAAAACCAGCTTCTTCACTCACAGACATAGTGTTTCACTGATATGGGCCATATCTAGTTACTGCATTATTGTAGTTACAGTAGTTACTGTAGTTACAGAAAAGTTCAGGGTCTTGTGGAACAGTAGTTATCCTAATGGTCTGTGGACTGGAATAAAGTATATGTCATGTGGCATAGGATAACATTTTCCTTTTCTGTTCCTAATTAGAGATTCCTCTGAAATCCATTAATATCCCCTTTCCATTTCTAACAATTTTTAGAAAATCTTTATCAAAAGCCTCGAATTTGGGATTTTTTTTTTTTTTAGTTTGTCTACACAAAGAACAAAATAACAGATCCTGCTCCATTTGCTTCTGTCAATAAACAGAACCATGGTAGAGCTCTGCTGCAAGACTACACATGTAATTTAGTGTAAAGATAAAAACACCTTAAAATCAACCTTTGTTTCTGCACCTTCATTTCAGGACTCAGTGTGACAAGGAATATCTATGTTCAAAAGAATTGAGAGGATATTTTGAAATGAAATACAGTGTTTGACTTCTTTTTGGTGCTTCTAGTGTTGAATTATGTGCTTTCTTTTATCACAGAACCCACTGTGAGTGTTGTCCAGGGAGCATTCAGCAGCAGTGGACGTTTCAGCCAGGACCCTTACGATCTTCCAAAAAACAGCCATATTCCATGTCATTATGACTTACTACCAGTTCGAGATAGCCCCACATCCTCTACAAAGGAGGTCGGCAGTGAATGACCCCACAAGCTGATGTGTAGCATAGTGAGACTCTCAAGGGGCAAAGTGGCATTATTATGCTCCTTCCTCTAGTTTACCATCATATTTGGCTCTTAATCTGTCCAGCAGACAATTGCTGTACATTAAACAGAATCTCAACATGAGGTTTGTATTCTGTATACAAGTGACAGATGGACAGATGCCACACTCTGGGGATCCTAATCATTCTTTTTTCATGGCAGTAAATTTTATAGAAACAGGTATGCACCACATTTATACTGTAATATACTGGCTTAAACATAGTAGTTTGCAGATCAGTTTTCATAACAACCCATTTCAGTGACTTAAATATAGGCTTCAAGATTCAGAGCAGAAATTCTTCCAGGACAATGCAATTTACCAAATACCACTTCATACAGGTAATCTGATTCACTAATTGTGTAGAAGAAAAAATGCCTTGCCAGTCTTATGTTTAGTCAAGACATATTGAGATAAAAGATCTGATGGGGATAAGTAAGCACAATGCTGCAGTTGTTTGGGAAATCTATCTTCCGGCATTTTTGTCCATTACTGGTGGTGGGCCTTCCTTGCCTGAATAGTTTTGGAGATAAAAGCATTGCATACATGAATATTATATGTCACCCCAAGATCTCTTGGTATTCAAGTCCCACCACCAGTCTTCAACAAATCTTTTGCTGCCATTCAACTCCATATGTTGCAGTTGTGACCGCTATTTCTGCCATACACAACAAATAATCCATAACATATCAGTAATTACTCTTAAAATATGTAAATTAAATAAGTTTATTTTTGTCACCATGAACTGATTATGTAAGGAGTGGACAAAGGTGATGACTGCTGTAAATCTTAACTGCAGAGAAAGGTTTACATTTTATAAACAGGTAGTAATGATGATAATGATAATAATGATAGGATAAAAATAGTAAAGTGTTCTGATTTTTTTTCTTAGAAATAACTAAGCAATTTCTGTGCATACTTGCTAAAAAGGCACCTTTTCTTTTTTATAGTTGATGTAGGGAAACACATGCTTAAGCTGGTCTTTTGCATTGCTAACCATGTGACACGTTCCCCCCATTCTTCATTAACTTGTCTCCATTTTTATGCTGTGTGTCTGTGTTTCTAGTGATCTAGTTTGTAATTGCAAAAATATTCTACCGTGTGTCTGTTTTCTTTTGCATTTTTGCCAACTGGCCTTTATTTTGTCTGGTTAAAGAGACCCTGGGCAGAGAGAGAGGATTAAAGTAAGAAGTCATGTCATACTGATGTCTGTCAGAGGTGGTTAGCTAATACATAATAGTTTAACTTAATTAATTGGGAAAAAAAACAAGGTGTTTTTGTTAAAGATAATAACAAGAAAGCAAAAGAAAATTAAAAAACAGTCCCCTTTAAAGCTTAGTTTGTTCTGTTGACTGCATGGATGGAGGCCATCTTTCCAAAGGCTCTTTTCTGTCCCTCCAAACCAGTCTGTTATGAACTGTATTAATTTGGTGGAAATAAAATTTACCAAGATATCCATTCATTGAAGCAAGATTGTCCCCTGAGCACATCAGCCTTAAACGAAAATGGTTGATACAGACTGGACATTCTCTTTCAGTGGAAAGAAACCTAAAAATGATGTGGGAGTATTACTTGGGCAGTCTGAACTAATGGGAGGTGTCCCTGCCCATTGCAAGGGGGTTGGAACTAGATGATCTTTAAGGTCACTCCCATCCCAAACTATTCTGTGATTCTATGATTCTACTTCCAGTTCCTGCTGATATCAGTGATGCTACCTACTAACATGCTTGTAACATAACCCCAGCAGGCTTTTCCACACTGCCCTAGTGGTAACTTGGTAACTTCTACTAAGTAGCTTGTCCTGAGAGTTGGTATATCCCTGACTGATGGGGAAAGGATACAGGTAGTTGCATCATATGGCATATAATAGGAAGCACTAGTCCTCTCCTCTCTCTCTGGTGGGGTTACATTTTGGCACCTGAGACCCATAATGTGAAGGGCAATCTATAGGTATAGAGTTTGGAGTATGTGCTGTCCAGATTAGTAAGAGCATGCCACAACTGTTTCTATCTTTACATCTGGACTGCAATACAGTTTGAGACAAAGAAATATTGCTATTGTGACAGCACAGATATATGCCTAAGGAAATCACAAACAGCTGCCTTTGGAATACTAAATGCAACAGAGAATCCACTGGAAGAAAAACTGAAAAACTTTAAAAAAATTTTGCAGAAGGAAACCCAGAGCTGAAATGGAAATACAGTCTGCTTTTATTTGTTGTCACTAAGCTGGTGATGAATGAGAGAGCTGCATCCAAATGCATTATTGCAGATGTTTCAAGCCTGAGAATGTATATGCCTGTATGAAGTGCCCCGTAACATTCTTGATTCTCACTGCCCATGAGCATTGGCTGTTTTGCAATTTCCTGAGCATTTCTTGTATATCTTTGGATAAATAATTTGATTATCTTTGGATTTTGCAAGCACAGAAATTGACTGAGATTTCAAAAGCCAGTTTATTTAACCCCTCTGTAAGACAAAATATTGATTTTGTTTGTGTGCATATAGGTAAAATGCAGAGCTACTTGTACATACATGTTTGTACTCTGTGAAACATTTTAAAATAAAGACTTCCTTCTCTGAAGCTACAAATAGCAATACTGTATTTAGCAACTGTGAGCTCACAAAAATTTATTTTCTTACTCTGTGTAAAATTTGGAGACCACTAGGTGAAATAATCTTCATGATATAAGCATTCTTTTTTATATGAAAAAAAGCTGAATAAATTATATTTGTTCGAAAATTTCCAGTATGTCACATATCCTCCAGTGATATATTCAGCCAAATATTCATGAAAACAGATGAGTTTCTGATAATTTTGCCTATTGTATGTGTTCTGAATATACACATTACCAGAGTCTGCCTTTCTATAAGTTGGTAAAATTCATGCCGGGTAGTCAGTATAAGCAATGTCTGCATACATCTGAGCTGGATCTGCAATATAAGTGAAGTGAACAACTTGTGAATTTAGTTCAGTGAATGGTTGTCGGTAGACACAGAACAGATTGCCTTCAGAAGTAATATATTCTTTTTAAATGATAGCAGTGTATCATCACAGAGGATAAAAGCGCATGGGACTTACATTAGCAATCCTGTTGTCTCATGTATGGGTAGGGAGGCTTGCTGTGGAGTACACTCTGCTGTCAGTTGAAGATAGTTCTAACTCAATCCTCATGACTGTCACATAGCCCTTTTTGTAGATCCCAGTATTCTCTTTAGAGAATTTAAATATTTCTCAGCGTGTATACTATATTGTGGTGAGAATTTAATGAGTAAGTTGATATAATTTTAGCAAACACCATATACTCAGAGAATGGCTTCACAACAGACAGGAATGGAAAGAGGTACCTTGCCTCTATATATTAGCATTACAGTAGTGAGAAACATAACATTAAAAATGACAATAACTATCCCCTAGCAATTTGTAATCGATTTAATAAAGTGCAAAATGCCGCACAAAGTTAACGCCTGATTTTAAAGTATGTAGCGAGTATCAACTTCAGGTTTAAATAATGCATATTAATTCCGGTAATTTAGAAGCATAGTGAACCTCAAGGCTTTTGACTGTATCAAAGATTTTTAATCACAATACACTGTTACACATAAAATTTGTCCTTATCTTGATCTACCAAGACAACTCCCATTAATTTTAACTTGAGAAGCACATGCAGATTACCGGGGAAAGAAGATTTCATTGTGCTCATACTTTCTGTTAAGACAATCTGCAAAGTCAAGTTAGTATTGAAATGAGGTTAGAATAAAACAAAATCAAATGTGGGGAATGTGTTATTCAGAAAACTTTGGATTTTCCAAGTACTGTGACTACAACTGAATTTTTCATTAGATGTGTGTCCAAATAATAATCCTTATACTGAAGCTCTAAAGTCCAGACTAAAGAAGATAGAACTAATTTTGGAAAAAAAAAATGCTTTATATTAAGGATTGTATATATAGTAGTTTAAATGACTGAAAGAAATGGGTGCATGTTAATTAATTACTGTACAGAAAATATAGTCATTTGGTACACTCATACTAGTGCTAGAGCACTGAACCTAACTCTTCTGCCTTCAGATTTTTAGCCAACAAGATTTCACTTTGATATGACTGCATTGTAATATATTTTTAAAGAAATCCTATCAAGTATGCCTGATTTTTTTTCTTAGCTGTAACAAAACAAGTGTTCTGTTGTGAAAATATATCTATTTTCCAAAGATGACCAATGTTCATCATTCTACCCTTCACTGTCATTTATTTCACTTCACATAACTGTAGGATAATGTAATAAAGTTTCTAATGAAAGATGGGAAATGTTTTGAAGGTTTTTCTTTGTTTTCCATTTGCTTAAGATGGATCTTGAAATAGCATGGGAAATACGAAAAATATTATCCTTGCCCATGCTGGGCCACCGAGTAATGTATGTTTATTTTTTGTCTTATGGAAAGCAAATAGTTTATGAGATTCTTTGCAGAAAAACAAGGCTGATTTTGAACTGCTGAACTTCTGTCATTACTGTCTGTTCCTGCAGTACTTTCAGTCCTGCCTCTTGAAGGCTTAAAATTTTACCTTGAGAAAGATGAGCAGCCGAGTTGCCAAAAGCAAGGCATTTCCCCTTTTTAATAAGATAATAGCCTTGGATTTACCATTAAAAAGACACAACCAAAGTACAAACACGACACAAAAGGGGATAAGATTATAATTCTGATTCCTGTTTTCTAACTCTTGACTCCCCTCAGATGAATCTAAAACACTGGATACAGATAGATGGTGTGGAAAATTGTTCTCTACAGTTTGATGCAGGGTGACAGATTTAGCATTAAGAACTAGTCATAGAGTCATAGAAGCATGGTAGGGATTGAGTGAAAAGAAAAGACAGGAGAAAATCTAGGAAAAGGAGCCAAGTCCTGCCTATGCTCTGCCATGGGAGGAAGCAGGGGAGCTCAAAGGTCTGGCCAGCAGTGCTGGACTGTGGAGAGAGCCTGTGGGACTTTGTCCTGCAGCCTCTCAGGGAGGCTCAGGTTGTACCAGGTGAATGCTCTTGCCACATGCACCTGGAGACATCTTCTGTGGCCAGAGTAACCTGACAGGCCCTTGGAAAGACATGACGAAGGCCTGTGACTGGCATGAAACACCAATGCTGAACACACGACAAGAGATGGGGGAACTGAGGGACCAGTAGCATTGCAGTGACCCCAAACACATGTGCTGGGGCTGCAGTGCTGCAGGTGCAGTTCTGCTGGGGCAAGCGTCATGGGTGAGGATGTTCCACAGCTGTTTTCCCACAATGGATTGTGACCAGGTATGCCTCACTGCTTATATCCAGGCACCAAATTCTATCCAGTGGCCCTCACTCAAGCTGAGCAGTTGACAGGGCTGGAGTGTTGAGTTGGTGCTGGTGTCCTGACTGGAGAGTTGTTCTTTGCAGGTCTCCATGGCTGACACCAGAGCCATCACAGGATTTTCCCCAGCTCTGCCAGCTTCAGGCAGCCAGGCACCCAGGAGATGCGCCTTACTTCTTGCAACAGCAGAGGTGAGCTGTGCAGGGACACCTCTCCCTGGATAGTTGAGAGGATTTCCTTCTGGAGGCACCTGGGCATTCCTTCCATCCCTCCTGGGGCCAGCCAATGACCAAGGTCTCTGTTTTCTAGCATGGCACCCACTGCTGCAGTGCCACAGAAAGGGAGCCATTCACCATCCACACCTGCCCCCAGACCACGGCAGTGAGAGGAGAGCATGGCCATGGAGCTGGACAACTGCTGTCCAATATGCCTGGACAGCCAGGAGGAGGCCAGCTACATGATGCCATGCCTCTACAAGTTCTGTTACTGGGCCCCCTGCAAGAGGAAGGTCCTTCCCATCATGCACACGGTGCAAGTGGATGATGATTTTGAGGAGCATGGTTTCACACAAATCTGTGGTGTCTTCTATCGTTGGCCACCAGGCAGGAGGAGCTTGTGGCTCTCCAGCTGCCCACAGCTCCACAGCAACAGAATGACAGCCTGTGGGGATGGTGTCCAGGTCTTCTCTGGGCAGCCTCCAGCCCAGCACCCACACATCCCTTTTCCAGGACCAGCCACCTCTCCTCCATCCCCTTCTGATTTGGGTGTATGAAGAGTTGGGACTGATCTTTAGGAACATGCTGCCAGGGAGTGGGAGAGCAGCTCCATGGCTGCCCCCAGGCCCGCTGCCTCCCAAGGAGTGTCTCCCATACCCTCTGAAGGAGCCAATGCAGACGACCTCCCCAGCACCTTAGCAGCTGCCCTTTGTGGGGTTCCTGGCAGCACTTCCTCTCCCCCCATTCCAATTCCCTGGCAGAAAGAAGAGCCCCAGCAGGAGCCCGAGAAGGCTGTGGCACCTGCTTCCAGCCAGGGTAGGGAATACTCCCCAGGGGTCCACAGCAACCCCTAAAGAGGAGAACCAGCAGCACCTAGGCCTCTTCTCCAGCCCAGAAGAGGCCACTGCACCAGCAGCACTACAAGAACGACCCAGGCGCTGCCCAAGGCAGGGCTGGGCCAGCAACTGGGGCATGTGCCGGCCCTCAGGGACTCTTGCCCCTCCAAGTCCTGTTATCAGGCATTCAAACAAAAGAAAGGCCTGAAAACTGCAGGAAAATTCTTGGTGTTACTAAGAGTGCAAGTGTCATTGCTATCATCACCTGTGTTGCTTTCTGCTCCCTTTTCCTAGGGCTATGCTCACGGCTCCCTCTCATTGTCCTTAGCAGAGCACCACAGGGCTTCTCCCTCTGGTTTTGCACAGCCTCATTGCCCTGCTTTTACTGTCATGTGGCTGGACACGTGCTTTCTGAGCGCATCTCTCTCCAGAGCACAGCACTGTCAGTCTTGGTCCCTTGCTCTTGCAAGACCCCTTGCCGTTTAGCAAGGTGCCACGGAGCCTGGTCCTGTGCTACTGCAAAGGTCCTTCCCCCTGTCTTGAGTTCCATGGAGCCTGGCCCTATGAACCTAAAGGGCCTTTCTGCACTGATCTGAGGGCAAATGACTCCTGTTGTCTGGTCCTTCTTGAGCATAAGCTTGCTTTCTTCCCCCTCTTCCAAATTCACACTTGGTGCTTTTCTCCTCTGCTTTGAAAGGACCCCTTTGGCAGATGGATGCCATCAGTTACCCAGTGCCCCTCATCACCACCTCACCTCCCCATCACATGCTCTCTGCAGGACTTCCCGCAGCACAGTTCCTCTCAGCTGTGACTGAAACCCACAGAGACAGAAGCACATCTTCCCCATGTTCCCCAGGAACCCTCTCCCTCCTCTCACACACTGCTTCATGACTCCTTCTGCAGCCCAGTCAGCCGTGCAAGAAGAGTGGAGAGACAGAAGGCAGCTGCTGGGTTTGGCACCAAGAGCTGCTGCCAAGCCCTAAAGGAAGATCTAGGTCCCAATGGCACAAAAAGCCAAAGCTCAACTAGAGTTGAAACTGGCCAGTGCTGTCAGACAACAAGAATGGACTTTGGTGCTACATTAATAGCAACAGGGGGACATTGGGCTTGATGAAGATTAACTGGAACTATTCTATTCTGTTTGGGCTTTTTTACTACCTATCAATTGAAGAGAGGAACGGACAATACTTTTAATAGTGTTATGCTGCATTTTAAATATAGTATTTATTACAAGTTCAAATAAAAGAAACCATAATGGAAAACATACTGCGATATATTCGAGATACAAAAATATGAAACTAAATATTGTCAGAGCACCTGGGAAATAAAAAATAAATCTGGAGAAAAACCTAACTGAAGGCCATTTGGAACAGAAATTAATCACGAGCCCTTTTTAGCCCAAAAGTGCAGAAGCATGTCTGCACTTATTTAAGAGATGTGCTCTCCCACTCTCAAAGCACAACCAAAATCCTGACAGAGGTACAGCAACCAAAAGAATGGGAGCCTACAACTTCCATTTCCCCGCGGTGAAGGCTTGCTGGTTTTAATTTAAAATGCTTTTCTGGAGAAAGGAAAGCAATCACACCTGACAGCCAAAACACTGCACAGTAGTTAAATGGAGCATCAAGAGAAAAGAAGAAGGGCACGCTACACATTTATTTACACAGGGGCCCTGTCTCATGGCCAAATATCTGTGAAAATGGAAGGGACAAAAAGCTCTCAGTTTTAGACAAGAAGGTGGCAATTCATTTCAGCAGGGAAAGAGTTCTTCCTGGGACTGTCAGCTTGATAACTTCTTTAAATCAATTTCTTTCCTGCTTTTATTGAATCCCATTATGTTTATTTCAGTCTATTTTAAATTTAATTTGGAGATATTCCTACACTCCAAAATATTCCTGTTTGATCCCAGCTTCAAAACATCCACTAATTTGCTTAGCATATTTACCATGTAATGCTTCAAGTTGCTAATGAAAATAGTAAGAGTATCGTGTTTAGAATGAATGTCTGTAATGCTCAATCATGACTTTATTTGCTGCCTGCATTAGATTTAAAAAGTTAAAATTAAAAAAGCATTGTATCATTTCTGCCTTTCTAGGTGCAGGATTGGGCATTGGCTTATGGGGAATTTCTGCCTTTCTACCTATGCTGCCTAAGTGTATATTCCCCACACCTTTATTTTACAATTCCTATGTCATTTCATTATTGTGAACCCTCCCCCTGATGCCATGAAAAGCCAAACTCAATAATCAATGCCAATTTGATTATTAAGTAAGATATTCTCTAATGCAATGCCAGGCATGCAGGGGATCGCTCCACCTGATGTGCATGCCACTTTCAGCAAAATTCATAAGGCTGTATACAGTCAAAGCATACCTATTCATCACTTTTCCTGGAACAGGTGTGTCTGTTATAATCAGTTCCCAGCATTTATTTATGTAAGTTTTCTCCCCTTGGCACATGCGCTCTGCCCTCTGGAAGTCTTCTTCAGGGGTCTCTGGATGAAGGCCATAGGTCTTCCTCACAGCTGAACTTTTTAACTCTCCTTCTTGCGCATGATCTTAGGCTCTTTGGGCCTCTCTTCAAGGTTGTGTCTGGTCCCAGCTGCTTCTCCTTTATCTTATAGAATCATAGAATCATAGAATCATAGAATCATAAAATCATAGAATGCTTTGGTTTGGAAGGAACCTTAAAGATCATTTAGGTCCACCCCCCGAGCAGTGGGCAGGGACACTTCCCACTAGACCAGGCTGCCCAAGGCCCCATCCAACCTGGCCTTGAACACCTCCAGGGATGGGGCAGCCACAGCTTCCCTGGGCAACCTGTGCCAGTGTCTCACCACTCTCATAGGGAAGAAATTCCTCCTTATGTCTAGTCTTATCATTGCACTAGTCCTTGTTATCTGGCTTAACTAGATACAGTCACATTCTTCCCCACTCTTTCTTAACTGCAGCTTTGTTGAAAGTCCTTAGTTAAGCATAAGTATCCAGGCACAGGCTTGATAAAAGTTATTATTCAACCTAATCCTACATTTTAGCATTAAAATTCCAAAAATCTATACACAATATTCAAATACAATATAGGTTAGCAACTTCTAACAAATAATTTCTTCCTTCACTGCTTTAATGATACGCTCTAGCAATGAAGGAGGAGGTGGTAGTGTTTTTTGACACCCAACAGAGAGCGGGGAGCTGGAGCAGCAGGATGCAAGAGGTCTTTTCCAACCTGGTGATTCTATGAGTCTAAGCCAGATAACGAGGAGGCGCGGCTGCAGCCTTGCAGAAAGACAGGAGGGGGCGGGGCTAAGTCGCTCGTGGGCGGGGCTAGGTGGGGCGGGGCTAGGTGGGGCGGGGCTAGAGGGTGGGGTGCAGCGGTGGGGCTAACTGGTGGGCGGGGCAAGAGGAGGGCGGGGCTACCTGGTGGGCGTGGCTACACGAGGGGTGTTGGGGCGCGGCAGCATTGGGTGGGCGGGGCTATAGGAGGGGCGTGTCAAAAGGGGCGTGGCCACTGAGAGGCGGGGCGGAAGTGCGTTTCGTGGAGAGCGGAAGTGGGCGGGCGGAAGTGGGCAGGCGCCGCGGCGGGGGTGGTGCTACCTTCTCTACGGTCGGTCAGGTGAGGCCGCGCGTCCTTGTCCCTCGACCGGGAAGGGCGCGGAGGAGGCGACGGGCAGTCGCGGCGAGGTGGGAGTGTGCAGGGGTCGGTGCGGGTCGCCGCTCTGGGTCTCACTTTTCTGTTTCACGGGCTTTGACTTTCTGTGCCTGTAGTAGGCGTTATTGATTAAGAAAATACATCAGACATGCGCATGTAAAACGCTCAGAACCTCAGAGCAACAGCGTTGCGGTGGCTTGAAGCTGGGATTCTGTAAGAAGATATAGCATCACTAGAAGGTAAATTGTCGGAGCAGGAAATCACCTGTGCTTGTCTCTTCCTCATCGATGCTAAGGTAAACGTTGTACAGGCAATTTTCTCGTCTCATAGATAGCTGGTTTTTAATGTCACATTTTGTTTTTCCACCAGGTGAGGATTTATTAGGTGGTGGAAATTCTATTAGCAGGAAATTAGTCCAGTTTTGCTTTGCTAAGATGAGGCTTATAAGCATCATTGATTAAACATTAGAAGGATATGGAGCTGTTAGAGCAGGTCCAGAGGAGGGCTAAAAGGGTGCTCAGAAGACTGGAGCACCTCCCATTCGAGGACAGGCTGAGAGAGTTGGGTTTGTTCAGCCTGGGGAAGAGAAGGCTACAAGGAGACCTTATAGCGACCTCCCAGTACCTGAAAGTGGCTACAAGGAAGCTGGGGAGGGACTGTTTACAAAGGCTTGGAGTGATAGCATGAGGGGCAACAGGTATAAAGTGGAGAGGGGCAGGCTTAGACTAGACATAAGGAGGAATTTCTTCACCATGAGAGTGGTAAGGCACTGACACAGGTTGCCCAGGGAAGATGTGGCTGCCCCATACCTGGTAGTGTTCCAGGCCAGTTTGGATGGGGCCTTGGGCAGCTTGATCCAGTAGGAGGTGTACCTGCCCACGGCTTGGGGCTTGGAACTGGATGATCTTTATGGTCCCTTCCAACCCAAAACATTGTATGATTCTATGATATGGTCTTATGCATTCCCCTTCAGTTGATGTTTTGGTAGGAGATGTCTGCCGTATTCAAATTTACCGGGAGGAGGGGGCAAGAAAAGAGAGTATAAAGAGGTAGAACCACAGGCATTTTGAATATATGGGGGAATAATATACATGGAAATCTAGGCTTTATTCATTCTGCTCTTCACAGAACAATTTGGAGAATTTTCCTTGTTTTGCGGGGACAAAATTTGGCTTGCTAGGCTGGCAACAAAAGCATTCATTTAAAAGTTTGCTAAAATGCAAATGATTGTACTGGCGTTTTTATCTTGCATATGAGCAGGTGAACATGCTGCATTTTTTAATGCCAAAACCAAGTCCATTCTGGGCATTTATTTACTGTGAACGTAAAAATTTCTAAGAATGACTGAGCATATTTACTGTCATCCAGATTTGCATTTTTTTCCAGAAGTTTCCAGGCTTATTTTTGTATTATGTAAAATCCCAGACATACAGATTTCCAACAGGCCAAGCGAAAAAAAAAAATGTTGTAGCTGCCAATGACTATGGCCAATGGCAATGAGTGCTGTGCCAGTCACCAGCAGCTCTGCAGTGACAGCAGTCTTATTGGTGTCACTGCCAGTTATATAGAGAACTTTTTCTGTCCCACACTAACAGTAAACACAAAGCCTGTTCATTGCAAAATACTCTATTTTGGGCAACTTTTATTTTTACATGGTCAAAGAAGAAAAATTGATTCTTTCCTGGCATCTAGAATTTGGCAGCTCAGGCTATGGATTTCAAAGGGTAATACATTTTCTTTTTATTTGGTCTGATGAAACTTATTCTGGAAACATGGCAAGCTACTCTTACCAGAGACCCCTGGAAAAAAGGTGTCTGTCAGTGCAGTAAGACTAATGGAGCTGTGTCTTTTCACCCATTTGATTTTTCTTATGGTCGTTGCTTAGAAACACAGCAGTTAGGTAGCCTTAAGTTTTGAGTCCTCTGCAATGTTTTGTTCTTCCTTAACGGTCATGCTGGCTGAACTGTCTCTCTTAAAACAAACCCACGTAGTCTTAGTACTGAGAGATACAGTGAATTCCTCTGTTCAGTTACTGAATATCCTAGAATATGCTTACCAGTTGCAATGTAATCCTGCTCACACTTAGGCCATTTAAACTTGTGCAGTTACATTGTGTAATTGTGGTTAGCTGTAGTCAGTAGAACTACAGGTAAGTCATGCCCAAACAGAAACTTACATAAAGCAAAATTGCTTCTATTCAAAGGGACCTGATTTTCCCAATGTAAATTCTGATATGAAGTGTCACGCCTGCCAGTAGTCTCCATGCCGACTCCCTTTTACTTCTGTTTTTCACTTTTCAGTCCTAAAATGCCTTGTAAAGGTCCCATAAAGACCCAAATTTGGAGGATGTACTGTTGTTATTAGTATTATTATGAATAGGTGAGACTCCAATATGGCACACTTCATAAATTTGCTTAAACTGTCCCAAAGGAATCACAAAACTATCAACATCTTTCATAAATTAATTGACTGTTTTAGTAAGGACTGAGAGCAACGTACATGCTTTTATTATCACCAAGTTAAACCTTCTTGGCTGCAGCTTTTTATTCACTGCAGAAAACATATTAATATTCTGGTTAGGTACAGATTCAATTTCTGATGGAATAAGTAGAATATGTCAGGTACTGCAGCAGATTACTGAGATTCAGAGCACAGCACTTTGCATTTTGTTAATATCATGTAATTCCTACTGGCATTTATGCAGTTGAAACAGTGTAATGCATTTATGTCAGCATTTGTGTTAGGAAATGTAAAACAGGCATTTCAGCAAGAACACACAGGTTTTCTTTTAAATGGGAACTACATTTTTTCAGCTGTGCGATGTTTGTGGCCTGCTGCATAATAAACCATTTTTCTGATTAATATGTTAATACTGTGAACATAAAAGTCCTGGGAAATTATTTCATTGTGTGCATTTTAAAACTGCAATTGAAGTATCACATTTATCCTAACATGAAATTTCATGTGCTTATGACTTGCCACAAAACAACTAAGCATTTTACTTTTACCTTAACAGGATGACTATGCTTAGTTTTCTAAGCAGAACACTGCAACTAGCAAGATATTCGTCCAGTCTGGTGGGGAGACAACTCTGTTCAGCCAGTGCAAATAAGCCAGTGTTGACTTTATTCACGAAGGTAAAAGTTGTTTGTTGAATAAAGCTAGGCAAGACTAGGTATTTATGATAGAATCATGGAATGGTTTGGATTGGAAGGGGCCTTAAAAATCATCTAGTTCCAACCCCCCTGCTCTGGGCAGGGACACCTCCCACCAGATCAGGCTGCCCAAGGCCCCATCCAACCTGGCCTTGCCCCCTTCAGGGATGGGGCAGCCACAGCTTCCCTGGGCAACCTGGGCCAGTGTCTCACCGCCCTCATCTTGAAGAATTTCTGCGTAATGTCTAGTCTAATTCTTTCCACTTTGAAGCCATTCCCCCTCATTCTATCCCTACATGCCCTTGTAAAAAGACCCTCCCCAGCTTTCTTTTACACCCCCTTCAGGTACTGAAAGATCCCTATAAGGTCCCCTTGGAGCCTTCTCTTCTCCAGACTGAACAACCCCACTCTCTCAGCCTGGCCTCACAGGAGAGGTGCTCCAGCACCTGATTGTCTTTGTGGCCCTCCTCTGGACACGGTACTCCAGTAGGGATCTCCTGAGAGGAGTAGAGCAGGAGAATCACTTCCCTTGACCTGCTGGTCATGCTTCTATTGATGCAGCCCAGAATATGATTGGCCTTCTGGGCTGCAAGCACATATTGACAGCTTATATCGAACATCTTTATCAGTGAGCACCCCCAAGTCTTTCTCAGCATGGCTGCTTTCAATCACATCGTTCCCCAGCCTGTATTGAAACCATGGATTGCCCCAACCCAGGGGTAGGACCTTGCACTTGGGCTTGTTGAACCTCATGAGATTCACACAGGCCCACTTCTCTAGCTTGTCTGGGTGCCTCTGGATAACATCCCATCCTTCTGGCATGACAACCGCACCACTCAGCTTGGTGTCATCTGCAAACTTGCTGAGGGTGCATGCAAACTCACTGTCTATATTATCAATGAAATTTGTCAGCTTTGATATCCATGAATGCCAGATGACATGGCTTGGCCAACGCTTTTTGTCCCTTCAGATCTGTGTAGTGTTGGGCGTTTTACTTTGAGGGTATCTTTTATGTCACCCTTTACATCACAGTCTCATTGTAGCAAGCAAGTAGCTACAACCAGCAGTGTAACATTTCAAGATAGTTGTGTCTCAGTGACACTAGAGCTCATTTACTAGTTGAAAATTGTTCTCTTGCTGGAAGCGTTCCGCTGTGGAAATGGAGAGCAAAGGTGAGATTTTAATTCACAATCTGCCCAAGACAAGAATCAACAGCCAAAGCAGGCTTTTCAAAGCACTGATGTTTCATTCCAACACTATGAGACTGAAAATATATCCAGTTAGTGTTGCTAGCTCATGAAGAAAAAGTAGATTGTGCTTACACTCTCTTTGCTTTATTGTCTGTGTAACTCTAGCAGTAATTAAATGCAGGCAAAGGTTTGTCTGTGACTTGAGCAGACAGGATTCTTAAGCATATTTAGGGAGCACAAGCGTGCGTGTTTAGTTGTGATGAACAGGAATCACAGAACCATCACAGAATCATTAAGGGTGAAAAAGACTTCTAAAATCATCAAGTCATTGTGAACTGCACTGTTGTGCAGAATTCATTCCATGAATTGTCATCAAGAGCCAGTGTTGTCTGCACAGGTCTTCTGCACTTTTAGATAGGATGGCGTAAGGTTTATGTAGCCTTCAAGAGTAGAACAACTAGAAATGCAAAGCACTTCCCCAGCACCCAGGTTTAATTGACTGGCCTGTAGTTTCCTGGATCCTCCTTCCAGCCCTCTTCTAAATGGTTGTAACATCAGCCAGCCTCCAGTCAGGTGGAACTTCCCCAGTCAGCCAGGACTGCTGGTAGATGATGGAAAGGGGTTTGGCAAGTACTTCTGTCAGCTTCCTTAATACCCTTGGGTGTATCCCATCTGGCCCCATAGACTTATGAATGTCTGATTGGCCAAGGAGGTCTCTAAACATTTCCTCATGGATCATGGGAGCTTTATTCTACTCCTGCTCCCTGTCTTCTGGCTTGTGAGGCTGAGAACCCAGAAAACATCATAGAGCTCTCCACAGGCCATGGGGAACTGAGTACGTCTTACTTGAACTGCAAGAAGGCTGACCTCTTGCAAAACTGATGTGCAGGATTCTGGAATGTTTCTTTCAGTCACCAGTATCTGATATATCAGGCCATCCAAAAGTGACAAGAGCTAGCAAGAGTGCAGCACTGTTGGTCTTTGGCATCTTGCATAGGTTTTCAGAGCATTAGGATTTGTCTGTGTGGGAAGGACAATTTAGATTATATCTGAATTCAAGGAGTATTTAATCCAAATTAATTCACATGCAGGAAAGAGTAAGTTACTGTTTCAGATTATTTCCATATTTAAACAAGCCCTAGGGATTTTTAAAGTGGAAGGGAGAGGAGGAGGTCTTTTCCAGCCGTGAGAGGCGTTTCATGGCAGGGGAACAGAACCATCATCTTCACAGTTGTATACTCTGCTATGTCAGTTATAGGTGAAGTTCCGTCATTACAAATGCTGAAGCAACATGCCTTTATATGAGTCGTGTTCAGGTACGCACTGCTCTAATGGTAATAGTGCATGTCAGCTATATAACTGTAGTGGAGGACTAGGGAATTTTCAAAAAATGAGTGGTTTTCTTTGACCCTATCACACATTGAAGCACTGCAGCTGTGTGCCAGTTCTCCCTGTTGGATGTTACTGTCCTGGCTTTGCAGGTTGGAGGATCGTACTTAATTCCTTTCAGGCAAAGTCAGCCAGGTTACGTTAAGTCATCTTTTGCTATTTTAACTGACCCAAGTGACTTAAACTGAAACATATTAGAAATTACTCATGACTTCCTCATTCCCCTTCTATAAAGAGAATTTTTTTATCGAGAGTGGTACACACAGTTTTTTTCAGCTGGTGATGGCAATGCTTTTTGTATTCGTCGCTGCTGACCAGAAGAGGGGATGTGTAGTTTACTGTATGCTTTAAATTGTTCTGAATATTTTCTTCTAGAAACCGTGCCCTCTGTGTGATGAAGCAAAGGAAGTGCTCAAGCCATATAAGAGGAGGGTAATGTATTGCAGTATTACGTACATTTTCTATATAGAAAGAACTGTTAATCAGGATTCTTCCTTTGTAAAAGAAAATTGCTTGGATTTATTTGTATGTGTTATTCTTTCATGGATGACCTCTTCAAGACAATTTCAGCACCAATTTCCATAAACCTCATTATCCAAAAGCATTTTCTGACAATGCTATTCAAACATGTATTGGCAAACTAAAATAACAAATACTTTGTTGCAATAGTTTTTAAACCCCCTGCTTTTGTAAACACTATTGTCTCCTCTGATAGAGGAGTTTGCAGCTTTTATGAGGCAAGTAATGATATCATTTGGGAAGGATGTTAGTAAGTGGGGCTTCAAATATTTGAACTATTTGTGATTGCAGTTTTTCACATTCTTCAAATGAGTTTTAATCTCTTTCTAGAAGGAAGAAACTGTTAATAGAAGCATTAAGAGGTTTTGCACTCCACGGTCTAAAAGGCAGCTGTTGTGTTGCCAGCTACATACTTGTGGCTGGTGCTCACAGGACAGTGGTTCTGCAGAGAGGATGAAGAATATCATCCTGGACTAGGGAGAGAGTCCTTTGTAGACACAGAGACAAGGATTGTGGCTACATATATTTTGAATCCACAGAATGGGAAGTTGTCTAAAACATGGAAGAATAAATCCAAAAGCACCAAGAAAACAGCTTTGCATTTCTGAAAAATACATTGATCAAAAGACAAGCAGGTATTATTTGCCAGTGTCCAGTAGGTCCTAACATATTCCTTTTCTGTCACAGTTTATTTTGCAGGAGGTGGATATTACCCTTTCAGAGAACTCAGTGTGGTACGATAAATACAAGTATGACATACCTGTTTTTCATTTAAATGGGAAGTTCCTAATGAAGCATCGAGTAGATGTTCAAAAGTTTGAGGACCAGCTTATGAAGCTGGAGTTGAAAAATGATGAAAGCCAGTGAAGAAAATTCAGCTGCGTCGGTGTGGTTCTGAAAGGAGTGTGCAACATAAATTGTGTGAAAAGGCAGTATTCATTATGTGGCCTCAGGTTTCTTAGAACGTATGGTACCAGTTTTGATCATCAAGCCCAGATGCACCAGTAGCAACCTTTTCTGTACCATAGTTTGCTGCTGTCTTAGACTGGCTTTTCACTGGCAAAGTAAATGCGGCTCCATAACAGCAGATTACGTGTTTGTATGGCAAGGTTTTGGTAGCCTGGGAGCTACAGGGGCAGCTTCTGTGAGAAGCTGCTGGAAGCGTCCACTATGGCTAATAGAGCCAATGCCAGCTGGCTGCAAGCAGGACCTGCCACTGGCCCAGGCTGAAGCATTCAGCAGTGGTGGCATCGCCTCTCTGAAAACATACTGAATATTGAAGAATATTACCTGGGCAATTGCAGCTGGAGAGGGGAGTGAGAATACGTGAGAGAAACAAGTCTGCAGACACCAAGGTCAGTAAAGAAGGAGGGGTGCTTCAGGTGCTGGAGCAGAAAGCCTGTGGTGAAGACCATGGTGAAGCAGGCTGTCCCTCTGCAGCTCATGGAGATTAATGGCGGAGCAGATATCCACATGCAGTCTGTGGAGGCCCTCACACCAGAGAGGGTAGATGTGTCTGAGCGAGGCTGTGACCCTATGGCAAGCCTGTGCTGGAGAAGGTGCCGGGAGAGAGGGGCCCATGCTGGAGCAACTTTGCTGGCAGGACTTGCAGCCTTGTGGGGGACCCACATTGGAGCAGTCCAGTCCTGAAGGACTGCACTCCATGGAAGGGACCCACGCTGGGACAGTCTGTGAAGAACTGTAGTGCATGGAGGCATTCGTGGTGGAGAAGATCTTTCCCATGGGAGGAAGCCCACACTGGAGCAGGGGAAGAATGTGAGGAGTCCTGCCCCTGAGGAAACAACATGTAATGAACTGATGACAACCTCCATTCCCCTTCCCCTTGTGCTGCTGGAGGGGGTAGGCAGAGATAATTGGGAGTAAAGTTAAGACTGAGAAGAAGGGAAGGGTGGAGGGAAGATGTTATTAAAATTTGGTTTTATTTATCATTATACTCTCATTTGATCAGTAATTACTAAAAGTAGTTTCCCCAAGTTGAGTCTGTTTTGCCTGTGACAATGGTTGGTGAATGATCTCTCCCTGTCCTTATCTGAACCCATGTGTCCT
Organism: Phaenicophaeus curvirostris; assembly: GCF_032191515.1. Taxonomy (NCBI): domain Eukaryota; kingdom Metazoa; phylum Chordata; class Aves; order Cuculiformes; family Cuculidae; genus Phaenicophaeus; species Phaenicophaeus curvirostris. The sequence continues at coordinate 22,100,355 of NC_091431.1, forward strand.
TCATTACATTTTCTCTCCCCTGCCCAAGCTGAGGAGGGGAGTGATAGAGTGGCTGTAGTGGGCAACTGGTGTCTAGCCACAGTCAAACTACCACAGTGTTTCCAGATTGTAGGTAGGGGTAGGCTGTAGGTCTGTAAGAGACTTCCTTGAAGAATTCTAGGAGTCCATCCTAAGTGCTTATTTAAAATGAAAAGGGCATTTACTGTAAGAGAAAAGGACACTAGATTAAAGACAGCACACTCTCACTGAAGCAGGAGTAGTATCTATAGAACAATCATCACAATGCTCCATCACATTCCTGTGAAGCTGCTGGGCCTTTGATACCCAAATCTGAATTCTTGCAGACCAAGACCGAAACTGTGAGATACACCGAGTAGGAAAGTTTCAGCAATTAGGGAACTGTAAATGAATACTAACTTGTGCTGCTGTAGCAAAAGGCATAGTAAGAATAACAAAAACACCTTCTGCACTCTACTCTTGCCTCTCATAACATTTCAGATAAAATTATAGTTCTTTGTCTTTATTTATCTTCAGGTAATACGTGACATGTGCCCAGAATATCCAGAGGGTAAAAAAAGTTCCTCCAAGAGACAAATATTCTCACTGTCTGTCTTGTCTGTGGAATGCACTGCAGGGACTGAGGGCACTCCAGATCTTTGGCATTTTTCCTTGGTGTTGCCTTCTGGAGTATATACAGTTGATCTCTGTGCACAGAATACAAAATAAATCCCCTCCAGTAATACATAAGCACAAATCTTAACTACAATGATACACAACTACACCCACTGCTTCTGGGGTGAAGATGAAAGAACAACTTGTGACATACATTACTGGAATGCACCTAGATAAAATTGTGTTGAAGACACGTAACACTTGTCAGCTTTAACTCGGGGCCTTGCCGTATGCCATCCATTTCAAGCCTGTCTCCTAAAGAAATGAGTTTTGGACCACGTAATCTTGTGTGAGCCCAGTACTCTTTCTTCCTTTTTCCCCTTCCTCTCTGATGATTTTCCAGAAATGTTTAACCCAGGTATGTGTTCAACAAAATGATCCGGCTGGTTTTTTTGGTTGTTCTTGGGTGTTTTTTTCAGCTCTAGATGCATATTTAAGGTATTACTCTAAGGGATGAGGCATCCATTGCAAGAAGGTCTCCATGTTGGTAAGGGTTGTCACTGCAACCTGTTTGCGAGGCTAAATCCCTAGTGACTTTATTAATGTTCCTACTCCAGTGAACATTTCTGTATACTTTAACTCACCTGCTGTCTGCCAAATGACTCCAGGAACCAGTGCTGGGCCTTCTGCTTTTAGTTCAATACAGAGGTAGTACCTGTTTGCAGCTTCTGTTTTTACCTGGAAGACCGCCTGTGTCACTGAGAAAAACACACAGCCAGGTGCAAACACAGGTGGGTTGGGTTTTTTTTGCTTCACTGACGGGAAAGCAGTCTAAAGGCAAAACACTTACATGATTAGGTTCTAGCAAACCTATTAGGTTTCTAGCAAAATGTAAGTATATTTTAGTGTTTTAATGTTCAGTTGTATCAAGAGAACTTGGCAGTTCTGCAAAAACATAGCAAAATAGATACTGACTTTGACCTGTGTTCATTTATTTTTGTACAAAGAGAGCAAGGTTGAATTATAGACTCCTAGAATAGTTTGGGTTGAAAAAGACCATAAAGATTATTTAGTTCCAACTCCTCTGCCACGATCAGGAACATGTCCCGCTAGATCAGGCTGTCTACAATTATACAAATTAAACACACATACGAGATCTCTGAAGGAAATATTCAAGGACTAAGGCTGAGGTTACCAGTGGGACAGACAGGTCTTCACTAGTTTCACTGTTAGGAATGATGGCCGGAGGGTGGTCTTTACTTGAGGAAGGACATGAAATGAAGAACTGTAATTAAACCAACAGAAATATTATCCTTCAGGTTTCCTTTAGGTTATTCATTGCTATCTTAGGAACAGAGCGGTCATATTGGGTATAGTTTTAACCACATTTCAGCACTTGGATGTTTGATGATGTGATTGAGAACTGCCCTGCAGAGAAGGACTTCAGGGTGCTGATCGATGAGAAGCTTCATATGAGCTAGCAATGTGTGCTCGCAGCCCAGAAGGCCAAACGTATCTTGAGCTGCATCAAAAGAAGCCTGGCCAGGATGTTGAGGGAGGTGATTCTGCCCCTCTCTTCCTCTCTTGTGAGACCTCATCTGGAGTACTGTGTCCAGTTCTGAAATCCTCAGCATAAGAAGGATATGGAACTGTTGGAAGGTGTCCAGAGGAGGGCTACAAAGACCATCAGAGGGCTGGAGCACCTCCCCTACGAGAACAGGCTGAGAGAGTTGGGCTTGTTCGGTCTGAAGAAGACAAGACAAGGCTCTGAGGAGACCTTATAGCAACATTCCAGTACCTGAAAGGGCTACAAGAAAGCTGGGGAGGGACTGTTCATAAATGCTTGTAGTTATAGGACAAAGGAGAATGGATTATAAACAGGAGAGGGGCAGATTTAGACATAAGGATTTAGGCATAAAGAAGAATTACTTCACCATGACAGTGGTGAGACACTGGCACACGTTGCCCAGAGAGGATGTGGCCGCCCCATCCCTGCAGGTGTTCCAGGCCAGGTTGGATGGGACCTTGGGCAGCCTGGTCTGGTGGGAGGTGTCCCTGCCCATGGCAAGGGGGTTGAAACTGGGTGATATTTAAGGTCCCTTCCAAACCAAACTATTCTATGTTTCTGTGATTCTATGATTCACTGACAACACAAGCATCATAGTTGCAAACGTGCTTCAGAAAAGCTTGTTTCTCCCAAACTAGAGATGGCTATGGTGAGGTTTAACTTCATTGTGACAAGATTCTGATGAATCGTTTTCCATGTTGTACTTGTCTGGTCTCAAAACATTTGGGTCCACACGGGTGGTGCGGCAGGCGGGGGTTGGGGGCCGTGGGATTGGCAGCATCAGCCCTCGGGGACAGCTGTGCTCCTGGACCTGGTCACCTCCATTGCCGCCCCACAGCCCTTCTGCAGGAAGAATGCCACAAGAGGGAAAGCAGTGGCTGCAGAAAGCGGGGGGGGAGACACATCGTCTTCCCGTGACCAGGAGGAGGAGGAAGAGGAGGAAGGAAGGAAGACAAGGCATGGTAGCGTGGGTCACTCAGGTGTTGGTGGCTTCTGGTCATGGCTTTTCTTATGTTGTTTCTTTGGTTTGTGTTTTGGAAGGACAGCTGAGGGTCTGGGTAGGTGAAGTTAAGTGTATTCACAAATGAAAATTCCAGGTTCTGAGAGTACGTTGTGTATACGGAGATTAATTGCTATTCCCCCTGCCATAAAGTCTGAAGAAATCTCAATTTTGGCTGAAAAAGTCTTAGCCTAGAGTAGTCATTTTGACCTGGACATTTTAATTATTGGAATTGTTGATTTTTTCCTAATGATAGAGGTAAAATTAGACTGCCACAAAAGGAAAATAAAAGACAAGAAACACAATATCTTTCTGTTGTGGAGGTTGTGACAAACCCTGGACATTTCTGAGACTCAGCCTTAGAGTTTTTCATGCCTTTTTTGCCTTTTTTTTTCTCCTTTCCCTGTTAATAGCCAAAGTTCATGACTCTTTGCGGCTATGAGAGATTATGAAACTGCTCAGCAATAATTCCCACATCTGTCAAGGAAGTTTCACTTTTTATGTCAGCATATTTTTAAACTTCATGTTAACTTTGTGTTGGACTCATCTTTAGATGCAGGCTCTTGATAGCACATGCTGGTAGTATGCTGAGTGATGTCTCAGCTCTATACAGAGTAATCTAGCCATTTCAAAGTCTTGCAGTCAGTGAGAGCAGAAAATATCTATTAGAAATGTCTGGGTTTGGCAAGGTTATTTATAGCTCATCCAATGTCCGTGGAGATAAACGCAAAACCTCTCATTTCTGACTCATGACCATGGGGAAGAGCAACCAAGCAAGCAAAAAAATTGTCTCCTTGATTTTTTTTTATTTTCCATGTTTTCTTCTCCTGTTTCTCATGCATTCTGGGCTGCCCCCGACAAGGCAGTGGTATTTGTTTGGCAGGACTCTGCCAGAGGGCTGTAATATATAGCTGCTGTTACCTCTTTAATCTTCAACAGCATATGAAATGATGATCAGAGGGCTGGAGCATCTCCCATACGAGGACAGGCTGAGAGAGTTGGGCTTGTTCAGCCTGGAGAAAAGAAGGCTCTAGGGAGACCTTATAGTGACCTTCCAGTACCTGAAGGGGTTACAAGAAAGATGGTAAGGGACATTTTACAAAGGTTTGTAGTGATAGGAAGAGGGGGAATGACTTTAAATTGGAGAGGGGCAGGTTTAGACTAGACATAAGGAGGAATTTCTCCACCATGAGGGTGGTGAGGCACTGGCACAGGTTGCCCAGGGAAGCTGTGGCTGCCCCATCCCTTCAGGTGTTCAGGGCCAGGCTGGATGGGGCTTTGGGCAGCCTGGGCTGGTGGGAGGTGTCCCTGCCCATGGCAGGGGGGTGGGTTGGAATTAGGGCCCTCTCAACCCAAACATTTGATTAGTTTTTTCTCTACATGCCCTGATAGAGGGGTTGTTTTTGCCAACCTTCTGAATGGATTTATTCACAGACTGTCCTTGATTGAATGACTTACTACCCTAAAGATGACTCCATCTAGCTAGAGCAAGCCCAGAAGGTCCATTGTGGGCGTCCTTCATTTAAATTAGAACATAGATATAGACTGAGGAAAAGTAGGTTAGAGCATTTCAAAGGTAGACACAGCACATTTCTGATGCTAAGGGGATGGTTTTTTTTCCTTCTGGAAGCTGGTGGGAAGAAATATTGCTGCTGCTTTGAGCTACAGTGTAAAAGGGAGGAAAAGTATTAATGACACTGTGCAGGAAGGCTTGTCATAAAATCGAAGTACTGAATATCACCAAAGTGATAATACAAAGTAAACTGCTTATCAAGGAATTCTCACCTTGTCCATTTGTCATCCTCACTGTGTCAGTCCTCTCAGTGCTGTGCTATAGTTATTCCTCACTTCTTTTACTATGACACACCTCTTCCCCACAGCACAGTGTCTTATATCTGTCTTCTGATTACCAAATCTGTTTGACATGAATATAGAACAGCAGGGAGGGGAAAAGAGCTAGCATCTCTCTGCTCTCAGTTAAGCTTTGTGCAAGGCACTGTAGACCAGAATTAATAATTAATTCCAATTATATTTTCTGTCTCAGAAATATTGATGAACTTTCAATTCAAGACTGATGCCGATCCAACTTCTTTTTTATTTTCCACTGCAGCAGAAAAGCCAACAATGCTCTTAAATACATGCCTATTTATAACCCTGCCAGCAGTCCCTTTTCCTTAATTCAGCTGAATGGCCTAGGGTGGCCAAGGGCAATCTAATAAGAAATTCTGGCTGACCTGTTGTAGTTTTGTAGTTGTTGTAGTTTTGTTGGGATTTTGACGGATGAAGAGGGAAGGAGAGATGGAGCAGCTATTTCTTCCTAAAGACTAGCATAACTCTGCCACAGCCCTCCTGGGCAGACTCTTGAAATGGAGATTCTTATGTTAAAAATTCGTATGTGTTTGTACTTGCTTCCAGCCTAAAATTAAATGCTTCAGGGGAAAAATTTTTTTTTAAAAAGTCCCCTTGGAAGCATCAGAACATTTTATTTTAGTATTTCTAAGGTTAAATAATATTTAGTTTCCAAATATTGTGCTTGAGTTCAGAATTAATCCCAACACAAATCTGTCTCAGCCTGACATCCTTGGTTTTTCGAGTACCCTTTGTGTCCTCTCCTGGCAGAGCTTCTTCTCCCATGGGACACTGGAAGCTCAGAGGTTCTCACAGATTCATGGCTCCCAGAAACTAAATGCTTAGATTCAGATTAAGACTCAAGACAAAATGCCTCAGTATCTATTTCCCAATATAAGGGTGTGTTCTGTGGGTGGAATTCATGTTGAAATTTTCTGACATGAGACTCATTCACGCAAAATAGTTTTTCACCAAGGCTTATTTAATTCCATCAAAAAATCTGAGGAACAGCATTTAAAGACAAAAAAAAACCCAACTCAAAATAATATTCACTCAGCACTTAATTGTAACAAAACCACGTGTTAAATCTGTCTAAGGCGTGTTCTGACCTGGAGTATGTCTATATTCCCAGGCTTGGCACTTCAAAATAATTCCATGCTTCCTTGTCTTCATGTTTTTTTCTGCCCTGAACTGTTGTACTTTTCTGTTTTTCCATTTTGCTGGTATTTATCTCACACTCTTTCTTTCTTTCTTTGCTAGCCTTCTTAAATGTAGGTTGTAGAACAAGTATATTTTACAGCATCATCATTCTGCTATTTTGTTTTCCCTTTCCCCGCTCTTCTCTTATCAGAGTCAACCTGCACACTCTAAACAATTCAGGACAAGGATTTTAATCACACTCTTGTGTTTGTACAGTGCCTGTTGCTGTAGGTCCCCGTGTTTGGACATCAGCACCACTACTGTAGTAATCATGGTTGTATCTTTGATTATTGCAGAGAGAAGTTAAGGAAATAAACTTCCATGGTTCATGTGTGTTTTCTATATTTCCCCCTCATTTACAATTTGTTATGAATTGTGTCCACTTCTTAGCAGTGTGTTTTATGTGAGGAACAACCGAAAAAAAGGCTTTATTATGTGGAGAAGCAGCAAACACAGAGCATGTTGTGCTTGGGACTATTAAATTGTACAGAGAGCTTTCCAATGCCCAAGAAATTTGTACTTGCAAGATGTGAAACAGGAATAAAATAATTTCTCTAAAAATCATGAATTGACTCTTCTACATTGCAACAGAGGTGAGCTTCTGGGAGTGGGAAACATGCTTCCTGAGCTGCCTACATGGGGGACATTTTCCTCTGCTGTAGAGAGACATATACAAGATGTAAACTGATGTAGAAACGAGTGGAATATACTTATATCGTGAGAACAAAGGGCTGTTCCTTAATGCATTCCCTGAAACCTTCCTTATTGTGCTGTGGTGGAGCCATTCCTGAAGCTTTGTGGAAATCTGAATGGAGCGTGTGCTGAACTTCACAAACTCAGAGCATGGAGCTGTCCTCTCCCTGTGAGCCAAGGGAGTCTTCAAACATCCTCCTGCTCCAGGGCACCTGCACCACAGCTGCCTAGAAGACTCTCCTTCCTTTCTGCCAGGTACTCAGTGGAGCTGAAACAAACCTGCTATTCCTGAGGCTTTGCACATGCTAGAGGACTTGCAGCATTGCTTGTAAGAAACAGGCTGGCCTCTTGTAAATGGGAAGGAGCCTTCTCAAAGGAGCTGATCTGGAGAAACAGGCCAGGATTAATGCTTAGCTGGCTTAGTGCTGGGCTGGCTCAGAGAAGTAAGCCAGCAGAAAACTGTAGTATATCTTCTGGTAGGACTAATTTGGGTGTAACTCTGCACCTAGGTCTGGATCACTGTCAGTTACCAGTGAAGAGAGGGAACAAGAATCAGTGCTGTGGTTAAAGTGGAGAAGGAATGTGGTCTTAGCAGTGTTGTAATATGTCTTAAATGGGGGAACTGTAGCCTGTGAGCTTTGCTGAATGTCAGCTAGAACATTTTTTCTCCTGTAACCATGGCACCTCAATTGCTAGCTGCACCTTCCTATACTTATCTTTGTCCTCTCAGCAGTGACATTACTTAGAGTTGTGCTGGTACATGCCAACAAATAGAAAGTCTATTAGCAAATTCACATTGCCCAATGCAGTGTAATGGCTAATATCATCCGTACGGCATTCATGGATAAGGCAACTAACAACCTGACTGCAGAAGCTTAATGAGCCTTGCCATTTTCAATTAGCTAGAGAAAGCAAGACAGAGAGATGACAGTCTCATAGCTGCTATGCAGAGGTTGCCTAGCTCTATGAAAAGCAGCTATTTAATGAAGTTGAACAAACTTAGGCCCTGGGTTTGAGTTAGGCTGGAAGTAACAGTGGTGTGTACGTGAGTTCCTGAGTTGTTCCTCAGGCTGGTTATATTTTATCTAAATAGGACTTTATTTGCTGGTGTAAAACACACTTGCTTAAAGTCTTCTACAAGTCCAGTGTGCCTATTAGACCAGTGAGTATGGACACATCCTGAGGTACAGGCAAATGTCTGCTCACTCTTCCTATGCCCAGAGCAGCAGAGAGAAGCCAGCTCTATTTCAAAAGCTGTATTGCTTTGCTGTCATGCTATTTACCCACATATAATGGGTCTCCAGGCTATATTTAGGGAGTTTTTTGCAAGTAGGAGCAAAATTGTTCTGCCTCTACTGCAGGATACATTACAGTTATTACTTCATATATGCACATGTGCCAAAAACCAGTCATCCAGTTCTGGCTTAGCTGGAACATTAGCTAGGTTGAGCTTCCTCTTTGCCTACAAAAGCTTGTGTAAACACACCCTATTTTGGCATCATCCCTGCTGCAGTGTCCCATGCTAACTCCAGACTGGAGCTTTTCCAGGCTCCAGAAACATCATCGTGACAAGCAGGTATGTGTGTGCCCGCAAAGACCAACCTACAGCTGCAAAGTGTATGGCATTTACCCTTTGGGGAGCACAGAGCCTTACACACATGGCTTATGTGTGATGTCACGTCTGACTGGTCTAATGAAACATACAATAAAGGGGTGAGTCAAAAGGTCGCCGTGGCCATAGGCAGGAGAACTCACCATTTTAACTCTAGGTGAAATGCAATCTTCACATGCTGGATCTATAAAAGAAGATTGATGACATGCCCAGTAACATGCGCATGTTAGCACAACATTGAAATATGTAGGCAGAGACCTACTGTTGTCAAAGCAGCCATCAAAATGCCTGCAGTGAACTCCCCTTCATGAACACAAATGTTGATGTGCCTCTGCACCTGGAGCAGCGGGAATGGACAAAGCCATTAAGCCAGACTGAAGCATTTTTCTGGGCCTTGTCCCAGTCCACATAAGTTACTCTGCTGTTCCCTTTTTCCTTGGGTTATTTCACCATTCCTTGTTGGTTTGCTGCTGCCAGTGAGATCCTTATAAACTGTTCTTTTAAAATGGGCCACAATTGTGTAAATGTTACTTGATACAGAGATGTTGTAACAATTCCCATCTAACAGCAATGCATTTGTTATGTTTTGTTCTGAGAAGTGCAGATTACTAACATGCTTGTTTCCTGAACAACCAGCTTCCTCTTCTAGTTGTCACTCAATTTGATTTCCTTATGCCGTGAATAATCATTAACAATATCAGGCTTATTTCTGCTGGTGGAACATGGGGCTTGACATCATGATATCTCAAAATAAACAGAAAGGATGAGAGTTCTAATAGATTATGGCCAAAAAAATTGTAACCAGTATGGACTGACAAAGAAAATTAGGCATACTTGATAGGAGTGATAGTAAAAGACTCTACAGTTTATCAGTCTTCAAATTCAGTGTTTCTGTAGATGGTGGCTATGAACAAATCTATCCTTGATAGCTGGCAGGTGGTAATATAGAACCAAAGAATCATAGAAGCATAGGATAGTTATGGTTGGAAGGGACCTTATAGATCACCTAGTTCCACCCCCCTGCCATGGGCAGGGACATCCCACTAGATCAGGCTGCCCAAGGCCTGATTGGATAGGTAGGGAAGGAGAGACAGCGGGTTGGCTCTGTATGTTAGAGAGGGGGTTGATTGAATGGAAGTCAATAATTATGATGATAAGGTTGAGTGCATATGGGTAAGCGTTGGGGGGAAGGCCAACAAGGCAGAAATCCTACCGAGAGTCTATTACAGACCACCCAACAAGGGTGAAACAGTAGATGGAGCAATCTACAGGTGGCTGGCAGAACTCCCACTGTCACTACCCCTTGTTCACATGGGGGATTTCAGCTTGGAAATATAACACAGTAGAGAGGAAACAGGCAAGAATGTTTCTGGAGTGTGTGAAAGATAGCATCCAAATGCAGCTCGTAAGTTGGAGGTGGCTAGCTTAACCTGCTGTTTACAAACAGAGAAGGACTGGTTGGAGATACGGTGTCTGAGGCCACCTTGGGATTAGCAGCCTTGAAATGATAGAGTTCTCAATTCTTGGTGAAGTAAGAATTGAGGTCAGTAAAACCACTGTCATGGATTTCCAGAGGGCAGACTTTGGCCCGTTCAAGACACTGGTTGAGAAAGTCCCTCAGGAGACAGTCCTGAAGGACAAAGGGATCCAGGAAAGCTGGATATTCTCCAAGAAGGAAGTCTTAAAGGTGCAGGAGCAGGCTATTCCCATGTGCCATAAGATGAACCAGCAGGGAAGAAGACTAACCTGGCTGAACAAGGACCTTTTGCTGTGACTCAGGGAAGAAAGTAAAGTTTACCACTTTTGGAAGAAAAGGCAGGCAACTCAAGAAGAGTACTGAGGTCTTGTTAGGTCTTGCAGGGAGGAAATTAGAAAGGCAAAAGGCCAGCTCAAACTCACTCTGGCTGCTGCGGTACGAGATAACAAAAAAAAAATGTTTTTACAAATACGTTAACAACAAAAAGAGAGCCAAGGAGAATTCCCATCCTTTATTTGATGCAGGAAGGGAATATTGCCACCAATGATGAGGAGAAGGCTGAAGTGCTTAATGGCCTCTTTCCCTCAGTCTTTAACAGTCAGACCAGCCCCCTGAGCTGGAAGATGGGGATGGAGAGCAGGATAAACCCTTCATAATCCAGGAGGAAGCAGTTAACAACCTGCCACCTGGACTCTGACAAATTCATGGGGCCAGATGAAATATTGCTGCTGTTGCAGCACAGCCTCTGGAGAAACCAAGTTCAGCCTAGCAGTTAGGGGAAACTTGGGAGCCAGAGCTTCCTGTTCCCACCACTGTGACTTATTCTGTATGCAAGCAGGAGAAAGCTAGGCAGTACTTCTTTCCACCTTGGCTTTATTATTTTCTAAATGAAAATGACTGTCTTAAAATTATTATTTGAGTAATAGGTTAGTACGGATAGCTTTTGCTAAAATGGCGTTATAGGTTTGCATGCTACTTATAACTTCAGTAAACTGACAATTAGTAGCGTTGTTTGTCTGCGATGGTTGAAGGACCAGGTTCCTTCAGGATATCTTCTAAAGTCATACCAGGTATGCTGATTTTCTTCAGGTAGCCTGCATGACACAGCTGTTGGTAGATTATTATCCCTTTTGGCAGTGGTCATCAATCACTAGATTTTCCTTAATGAAAGCCAGAGGGAATAGTGATTTGTCTTTCCTCTACCTTTACATTTTACTTCCCTATGCTGTAGCTGTTGCACAGTTCATTCCTCTTCAAGGTTGCTTCAGTTTTCTAAGTAAAATAATTGTGATCAAAGCTCCACAAAGGAGTTTCAAATGATCATTAACAAGGACAGAATAGTGCTTGTTTTTTTTAACTTTGCCAACCCTCAGTTTATTTCCGAAGTCTTATAAAGGCATTCTCCTTTCCAGAAAAGAGGCTTTGCTTTTTTTTTTTTCACCTGAATTCTGTTTTTGCTCTTGTAATTGAAGAGTTACTGCTGGTAGATTACCATTTCATTGTCTTACTTTCCTCTGTGTATCTGCCTTGCTTTGTTACCTGCTTTCTCTACTGCTTGCCTTATCTTCCTCTTCTTTACTGTCCTTGGTGGTCTCCCCAGGCACACCCCTCAGGGATTCTTACCATCAGCTGTTATGAGCATCTCTGACTTTTAACTCCCATAATTTGTGTTGGCTAGGTGAGCACAGGAACAAAAGGCTGTCTGTAAATCTTTCGTAGTACATTTTTCATGCTGACAAAGGGGTTCTTCAGATGAACATAGCACTCAGCTATCAAGTCAGCTGCATGTATGATAAATAATAGCAGATAGCACTATGGTCTTAACATCTTGGACTCGCATCAGCAGACCTCTGTAGCGGTAAACAAAGGCTATTCAATTAACACCTGGAAAAATAAATCAGCCCAAGTTGAAAGAGCTCATCATTCATCTCTCTTGTTTAGCTGAAATGAGACTTAAAGTCTTCGAAGGTTGAGAAAAATCAGGCAGTGACTGTGTAAGGTGCTAACTGTCTGCCTCTTTAAGATCTCAAGACGCTCACGAAAGGTACTGATGTGTTTCTTGTGCTCAACATGCATACTCTGAGAACAGACTGGCAAGATGGAAACCTATTCTCAAACGTTTCAAGGCTGTGGAGTAGATGATGGTAGTGCCTCGTTCTATCAGAAACAGTGCGGTTAAGCAGTATGTATTTCATTAGTCATTGGGGAAAAAGTTGTCCTGTGTAGCTGTCTGTTTCTGATTAAATCCAGTTACGGATCTCTGAATAATTCCAGACTGAGTGATAGAAATATAAACACAACATCTGCTTCATGTAGTGTAGTCACGGATCCAGGCTATTCTCTGTAGAGAATTCACTGTTGTGTATGTAAAAATTCATCTGTCTGCTCTCTCACAGTAATGACAGCTAAGACTACCATCACAGGGATTTGGTCAGGTGGAGAGGAATCATATAGATAAATGAAAGCTTTCCTTGCAGACCTGCTTTTTGTCAAGAGGGACTTGTTCCTCAACAGTGGCTTGATGCGCTGCCTCTTCCTTGAACTGCTGGTGGGCTCCAGAACTACAGTTAAATGTTTGGCTGCAGTTAGGTATTTGGGCCTTTCTACTGGAAGCGAGGAATGTTGCAGGTAAGGAAGAAATGTTATTCTCTTCTCTAAGGTTGTCATGAGCATACGCTGAATCCTTATATGGGAGCATTAAACTTTTGGTTTGTAGGTTTAATTTTTTCCTCTCAGCACATGTCCAAGGTGAACTCCAGATGGACATGCCGCTAAATTCATTATCCTTTTGCACCAACCAAAGGGAAAGATTGATGAAATATTTGGCATGCTTTCAAGGCCAATTATTTTTTTTACTGCATTTTGAATATAAAAGTTGACTTTTTTAAGAAGTGAATCTCAACCTTATATGCTCCTGTCTTATGTCACCATCATGATACATACTCCAGTACAATGCTCTAGCAGGCATGATTGAAGGTATTTTGGGTACTACTCTGCTCTGATGAGTCACAGTCATTCAGCACAAATTGCTGAAGTATATGACTGATTACCAAAACAGGGATAAGAATACTACGTAGAAGGGGTCTTGAGTTGTTTTGGGTTATTTATAGGAACAAGAATAACACTTAGAAATCCCTAGGCTTTAGAAGTGTATGCACGTGATGGTGTTTGATTATATCTGATTATGGATCTCTGACTGGAATTTGTAGTAGCTCTATAAAGAGCGAAAGGTGGGTTAATTAGCTTTGCACCATGTGTGGATAATAATTTTGTACTTGTATTTACTCTACTGGCTCAGTAGCTGATACAGAACCATTTCACTACACTGTAGGTGTTAGATGGGGAACCAGTACTCCTCTTCTATGCTGAGTACAAAAGTTTCTTATAACTGTTAGTGTTTTCACACGAAGTTGAGCAGATAACATCTCTGTATTCCACATGAAGTGAATAAAATACCTCTGCCAAAATGTATAGATCAATTCTGAATGGTCATTAGTCCCAAGAAATATCTAAGGGGAGTTACGTTAACTTGATATGTTAAGGGTGCACTTTGCTAGGCACATTTGTCACTCTGGGGAACATGTTTAACAAGGAACATAGAACAGTGCTAATGAATATGAGGGAAAGCAATAATGGAAGTAGCTGTCAGTTGTTAATTTTTATGATTTAAGAAAGAGAATTTATACCATATTAAAGATTTTTAAAGTATTATGCAATAATATAAGGGTGTTTAAAAGTTTGTGTGAGGACATGGTGCTGTCGCCAAAGCATTTTATGGGCAAAAGAAGATTTTTATCCCTCTGTGTTACATTTTATGGTTTGGTTCACTTTATCAGCGCAACTGGCAGCTCTCCAAACCCTACACTCCATCCAGAAGAAGTAGCCAAAGTGAAGCTGTGCCAAACCACAACTAATGCAGTGTTGGTTTGTTCAGTTTTCTTACTGGTACAATTTACAGTATTTAGCCAGCAGTCATTTAGTTACATCGACAGCAGTGGCTGAGTTTCTCAGTATATATGCTGAATTAAGAAAAAAAAGTCAGAAAAGGCCCAAAATAAAGTCTTGGACCTTAGAGTACTATTTATGTCTTAGATATGCTCTGAATCTCAGTCTGATCTATGATTTTGTGTCTGTTCTGCTTTTGAAAGGGAAGAGAGGTTTTGGAAATATTTTTTTACCAGACTTCTTTCAAAAGCTCATTTTTCTTGTGTTTGGTAAGATGATGTCATTTGTAACCTTGGGAGAAAAAACTATTCCTCCCTTTAGCAGTATCTTGTGCGTGTCTCACCCCTGCCCCCAGCATCCCATCAGCCTGCTGCTGTCAAAAAATCAGTGGAATTGGAATGTGAATCAAAGGCAGCATATAGTAAATTCATCCTGTTATGTTTAATAATAGAACTATTTCTTGAAGAGACACACTGACAGGCTTTGTCAGAGTTTGTGAAACTAATCACAATATTTGTCTGTTCACATCTGAGCAGTTAGCATCTGTGGATTATAGTATTTTATTTATACAAAGCTCACTGATCTAATTTAAAGAAGAGAGGAAACATGCTAAAAACAGTTACATGGAGCCCATCTGAATAAGGTGCTGACATTTACAAGTTTCTGTCCTATCAAAATCAGAGGACATAATGCTGTAAATGCTTAGTATATGCAAAAAGAACAATTTTTTTACCTTTTATCTGGGATTTTTCTCCTTTCAAAGAAGTGAAAGGCAAAGAATGACAGAGAGGAGAATTCCAGCTTGTTTTATGACATAGTCTTCTTATAAGTATGCATAGCAACTTCTCTTTTTTTTTTTTTTTTTTAATAAATAGCCAGCTCAGAGCAAACCATCAGTTCCTGCTGTTTGGTAACTTTTGCACTGCTTAACACTGCAGGGTAGGATTAAGATCGCTACACCTGCTGTAGTCATCAAGGTAGATTATTAATTGTGGTAAGAAGTATGGTCCCATCGGTAGATCTTCTGTTAGATCAGAACCAAAGAATTATTTTGAGCTGCTGCGGTGACTCTTAAGCAAATCCTACAACTCCCTCAAGTTCCCACTTTAGCGTGTTCCTGAAGCTCATGTGAAAGGATTGGAGAAGACACATGCCCGAAGTATCGGATAGAGTATTACTTCTTCTTCCAGTAGAAAATGGGGCCTACAGGTAAGAGAGGGCAGGTTTGAATTTTGTTCAGTGAGCAGTTACCTATGTGTTCACAACATGAATAGGAAATCTTTATTTGGCCCTATAATAATTTTGCAGTTACACTAAACCGTCCTTCATGGTTTCATATAAACTTAGTGTGAGGCTATGTACTCATACACAGAGATATAAACTCAGTGCTTTGGAGTTTGTCTGAGACTGTAAGAAAAGTATTCTGGATACATTGTACTTGGCTTTGTTAAACAAATCATGCTGTAACACTGAACCACTTTAAGTTTTATTTAAGTGCCTGGAATTCAGTTACTGGAAGAAGCAGCCCCCAGAAGTCAGCCAGACCTTGTCCACAGAAGTTTCTCAAGTAACTTAACTATGTTTAGCCAACTAGATCTCTTTGCAATTTTGTGGGGACTACTAAACAAATAATCTTTTTATTTTACTACCAGAAGTTCAGAGAATCTGTTTATCAAAGGTGAAAATAAGCAAATGGGTTAAAGTACACAGTGCTGCCTTTTACATCAGATAACAGAATGCACTTCTGCTTCTACAGAATTTAATTTGGATGTTTTAGTTAAGCCATGCATCCAGAAAGAGAGATACTGATAGGTTTAAATCATGTCTGTCCTTTTCAACACTGTGGTCAAGCAACAATGCTGTTCATAGTTTCCAGTGCTATTCTGGAACTTCATCATGATTACTATACAAAACCAGACATCATAAAACTGTATGTCAGCTTTTCTTGCTTTAAGTCTTTAATAGAAAAAGGGTAGCTGGTTGAACAAAAAGCTGTCTGCACAGCTTAATGTTTGGGGATGCTAGGGTAATGCATTACATGAAAGTCTGTTTTTTCATCTGCAGTTCTAAGGATACGTAAAGTTATAACAAAGCATTCATTCCCAATGCCTAGAAATCTTGTGCCCTGTATCACTGACATCATGATCCATTTCCTTCGTGCATCCATTCAGAGGTCTCTTATCAATCTATAAGTTTGTAAAATGGCTGGAAGACTGGGAAGTTTCAGAGTTTTTTTTCTTGTGTTTTTTTTTGTTACGTTTTCCCAAGCTTTTCTCCCTGTCATTTCCTTCCTTTCAATTTTCTCTCTTCCACTATTACACATGGTGTGGAACTGGTCCTCTGAGAACAGAGATTTGTTTTCATTTACATACCTATAGAAGTTCATGCCATAAAGCCTTAGCTGGTGGAAGACTTATTTTTTCCTGGCTATGTAAGTATCTTTCTGCAGACATAGTTTTCCCCTCCACAGCTTGGCATTTTGTACAGTAAGATTTCTTTCTTCCCTGCAAGGACTTAACCTACTCCATGCAAGACCAGGGTCAGAAACAAGACTCACTGCAGCGAAGTTCTTCGCCCACTACTGCAATAGTGCAAATCACCTTTTCAACAGCAATTTTGTTTCTTGACAGCTTCTAACCAAACTCAGTTTGAGGTTTCACAAAGAGTAACCAGACCTTTGCCATCTCTCTTCATGGGACACTGTGCCTCTGTGCAGGCTGCTTTGACTCCAGGAAGAGCTGTTTCTACCTGCTCTGTCCTAAGTAGAGACAACATTTTCTGAGAGGACGAAGATGACTCAGCCCACAGAAAAAAGGCTCTCATTTCAAGCTCACAGAGATGCCAGGTGCTTTAGTGTTTTAAGGCCTTTTAGTAAGTAGTTGCACTGTCCTCTCTGAGGGTGGAGCACTGCCAGAAATGCTGAGTAAAAGCATTCCATTCCCTTGCATTGATCTCTGTCTGTGGTTTTACTTGCTTAACCTTGAAATGGGTGAGCTGGATTAATTAACTCATTAATTCCACAGCTGAAACTGTGTCACAGACATACTTTCTACAGAATAAGTTTCAGCTTTATCAGTCTTAGAAGCATTCATGATGAATTGCTGCCAGCATTTTGGGAACATCTGCCATTCTGTATTTGTGTGGTTGTACAGCTGAAGCAATGATAAGTTCCTTTTCATTATCAAGTGTAGAAATATTGATGTAGTAAGTACTGACCTCCTGCCTGGCAGGTTGCTGGCAAATGGCATTTACATTCCTTATTTTCCAGGTGTTTCTTGATTACTTTGCTGACCAGATGGATTTGCAGCCTGCACTTCCACGGTCTCTAAAACACCTATTCTTGTATGCAAATGCCACTGAAACAGTTACAGAGCAAAAAAAGAGCAGAAAGCTGAGCTAATTTTTTGTGTGCTTAGCTAGATTTTTGTTGTTGCGGTTCTCTGTCCTGCTGTAGTGGCAGCTAATCTCTAGTGTAGTAATCTGTGCAGTATAACTTTAATTTGGCTTTCTGACCTGTTAAAAAAACTGCTCAGTCTTTTTCAAGACTGCTCTGAGCCATTTCTGGCTAACTTGAAATTTCTGAGGTTTGAGATAGTGAAAATAAAATGAGTCATCAAATATTTGACACAAAATAACTTAATACAAAGTGAAGAATTAGAGACAAATAACTTGATATTAATTCTGCCAGCTGGCAAAAAGTGACTAAGTTTAATTGGTGTAAATTCTGTTTGTTAGGATTATTGGTGTAAATTCTATTTGTTAGGATTATGAGCATTTCTGATTGGCAAGTTTTTAAGCCGTGTTTCCAAACCTATTCTGCAAGCATTCAGAATATTTGATCTTGCCAGACCTCTGTTAAGAAGCCATAACATGATGATGGCCAAAACTATGGGGCCTTCCTTACCAGCAAGGAAATCTTGGCCCTATTGAAGACTGTGGCAAACCTCTCCTTAAAGTTGGTAGATTCAGAGGTCACCTTTAGGTGCTGGATCTAAGCTGGTATTTTCTGCTTGTACCAAGAGAAGGGAAGTTAATGATGTAAGATGACGAGGCATCAGTGAGTTGTAGGCAAAAAGAGACGTCATACAGAAAAAGCCAGTGGAAACTGGGTATCACCTCGATGGTAAGATTTAGATGATGAATGGAGAGCTGACCACTTGCAGTTTGGACACAGTTTTATGTCTGATGGGGTAGAGCCATGTGAGCATGCAGAAGCTGAATTAGCACAGTAAAGGTGAAACTCTTTGTGTGTGTGTGTGTGTTACTTTTGGAGAACATTTAAGGTATATATTAATGTTTTGTGCACCAAAGATACGTGAATGTCTCCCTAGTCCCTCATATCTAGTTCACAGTAGAAGCAGTGCCAAACCCATCATCTTAGTGACAGCAAATGTGTTTGCTAGAATACTTATAATTTCAAACGCTCACAGTGGCACATGTGCCAAAGAGTAATACCAGGGCTTGATATCAGTGTTTTTCAAATTAGGGAAGCAAGTGGCCAACAGCTTTCTGCTGTAGTGTTCCAACCATGCCTACACAGGAATAAACAGGCCTGAGAGTTGCTGGAAGTTGATGGAAAGCTCCTAGTGAAATATCTAGACTTTGTATGCTGAGCTGGTCACCAGGAAAGGATCGTTTTATCTCTTCCTTCTGCTTAATTTAGTGGATTTGCGCCTGACTAAACTCCTGCTGAGCACACCTGTCTGATACTGTGCTTTGATCCTGCCACACACTTTATAAAACCCCATGTTTTTCCCAGTCTGGAGCTTTAAAAAAAGCTGGCATTGCTTTCAGGTGTTATGTGGCTGACGCTGTTCTTGTGTCAGTCCAACAGCATATTACAGGAGCAAGCTGCTGGGCCCCATTCAGTTGCAATAAACTTTTGAAGCAAACATATCTGTTGTTCTGTATCACATTTTATTATATGGCACCTAGGGATGCAATTATTTAAAAATGTAAAGTCTGAAATTAAAAATAGTATTCTTTTTGTTAATTTCAGCCCTTGTGGAAAATAAGTAAATACTTATGCAATCAGGTCAAATACTGTTTCTGAGAACACATAGATCTCTTTTTTTTTAAAAGAATAACATAAATTAGGAGACGTTAAAAATTTTGCTTGGCAGAAGGACAGAAGCATTGAATTACACCATACACAAGTCTAAGAATAAATTACTGGTAAATGCAGTATTAAGACTAGCCCCTGTAAAAAACATGAAGCATTCAGGGTCAAAGAGATCAAGTATCTTGCACAACATCTGGCCTCTGCTCATAGCTATAGCTTACATTACTTCCAACACTCTCTAACAAACACAAACCTTCTCATATAGAGTGTTAAAAGCCTCCCAAAATGGGAGGAAGTAAATTTCTCTCTGAAAATACATAATTCTTCTTATTAAGTTATGCACTAAGATACAATGCTTACTAGTGAGAGAATAAAGATTTTACCTCCTTATCAGATACTGAAGGAGAAGCTGTATGTCATAAGTTATAGTCCAAGTTAAATTAACTTTTTTTGTCTGCTTTTGAAGCATGTGTGGAGGTATGCAAACATGAAATGCTTTATGCTTTCATAGAACTTAGCATACAGAGAGTCCAGGAAGGTCCTTTAAAATGAAAGTGAATTAGTAATGTGACACAACAATTGTGGCTACAGCTCTCTAGAGTATCCCAAGTTTTCCAGGAAAGCCTGTCTTCTTAAAAAATTGCATTAATATAGGCATTGCCAGAAGTCCTAGTTTTATTAATATAGGACCAGAAGTCCTAGTTTTCTGTCACATTTTTTCTTAAAATTAACTGTAAGTGCTTCTAAAAAGTACTGAAAATTAAGCATAAACACTCATTTGCTTTGAGAAAACTGCCTTTCTTCCTCTATTACTCATTGAATTAAAATACAGCGTTAATTTCCAATTAGTATATAAGGAAGAAAATGTTACTTTGTTGTAAAAACAGGTTCTGTGTGAAAATCCCACTGGCTATAGTGAAGTTGTATCTGCAGGTCATTGTACACAGTAGCCCTATAAGCAATAGGATAATAGTCATGTGCAGCTTGGATAAAGTATACTGAACCTGAGGCTTACCCATGAAATAAGTAAAAAACTGTGAGTTTATGCCCAAATATTAAGTTTTATGGAAAGTATGAAACCTTTTCTTCTGTAAACACTTGTCCATAGCGGCAAAGACGCTCCTTCATGAATGTCCAAGATGCCCTCTCAGACTTGATTAGAATCAAGTTCTTTTCACAGCAACATTA
This sequence comes from Phaenicophaeus curvirostris, assembly GCF_032191515.1. Classification (NCBI taxonomy): domain Eukaryota; kingdom Metazoa; phylum Chordata; class Aves; order Cuculiformes; family Cuculidae; genus Phaenicophaeus; species Phaenicophaeus curvirostris. The sequence continues at coordinate 22,120,559 of NC_091431.1, forward strand.
TTAGAAGAAACACAATATAGAGAATACGAGGCCTCATGGATCTGAGATTTATTCTTTGGAGTAATTAACAGCTAACTGAGCTGAGGATTTGTTTACTAGTAGTGTCTGTTCTTTGAGGAAGAATAATAACATGGCAATACTTGTCACTCATTTATATTTAATAGAGTGGTGATTTTTTATTGTTAGTAGAACTAAGGAAATGAGCAATCTTGTTAACATGTCCTGTTGTTAACTTGTTTGTTGATATTGCAACACTGATCTACAAAGGACAAAATAATAAAAAAATACTTCGGATAATGTGGTAAAAAAATTTCCAAATACTCAGGTCAGATCTTGGATCTTTTTTCTTTGATTCTTGTAGATCTTTACTAAGCTTTCTTACCTATCAACATCTCTAACAAAGTCAGAAACTCAACCATTTATTCATGAGCAGTGGGATAGAAATCTCAGGGAAGAGCAGGAGGTAGGGTAATGTCTGACTACAGACCTTTGGAATGCTCAGTGTGAGGTGCCTACCTGTAGCTTGATGTTCCTTACTGGTGCTTAATTCTTCCATTAAGCGACCATCAGACATGTGAAGAGGAAATAATCCAAAATAGTCAGATTGCTGGGGAAGTGTGGCAGACCTTCCTTGTCTTTTGTCAGAATAATTGAGCTCTGGTATTCTAGTTCTCATTGTAGTTGAGCAGTGCTTTATCTAAGGAGATACAGCAGCACGCGGTGAGGTCAAAACTGCAATAGCCTGTGATCCTTTTATCCAAGTGGTTCCTCTGTCAGTGTGTGATCTGCATGAGAACTTGCCTTTGCATCATTTATAGACGTTTTTGAACTTCTTTTCCCCCTCATTTCCTGAGTCAGACCCTCAGCTGAAGTTGAGTAATATTTATTATGTAAAACAGGGATCTGACCCATTACTTACTACTGTTTGCACAATCCTTTGAAAATGGATTTTCAGCAGCATAACGGCTGCTTGTTCCTGCTCTTCCGTAATACTCCAATAGCAGCTCCAATTGACTGGTAGAGGTTTTATTGGCGAACAGGCTGACTTGCCAGGGCTGGAGCAACAAAACCGGAAAGAGCTTGTTCTGTGGCTGGCACATTATCACTCTTGAGGGTAGTCTTGTGTCTGCCTCAGCCAGGCAGTTTACAAGCCTCACTGGACTGAGGACTGGAAGATTAGCTTTTTCCTGACTAGCTTAGGGTTTAGGTAACTGCTTTTCTGGGGGCTTAAACAAAAATTAAAATTGTAAATCTGACACAAAGTCAGTGTTTACACAAAAGTTAGTTGCCTGCTTATCTGCTCTAGGCTGTTTGTGAGAAGTATCAAATGTGTTTATCTCTAAAATATGGATGCTGCTGGAGAGCTTATGAAATGTTACAGAGATCAGCAGACTTGACTTTTCCTAACCTGAACTATGCAAGGGTTGTCGAGGCAGGAAAGAAGGTGTTTGTGTGGCTCCTCAGCTGATGCAGGCCATCCTGCACAATGCACTTATCAGGGCACTGTTCATGAAAATCTAGTAGGAGGCAGCAGCTGAATATGGCCAAGACTGAAGCAGGCAACTGGACCACAGGCAAAAATTGCAGGGGGTTATCTTCCTGAATGCTTGATAAGAAGACATACTGGAGTTTGACTGGATCCCAGACATCTGCACAGGCTGCTGCCCAGAGCTAAGAAATCAGATCAGAATCTAGCATGCTTGGATAGCCTGACTCTGGGACAGACTTGTGGCCGTCATCTAGCATGTGGTATGTAATACTCGCTTTATAAAGCATCCATAAGAAATAACAGTTTGTAGTACGACAGCTTACATCTTTCTTGAGGGAGACTGGTGCAGCAGGGGAGAGGAGAATTATTTAGTGTGAATGGGAGTATTAATAAATAGGCTGTGTTTTCTAGGAACGGTCCCTGAAGATGATCAAATCTTAAAAAGTTGGAAAGCAAATCTTATCTCTTTCTTTTCTCCTCCCAGCAAAATGCAGAGCTGCTTTTTCATGACTGCTAATGTTCTAGTTTCTCTGACTTACTGCATGGGCCTCTGCCAAGACAGACAGAAGGATGAATATAGCTAATCTTCCCATCCTACTTTCCTCCTACTTGTGCCTGTAACCTTTCAATCCATGCAGCTCAATTGCAGCATAAAAAGATAGTTTCCCGTATAACAGCTTCTTTCAAGTTTAGGCTATGCTATAACCTAGGAGATCAAATTATTTTCAACAGCATAGGAGGAACTCATCCATAATAAAGCCCTTAAAGTCAACTTTGTAGCTATAAGCCGAATTCGTTGTGCAGGAATGGTCAGTCAGTCACCGATTGTGACTATAGGCTTGTATTGCAGAGGTACAATAATCCTGCTTTTAAGGACACATCTTGGGCTGGAAGTAATTGGCAGCTGCAAGGCTGATGAGGGCTTTCAGATATGACCTACAACACAGAGTTAATTCCTAGCTGCTCTTTGACTGCCTGTCATTCAGGTGCTATCTATATGAACAGCCAGTGTTTTACATGAACTGCAATAAGTGCAGCGAGGAAGAAGAATGGGAAGAACCTCACTGGACATTACTATTGTAATCGTGCCCTGTTGCCATTAAGGTTTAGAAACTAACAGACAACTCTCTCAGTCCTTTGAGATATTTCATAGATGTGCGTGTTGCTCTTGCTTGCATATTCTCACTCTCTCAGTCATATGTAACTCGTTTTACAGGCTTCAGACAGAGTTTGATCTGGTTAGTTTGATTTGAAAGCTTTTAGTAACTAAATCAGAGCGGAATAATTAAAAATGACAAAATTAAGTGACTATGGCTTAAGTTTTGCCATGGGAATTGGCATTTTGTGTGTGCCTATGTTAAACTAGATGATACAAGGGCATGTTCATCCAGCTTATTTGGGTGCTGGCTGGCAGACCTTCACCATTTGATTGTTTGTACATGATCAGGAGCACAACATGTTCAACAGTATAAGCAGGTACATCTATTTTTTTTCCTCCAAATTTTCATTCAAATGGCAATGAATCAGTTGATTTGATTAGCACAAAAACAATTAAATGAGTGAAATTTGCCACCATATTGACTCACTCACCTCTTTGTGCACTGGCCTATTGCAGTTAGTTGCTCTGCTTGGCAGTTCTGAGCTGACGGCTATTTATTATGAGACAGATAATCTCAGTTTTGTTTCAGGGAATGCTTGGTCACTAATACCTACCCATAATTAGTCCATCCAGTGGCTTTACCAGCAGCCAGGAATGTAATGTGTGTGAATGTAAAGCATTGACTGTCAGACAGGGCAAAACTCACAAGCTTTAAATGCACAGATGTGCTTTAATTATTGCAAGGATGGGACTGTTCAGCTTTGGAGAAGAGCTGCTTTGCTGAACAAAACTTTGGCTTAGTTTCAGCTGATTTTTGTCACACTCTTAAATCAATGTTATTCATTAGGGTTACAAATAAATTGTATGCTTGAAGAATATTACATAGACGAGTATGTCAAGAGTGTCAAGGTGTTAGTCTTAATACTCTGAGAAATAAAAGCAATGGAAGTTTGGAGAAGGTGCTGATCTCAGGTGGGATTTTAATCTCTATGTTATTATGACTTCTGCACTAAAATCCACCCAAAGATGTAGATTTTCTTGCATGTCCATTATAAGCTTGGTACAGGACTTGATACAGAAACAGCTTGATGATGACACCTCAGCTTGCACCAGTGCTGTTACACCTTTGTAGCAGTTTAATAACTGTTGTCTAACTAGTACCACCGCCACCCATTTCTTCAGGGGCTACATGTACAGTACAGTCTACCTGACTCATACTATTAAGTAGCTCTTTCAACCTGTGAAATTCTTATCTAGCCATCACAGCCAGATTCTGTCCTCCTCTCACTAAGATAACACCAGTAGTGATCTTCATCTGATGCATCTGCAGGAGTGTTGAGTGTAGTCTTCCTAAGTTGAGGAAATTGCATCCAGCAGCAGCAAGTCCCAAATTGTTGAGAAAAATATCTTGATTGCATCACAGTCAATTCAGAAGAACAAAAGGAGAAACACGTAATTGTCCATTTTGAATGGCCTTGAAACAACTCTCAACACTTCTCAGATCAGGCTTCATGCTCATACCTCACAGGAATACTTTCCAGCTTACAATCATGAAAGAATTTACTTAAGTTTCTTTGGCCAGAACGAGTTTAAAAAATCATCACATACCCATATCTAAAGGGACAACACTCATCAGCACACAGCAAATATTCAATCCCATAGCCAATGTATACAGAATATGAATTCTTTAGAAGTTAAATCTAAGATAAAACTATTATCTGTCTTCAGGAATGCCTTATGCCAACCTACTTCACCTTTCAAAATATTATCCATTCTTAGAAAACAAGTAATTAAAGATTCTTTTCTTTAGCTTCCGAGCAGGGTAAGTCTTGCCCTTCTGTCTCTGCTTGCTAGCGAGACAGGTAAGGATGAACACTCTGATAGAGGTTTAGGATGTAGGATTTCTATAACCTGTTGATTAAATTCAATCTTCAGCAACAGATGACTTTGTGGCAATGTGTCCCACCCACTGCTCTAAACAATATATTTTCATCTGGCCTTACCTCACATTAAGACTATGGAAGTTTCTAGAGTTTATTCAGAGACTATCTTCTAAACCTCATGAATTTCAACAAGGCCAAGTGAAAGGTTCTACACCTGTGTCAGGGCAATCTATGGTTTCAATACAGGATGGGGGATGATGTGATTGAGACCAGCGCTGTAGAGAAAGACTTGGGGGTGCTCATTGATGAGAAGCTCGACATGAGATGGCAATGTGCACTCACAGCCCAGAAGGCCAACAGGTTCCACTGAACTGGAGGCTGATGTGCCTATCTACAAGAAGGGTCAGAGGGAGGATCCGGGGAACTACAGACCTGTCGGTCTGACTTCAGGCATGAGAGGGCAAACAGAGTCCAGAGGTGTTTACTGATCCAGTAAAAATTGGTGCTGTTGGGAATCACAAAAAGCAGGTTTTCTGATCAAGTCCTAGGTACTTGCAGAGAAAGGAATTTCTGACAGTTTTACGGTTCCTGCGCTAAATAAAGGAAGTGCAGTATCAGTAGTAAGTACTGCAAAAAAAAAAAAGATTGCTGCTCTTCTGAACAAAGTCCTTAGCGATATGAATTCTGGCTTTAAAGGATTGATATGGATTTCCTTGCCCTTTGGCCCCTGTTGGAGAGAAATTAAACTCTCATCTTACAGGTTTTAGACCAAGAAGTAAATATGTATGTCTGGCATTTGGTTACAAAATCTGCTTGTCTCATCTAGGTTAAATGACCTAATTTAGGAAAAGTATAGAGAATGTAAAGTTTACTTTCTAGTGCAAAAACAAGCTTCCAGGCCTCTTAACTTGTAAGCTTTCAGCATGTAAGTATTACAGATACTAATTCCATCTCTGCATTTTGGAGCTGAAGTCTGAAAACACCTGCAGTTTAACACCATGTCCGGGGATGACACAAAGGGTAAATAAATCACTTGGAAACAGTGATTCAGGGCAATGCCATCCCCAGAGGCCCTGGGGAAGCCACTCTTTAGATTCATTCTGAGTCAGGCCTCAGGATTTGTATTTATTCATCAAGCCTCATTGTTTCCTTGTTTGTACCCCCTAATCGGAAGAAATGGAGAAAAGCACCGCCCTAGCACTTCACATAGTCCTGGCAGTAATCATCGTTTTGCAGCCTTAGACTCGTCTTTTATCAAAGACAGCTTTCTGTTTCTCCCAGAAGGGTAACTCATGCTCTTGTGGCTGCAGCCTGTAGTGGGGTGGTACAGAGTCAGCCCTGGTCCCCAGGTACAGCAACCACTGGGCTGGCAGAAGTGTAAGTTGCTCCCTGGGGAAAGCTTTATCTCATTGTCTTCCAGAATTTGTTGTTAAGCAGAGCCAGAATCAGCAGAAAGTTTGTGGGCAGTAGTGGGAAAAGAAGAGAGGGGAAATAGGTGCAGGAAAGCCTTAGCTTCCAGTTCCAAGCTTTCTCAGGTGAGGAAGCCTAGTAAAAAGATTTTTATAGTGGCAAGCAGCATAGGCAGGATTGGGGAGAGAAGCTGGAAAATACTTTATAATTTTGACTCCACCGCTGAAGGCTGTAAGCAAAATTACTACATCCTTCTTTACTAAGGATGCTTGTCTCAGAGCAGTGTGTCTGTAGTTCTCGCTTCCAGAGTAACTTTTACCACTCATGCCCCTGTCCCCCTTCCCTACATCAGGCACATGCACAAGCATGGAGTCTTGCCCCATGTTTGGAAGCATCCCACTCCAGAGAGCTGAGCAGTTAGGGAACCCTTAGACCAGAAGAATCCATGTCAGCAAATTGTGTCTGGACTTGAAGACACAGCAGTAGGTTGATTGAGCTGGGGCAACTGGAACAGAGTTATAAGGAGGCCATGCAGGCACAGAGGAAGACAGTACATATATCTGATGCATGCAACTTCCAAGTGTAGATAAAACAACTATTCTAGGAGTCTGGCTTGCAATACCAGCCTGTTGCCAGGAATTTACAAATGCAACGTTGGCAGCATATACAGAAACATGTGTTTACTTCCTAGACTATGCCCAGTAAGGGTGCGAGTAAGCACATTAGGCAGTTTTATTCATGCCTATGTTCTACTAGCTGCTGCAGGCACAGGGAACACAAACACACAAAGGGCAGTTGTGGAAATACTGGTTTCCTGCAACTTGTGTTGCTCCAGATAACCTGGAAGCACCTTGTTCAGCTCAGGAGGGAAAAGCTGTTGGCAGTACCATCAATATGCTGAATTATAACTTCTTCCTGTGTGCCTAATAATCCAAAATATCTTCTGGGAGAAATGAGACAGACAGGTCATGCATTACAATTTCTACAAGGAAAAGCTTTTCCATTAGAAAAGACTGATACGAGAAAAGAAATTTATGTTTTTATTTATGCATTGAAAGAAACCATCATTACTATTTCTAGATATGTTATAAACTATATTTTGATCTTCTGATTTCTATTATTAATGCAAGAATAAAATGCCATCAACACAAGTACTTATGGGATGCATTATCACATGACATCTTCCATTTTGACAACCAACAAAAGAAGAAAAATCCAAGGAAAAGGCTTAAGTTAGTGGCTGTGCAGACATATAAAGCAACTCATTTAAGTCTGCACGGTCAAAAGGTCACCCGTTGCTCTCATGAAAAGTGGTTCGAGGTTCAGTACATAACAAAAAACTTTTATTTATGGGTGGCTAGTAATTTTTTTAAATGTACAGGAAGGCTCTTACTGATTATTCATGCTGAAGTGACCTTAAAGATCACCTAGTTCCAATCCCCCTGTCAAGGGCAGGAGTACTTTCCACTAGGTTCTGTTGCATAATTTTAATGTAGAACACTGGGCTGTGAATAGAATGGAAAAAGAAATATTCTTATGGCATGTGAAAGTACATAAATAGGAAAAGAAATACATCTCCAAAAGCTGTTTATTTAGTGACTGTTTTTTTAATAATGCAGTAGTTCTTGGGAAAATGTCTCTAGATGGGAAGGCAGCAGTTTTTCTTTCACATTTTTAAGTCTTGAAGCTGACTGATGCATGCTTGAGTTGCATTTCTTGAAAATAATTGTGTGACTCATGGGAACACAGAATAAGAAAGGTGACTGGATTTCCAATTTTGACACTCTACGACCCACTGCTTATAGTGTAAAACCTTTTTGTCTCATGCAAATCTTAGTCACTCACAGCTTTAGTATAAAAGCATCACTACTTAAAAAAGTCTGCTATGATAATTTAATTCATCATAATAATACTATATGAATTTAAGAAATGAGGTCAGTTCACACACAGTAGGAAAGAGTGCAACAAGGATTCCAGTTGTAGATGTTTCTTGTACATGCAGATGGTTTCTTCTTTAAATTACTTTTCTGGGCAGTAATGGTAGTCTTTAATATCTCCTGTTTGGGTGTAATTCAATGAGAGCAGCAATGCCTCACTCAGTGGCATTCATTGAATCTCATCATTTCTTTTGTTACAGAAGTTATAAAAGATATGCTATAAATACCTTAAGGCATAAAAAATGTTTGTTGAGCTCAGTAGGGATGTATTATTAGCAATAATCAGCAGTTGACTATGCCCAGAAGTAGCTTGTCTCTGAAACTAAGACTGCAGTTTTTTGGTGACGTTTATTTGTGGGGCTAAGCCACTTTTTCAAAATATTTGCATTCATCCATGTAATGTCATGAAGAAAAATACTTCCAGATACCTCTTAATAACTACTGAAGCCCTAGAGAGCAGTCTGGACTTCGGAATGATTTAAAAAATAATGCAGAGGGAGAGGGCAGAAAGAGGCAAGATAATCAGATGATAATTATTACTTCTTAACACTGCTGGTAGCAGCCAGTAGATCAGGAGAGAAGAAAGGAGCATAAGGTGTCCCTAACATTGGCTAGAATAGCATCCTGTAAATTATTATAGGGCAAAGCGTGTAGGTTGCACCTGAATCTTCTACCCAGGTCCAATGTGACCTCAGACAGTTTGCCTGAGTACAGTACATTTCCTTCTGTACTTCTTTGCTTCACAGTGACAGCTAGGTTTGATTTACTAATTGTTTGTATAGTGCCTGCACTTCTTTCAAGGAAGTAGAATAAATAATCACAAATTACTATGATAATCTGCATCTGTAACTGTGCAAATTGAACAAAGGAGTAGGCTTGTTTCTATAAGACTTACACTTTTCGCGTCTGTAAAGCAGAGCACTGAATGCAAAAGTAACAGGAACACAAATGAGACGTGCAGTGCTTACTGAGGAATATTTACTCCATAAGCCCATGAATGAACTGGAAGGAATAAATCACAACTAGGACACTCTAATCAGTGACTAACACAAGGCTGTTCCACTCTGTTCTCCCAGTACAGGAAAACCTGTACTGACCTTTTTCTAGCCAGGATTTTGAAATTTCTGAGGACACAGAACAGCTCTGAGAATTTGACTGCTTTGCACCCCAGCCCCAACCCACGTATGGTACAAAGAAAGACTTGCAATATCTTTACTTTTACTCTGATACCCATAAGCCCGTATATAGACATGCACCAGCATATATAAATAGCACAATAAAAAAAAAAATTCTTCTTATCTCAGGGTTTTTTAATATGTGATAATTTAAAAAGCTTGAACATTAGGTTTTTGATATGGCTTGCTGAAGTCATTGCACAAGAAGGTGAAGACAAGAAATATAGCAAGTGTTTATTACTGAAGGTTGGAAGATAGTTCTGAAATTGAAGAGTCACTCTGAAAGACTCCCACCAGAATATCTCATGTCATGGAGGTGGAAGAGGGAGTCAGAGATTGGTACCAAACGCAAAGCAGAAAAACTAGAACAGAGACAAGATCTGGTTTAAATATTAAAGTAGTAAAGTGATCTTAAAATAGGTTTTGAATAGACCAGAGATATGCAAGAGGAGTAACACAGAAAAAAAAAAGAGCTAATTACTAGGTTTCTTCCATTCATCCATCTTGCCAAATTCAGCCATTTTGCTCTGAGTTTTCTGGCACCTAAAATAAATATCATTGATGAACATATTAATCAGCGCTGGTTCCAGCATGGACCCCTGAGGGACACCACTTGTCCTGGCTCTCCACCTGGACACCAAGCCATTGACCTCTGAATGCATTGTTATGGTGTGTCTCCCTAAATACCAACTAAACAGATCTTCTTGCTTTTGTTCTTCATTTTGTTAAGATGTTTGTGACAGATTTCCATGTCTTTCAGGTGAAGAACATTCTGACAGAATTTAATATATACACAAGGGTAAATACTGACTTTGGGGTTTTGTGGATATTAAGGATTACAGTTTCTTAATGTCAGATTTGCCTTCAGATTTGCTTAGGATTGCTGTGCTTCTCAGGACAATTAATCTTCATTATTTACCACAGGGTTCAGTAGTAAAGCACATATTATATAACTCTATAGTTGCGTTACTTTGTGCACGTACACTGATTTTGTGTGAAAATTATTCTTCTGGCATCAGGAAAATATGTTGTAACTTTCAGCTTTCTTCAACAAAGAGAGTCAGTCAGAAAGTAGTTACATATAATTGCTATAACAAAGTGAGATATCAATGTGATACTGTATGCAAAAATTTGAGTTAACATCATTGCTGGGATATAGCTACATTATTTCTGGTGTGCTTTTAAGCTTTGCATTTAGGTGCATCATCTGGTGCTTCAGCAAATGCTCTGAACTCATCAAGTGAATGATGGATGTGTTTCTAAAGGCTTGGATGGCCAATTTATATGCAACAATAAACCCACTGTTGAACTTAACAAGGTCAGTGAAGCAACCAGAAAAGAAATATGTAATTCTCTGGTGTGGGTCCGTAAGCATGGTACTGCCTAAGCTTTTTAAGTTTAATGAAGCAGCTACTCAGCAGCTGAATATTCTTGTTACATGGTCTCAGCATAGATTTTAAAACTAAACTGTCATTGATATTATAATCTCCTTGGAGAGTCTGTGGCACTTATTCTCTTGAGAAGTCTACATCTTTTATGTGTTAATGGTTTTGAAATCAGTCATTTGCTTAATTTCCATTGTAAATGAGGTCTAGAGTCTGATTTCCTTCCCCATTCTCTGAATACTGCTTCTCCTCTAAATTGTCTCATGAGCCACCAGTTCACTCTCTGGGGTATGCATGGTCTGAAAACAGCTGAAATAATCCTGTGAAACTAAGACTTTGCCAAGAATTTTCCTGGTTTAGTTGCCTTTCTAAGAATATAGGTCCCTCTGTGAAAACTTGTGTAGTACAAGTCATCCAGCACCCACATCACATCCTCATGTGCTGCAAAGTCTTACTGCCAAAGACATCAGTTCAGGAGAGTTCAGAAGGTCAGTGCAGCCATTAGCTCAAATCCAATGAGATCCAAGTACAAGATTTCTTTTAAAACCCTGAGAAATACCTCTGTTTAAAAGAGTGGATTAATGTTTATTTAATTTTTAAGGATTCTGTTTCCTTCTGCAATACTGGTGCCACACAAGTAACAGTGTTGTCTGATGCAAAATGCTTTTTTGGGGGGTTAAATGCTGTGCAGAGAAATATGCCTGATTTTCAGCATGTGAGTATCATAGCAGTATCCCACAGCATTTACATGTGACTGTAACCCAAAGCATCAAGGCAAGCTAGGAAGTCTTTCACCCCTTTTGCAGAGGGATTAATCCACCCTATACATACGCTGTTTGTGACTGGAGAGCAAGCCTGCAGGTGCTTAGCCTGGTGTTCCGCCTGTTGAACCCTGCAGACTCCTCCCAGTGACAAGCATATCCAGCAAGGATAATCATGTGACGGTATCAGGAATTTATATTTCCAGGCTTTTTGTTACCAACATAACACTTGCTTTCCAGTTGCTATGCCTGTCAGCATCATACAAAATACATTCTTAAGTGATGGCAGGAAGAGCAAAGCAGAGGAGAAAAAGAGGCAAGCTGTGATTTCTACCTCAGCTTGTGGCATAAATTGTTACTGCACATGGGCTGTTATTAAGCAGAACTGTGTGACAAAAGCTCTGTACAGGATTATTTGCCAGGTCTGTGGGTGGGTGATGGAAGGCACTTAGCAGCAGGGGAGTGTTTTCACAGCAGACTTGGAGCTTATAGGCCACTTTGTCCTCTGATACATAACTTTTGCTGTTGGTGGACAAGGCAGACTTCAAGTTTTAAAAAATAAGTACACAAGGTGAACTGAATTTTCTTTGCAGCCTTTACAGTGGAGAGACAAAAAGGTTCAGTCTTTCCATTTATCACTTGTGACTTTAGGAGTCTGCAGAGAAGAGAAGCAGCGCGGAGAAGAAAAAAACAGTGCAGAGCCCCAGCTCTGAGACGTGCAGAAAGCTTTTCTGCAACACGTAACGCCGTAAGCCTTCCTCTCCCTGCTGAGCGCATTTTGAGGGCAGGGCTGGTGTGTGTGTGTGTATGTATGTGTTTTTTCTCATGCCTGGTATGGATTGGTGTGGCGGAGTTGCAGACAGGGAGGGACGCGCTCCTTCCTCCCGTTCCACCACCTTGTCCTCCCTCCTTCCTAGATGGGGACCAGCCACCTACCACCCTGAGGATGAGCCGCTGCAGTCTCTTGCCAGGAGTCCCTCCAGAGCACCTGCACCCTCCAGCACCAGGCATCAAGACCCTGCACAGCAGCAGCAGCGTCTGCCCACAGTATGTCATGCAGGTGTCGACCAAAGATGGGCAGCTGCTTTCCTCCGTTGTGCGGACCCTGGCCACGCAGAGGTAGGTGTGGGGGGTGATGGGAGAGCACAGACCCCTTCCCTGCGTGGGCTCCAGTGCATCCTCCCCAGCTGCTATCCGCAAGTCCCGCAGGCACTTGAAAGGAAGATGTGGCAGTGTGCTTCATAAAGGCTTTCCATGGTGCACTGGTAATTAAACCCTCATACTAACTTTATAATGATTAGGCTACGTGTGTAATTAAGCCCTCACCATTATACTCAGTGAAGGAGGAAGCAAGCTGTCTAGGGATGCTGCTGCTCAAGTCTGCCAGCTGCAATAATTTCCCTAATACATAGCGGGAGTCTTTGGCAGATGCTGGTTGGCATGGAATGCAGTGTTTAGCCTGTGTGCTGCTTTCAGTTCTTCTATGGCACGTTCCCTTTACCCTTCCCAAGCCAGCACACTGCGCAGCCAGACAGGTTGTTTCTAGCAGAGGTGCACACACGAGTGTTGCCGTTTCAGCCATCATCTAAGTGACTGAGAGCAGCACTTTCTGCTGTTGGATTAGAATAGCAGATTAGTGGCAAAATGTACATTTAAACTATACACTTTGAAATGCTAACCTGCTTTGACTTGGCTTTGTTTTCATTAAAAGCAAAAAAGAGGATGCTTAAGAGTCTGGTCACATCCTGATTCGATATTTGGGTCAAAATCATGTTCCACTTCACTGCTGTGGAGCTGGAATTCCTGCATGGGTCTTGAAATAGCCCTAGATTTTCACAAAAGAGCAAACAATCCAATTCACTGCACGCCTCTGAGGAGTGGAAATATTAGTTGTTGCTGCATGTGCAATGTGACAGATTAAAAGAACCTTCTCCCCTTTAGTTGCAGCAACTTTTAGAAACTTTTTTAAACCCAGAAATTTTAGAATTTCATGGGCAGGAGGAGCACCCACCCCTCCTTTGCGTTTTAGCACCCTGCCACCAGGAAGGTGGGTGCTTTCAGGGAGGCAGTGCAGGAGAAATAGCCACAGGCAGCAATGAGGTTGGGTGGGGGTGTTTGGCACAGTGCCTCTATTCACTCCTAATGGCACTTTTCAGTGCCACTATTATCACTCCTTGAACCACTCGTGGGATGTTGTTCCAAAGCAAGGTAAATCCTCCTCACTGACAGAAGCTTCCTGCTTGCACACGCCTGCCTGAAGTTGCGGTCCTGCCTTCATACCACTGCAGGGAAAGGTGCTGGTTTTTTGATCCAGTAGTTGTTTGCAGTTTATCACTGAAAACAGCTTACTGTATGGGTACTAGTATAAGAGATGCTACTCTGCAGGTCGGCAGTGATGACACAGGTCATCACTAGCATAAGAGGGGCCCAGATGAGAGAAGTTTAAAACTTCCCTGATGCATTTAGGGATTTCTTAAGTGGCTGCTCTGCTAGACTGTGAAGAGGTGGGAAGTACAAAGGGAAAGAAGTACTTGGTAGAATGTGTCTCATCCAGTGCTCTGCTATGTTTTTCATTCTCCACCTGCCCCCCTTCTCCCCACCTCAAGAGATATTTTAAAGAAGAATATCAAGTGCCTGCAGCCATTAGCCCAGCAGCTTGGTGTACTAACTGCAGAGCAAGTACACAAGCTGCTACTATTTCCCACATTGTTAATTCGTGACATACAGAGAGAGAGAGAGAGAGAGAGAGAGAGACCAGAACGCAGCCCTGCATGCTGACCAGCACTTTTCTCTCCTCCTCCAGCAGCCCCTTCAATGATCAGCCAATATGCAGGATCTGCCATGAGGGCAGCAGTCGGGAAGACCTTCTTTCCCCCTGCGAATGTACAGGGACACTGGGGACTATTCACCGCAGCTGCCTGGAGCACTGGCTGTCATCTTCAAACACCAGCTACTGTGAACTCTGCCACTTCAGGTTTGCAGTGGAGCGCAAACCGAGACCATTGGTGGAGGTTAGTACATGGGGCATGTCCCCAAAACCTTCTCTTCAGTGAGAGGGTCACAAGCCCTTTGCAGGTCTGCTGAAGACAAATCAAGCTGTGAGTTTTGGTCTTGGCAAGATGACCTCAGGGAAATAACAAACCCTTTATTTTTAAATAAATCAAAGTAAGGAAAAAGAACAAAATCAATGATTTCCTTCACTGTAAACATGAGTGAAAATCTGGGGAACAGTCTGCAGTAAATTCCTAAATTCCTAGGATACCAGCCAGCTTGGTAGAGGATGGAAGAGAGGTAATGGTTTCTGTGGAATGTGAGACAAATGTCAGTATTCAGCATATTAAATACAGGCCAGGAATATTTTCTGGTTTTGCTTTTGTGAGGGAGGTAACAAGCTAAGGAGCCTCAGAAACACGGTTTCCATGTCAAACTTATAAGAAGGAATTGTTATTACTCTGTATCTGATGTCTTTAGTTATTTGTGAGTGAAATTTTGCCCTCCTCTTGCCTGTGTACTAAACTCAACTGTGAATGGTACAATTGTTTCTCCCTTATCAATTAAAATTCAGGTTTTGCCAGATGAAGTTTGCCAGGGTTTTGTGGGCTTGGTCCTCGGGAAAAGATTTTTAAAAAGAAAGGAAAAAACCCAAGATCTTTACATGCTTAATGATATTTCTCCTCCCCTGTTTTAATTTGGGAGGGGGGAGGAGGGGTGGGAGTCAGGGTGTGAAAGGTAAAAATTATGGTCTGTGTTGTAATGAAAAGAATATTACAAATAACAACAGTTTACAAAAGTAATGGGAAGCATCTTATTGTACCAGTTGGTGACAGAGATGCTTATACGCTAAGCTTGGGTTGAAGACTACATCTACTTCCTGTGCATATTGGTTGCTCCTGTAAACTCTAGCAGAACTGGTTGAAGGAGATACAGTATTAAAAATAAGGAGGAGTAGGGACATCTTGTTTCGCTCTTATTCACAGATGAGAAGATACAGGATAAAACTGAGTGCTATGAAGTAGGACAGGTGACCATGCAAAGAAGGGGTGAGCAGTTCTCATTGAAGAGTACCAATATTGCATTACGCTGGTTTAAGTCAGGCATGCACATTTTTTGTCTAAGCCTAAGAATACCTTCATTCTTCATTACAATCAGCAAAAAAGAGATACACAACACAATATTATGCACAAGATCTGTAGTCTTATCAAGTCCTAACCAGAGCAAGCCTAGGCCAGCAGTATTCAATTGCCTTCAGCTTGTTGTTTTGTGCTTCTAGCAGGACTCCAGACTCTCCTTGGAAGCTGATCCTAGTTTGAGAAACACTGCTGTTGATTGTTCTCAGGCTGTCAGCGACTGAGCAGCAAAATCTTTATGACTGAACTGTCTCCAGTGAAGACAATAACATCTTCTTTTGGCCAGCTGTTCTGAGCCTAAGCCAAGCAGTGTTCGGTTGCATAGTTTGGCACTCTCAATTTGCCTTCTGAAAAGAAATACAAGCGATGCTGTGGCAATAAACAGTTTGATTTTAGAGTCCAGCTTCTTCAAGCTGTTCCACTGCAACAGCTGCTTATGAGGTTTGTTTTGTACAAATGAGATGTGACATTGTTCAGAGCTAATGAAGAATTTGAAAGCAAAGCTGACCCTGCCCAGACTGAAGCAGTCTGGTCACTTGATCATGCTTTCATGAAGTGAGGCTTCTTCTTGGCAAAAGGCATAATAAGTAATAGCAACAACAATAATAACAATAATAATTAGAAAGTTGTCTTTTGTTTCTCAGCTGAGGACAAATTAAAACCAGGTGCAAGAACATTTCTTAAACATATTACATTGTTAACTGATGTTTTTGTCTTTACTACCTAATATTTTCTTGCTTCTCAGCTACCATACCCACAGTATTTTAGTGCGGTCATCAAAAATTACATGTGGTTGCCAAAACCAAAAAAAAAAGACAAGTGAGTTTTTGAAGTAGTATGCGAGTAGTATGTTTTTAGAAAGGAAATGAAGCTGTACCTCTAAAGTTGAGAGCAGCAGAATCAAAGAGTAATAAGACCTGTATGGAAGGAGACAAGATAAGCAAAAGAATATCAAACACTTTTATTTCTGTTAGTATAATTTAAGCTTGTCCTTAGAGATTGTACTTATTTGAAAAACAGTGTTTCAACATCCAAGGACATCCCCATACTTAGAGCAAATCTCAAAGTTACCAAAGCCTGAATAAGCAGATGGGAAGTTGCCAGATTCCCCCATCTTCTGTGTCCTAAAAGCACTGTCCTGCCTCTCTCTCTGCATTACCTAGAGTATGAGAACATGGAGGGATGTCTATCAGTTATTGTAAGACCATCATTCACAAAAACCCACTGTAGCGTTCAGGCAAGTGACAAGCCAGTGTGGTCAACCTGCTTCAAATTCCGTTAAATGGGGAGTGGGGCTTGAAGGGATGTGTATGTCTGGGAAGGGGAGCAGATTGTTAGAGAAGTCAAAGTTCTCTTCATTTAGTAAGATAATTAGTTCTCTAAGGATTCCTCTGAACAAGATAATGGACATGCTACATGGTCTTTTCAGTGGAGGTGAAGGATGAATTTACCAATGCATTTTAGGACTTCAAGAGGTACTTGTAGAGCACAGTCTATAGAAGCTTATCCAGTAACTCCTCAGCAGGCCCTATCTCATGCAGAGTATATAACCCATTCATTGGTCTGTAGCAGGTAGTATAAAAATCCTTGAAGCAATCAATCATCATATTCATCTTTTCTCCTAGAGATTTTCCATCAGGAAAAAAAGGTGTGTCTGACTCTTATTAACTCTTAAAAGACATCTTATTCACTTTCTTAAGCGGCTCAGAAAAAAAAAGGAGTTAACATGGTATTATGTTTTCTCTTCATCTGATCACCGGATTGATCACTGCTTCTTAGAGGCTTAGCCATGGTTGTGAAAGAAATCTCAATGGAAACAAATGGAGACACTTCACTTGCTTTATTTGGAAATGTCACATTTGACTTTCATTGCTGCTGCTAGCACTGCAAGAGGCTGCAGCAGTAGTGGGCTCAAAACAAACTGAGCAGTAAGTAGTGTGGCTGGTTGTTCAGCCATATTCCTTTCTCCTCTGTGTATATTATTGTGAAGGCAGCAGAAGATTCCTTGCTGCACTTCCTCATTTGATCAGAACAGGCTAATGAACACATAGCATTTCTCCACTCCCCAGCCATATTGCTAGTTTGCCATTATTTCATTATAAAATGAAAGTGAGTGCTCAGTAGAAATTTATTACAAGAAGGCTTTTTGCCTTCCTTTATGGAGTTGTCCATGCTCATGCTAAGGATGTGACCCTATGCACTCAATCAGGACACTTTCATCTCAGATACAAGCAACACTTCTCTAACTGTCTCCTGCCTCCTACATATGTCATGCATAGGATGCAAAAATGCAAGGAGTTCACCTTTGCTTTCTGTCCCCAACTTCAGTTATGCACAGCAGCCTGCTGTTTTTTCCTGGATTTCTTTTGCAAGGAAAAGCAAATTTTTACCTCCATCTCCTCTTTTATCCTTCACATCTTTACTCCACCATAAGCTTCTCCTGGTCAACTTGAGTTTCAAATCAAGTATTTCTCTAGGGAAATATTCCTTTATCTATGCTACAGGACATGTTTTTATTGTCTACAGAAGAAACATCTCCCAAGAAATGTACAATTTGCTAACTGTTTGATGCCAAAAATCCAACCAGAGGGGCAGAAAATGGTAGTAAATTTTTTTCAGGCAGATCCATCCTCTCAACATAGAATTTCTGAAGCTTCAGACATTCTTGGTGTACTTCTTTTTTAAACTCAGATTATCTTCCACAGATTAATTGTGTTTCTGAATCATGAATCAGCCCTTTTGGTGGGGCCATTCAAGGAAAGTGATTGTTCATTGCCATCCACTGTTTGTGTATTTTACCTCCTGCTACACTGAGTGATCAGCCAAAAGGACTGGTCTCCTTTACAGTTCCTTGCCTTCATACTGTTGGTCTACATGTGTCAGATGTGCCCTGTGTGATTTTACAGGTGTTGGTAAGAGTTGCTTTCTGTTGAACCTCCATAGATTTTGTCAAACAGTAGTTAATGTTCAAAGCTCCCTCGTGTCCTGCCTGACTCTCAGTACTTACACTGCTTATGGACTGAGTTAACTGGGAACTGTTGCACTCTTGCCAGATGATGACCATGCTTCTGATAGGACTTCTGCTTCGAGGCTGGGCTGATGCTCTTCAGCTCTCCATTGGGATCTGGGGCTTCCTTATTTCTCAGTCACTCATGAACTTGTTCACAACACATCTATTGGGGAGAACATGGTATATTTTTATAAAGGAGCGAGAGATGGATTGTGATAGAAAAAGGGTTTTTTCATACTGAAGATCACTGAGTCCTCCCATTCATCTCCCTTCTGGAGGCGACTCAGCAAGCTCTGTCACAGAAAATTGAAACCGCCAATATGAATCAGACATAATCTATCGGAGTATGAGCTTTCTGGAACTGCCATTTGGCATCACATTTTCGCTAGACAACATGTTACTCTTAAAGCACTTGGCAGGCATCAGCAGAGTCAGTCTCACCATTTTGCTTGATTTCAGAGGTGCTGGATCAGATAAGAGGATTGTTTGGAGACATTCAGAGCTCTACAGTCAGGTAAAAGTAGCTATTTGCCAATAACACATTCCAGTACATGCACATTACCCTGAGTCCCAGGGCTCATGGTACTGCAAAATTCAATTCAAGAGATACAGGCAAGTTCTGAACCTGCCTTTTCTGCTTGGGCACATGGATATCTGATGATGAATGTACCTAGGGATGATGTATTGTAAAGAAAAAAGCAGTTGTATGAGTAGCCCTACTTCTGTGTTTCATACCTTGATCACTCCATTGCCAGTGTGAGCCTGGCTACATTTAACAGAGGGCCTAGTCTGGAGCAGCAGAAACTCTAGATGACGGAGGAAATAAAAGTCTCTAGTATGGTGGTTGATATGCATAGACCATACATGTTCTTTATGACAAACCTGGAAGGATCTCCAATGCAGTGAAATCAAATTGCAGTAGTTTCAGTTAATGACGTTTCACTTTATAGACCTTCCACTCTAATATAAGCTGCGTTTTTAAAGCAGCCAGTCCTCAGAAAGAAGCCAACTCTAGAAATTACATTTTTCATAGATATACACAGATGCTTTTGCTATGTTTCAGCATAAAGATTAGGCAAGCTTTATATAAATATTATATATAATCCTCATTTCAATTTCCATGTTGCACCTATGTCACTTCCCTTGGCTTAGTACAGAAACAGACACAAAAAATGACAGTACAAACTTACTATAGTGCAATAACATGTCGTTAAAGAACAACCATCTACAGCATAAATATGGGATAAGGATATTATGCGACCATGTAAGTCAGGTTTATGATGCTTGTAAGTTATTTACATGTTTTAATCCAACCAGGACTTTATATCTATTGGTTTATTTTTCACAAACTAACAGAAAGCACTTAAATAACAATATGAAACTCCTAAGCAAAACAACATGACTAGGAGGAAAAATAAAGTCAGAATAGTCGTCCCAATATTGCACAGAAATTAACTTCAATTTTTCCCTAACCTGTTGCTTGCTGTAGAGATTATGCTAGAAAAGAAAAATAGATTTATATAACTGCTACAACCCACACCTATGCATAAAGTAGTTAAAATTATCTTACATTATAATTTAAAATTTCCATAAGCCTTACATTGAAGTATGAATTTACCTTTTGTGCAAGATTTTGAGTCATGCTTGGTTTTTTGCTGGGATTCTTTTTTTTTTTAGGTTTCCTCTCTACTGCTTAGTGAAATAAATCATTAACATTAAATTACTGTAATGAGGAGGTGCCAGATTTGCTGCATGCAGTTTGTAGAAGCATCCCTCTTAAAGCCAGAAGGAAAACGGTGGCTCTGTAGTCACCAAGGAAAGCTTCCATCAATCTAGGTTTGGCTAAAGTGCAGTTGTCAATGCAGCACATGAGGCTGGGAGGAGATAACTTACATATGTACATCTTCCCTCCTTGGCCCAAAAAAGGCAAAATAAGAAGGGCAAGGTGATTAATAAGCTTTTGTACCTACTTGTCTTCAGCTGTCAAAATTCCCAGTCTCCCCCAGAAACTCAAATCAATCAGGGAGAGTTTGAATCAGCCATGTAGATTTCCAGTAGGAAACTGTAAAAATAAATAATAAATTCCACAACACATACAGTTTTAAAAACATAACTTCTTCAAGACACATTTTTACACCTAGAACACCATAGTGTATTCATTTCTAATGGGGGAAAATCCAGAGACCAAAACAAGCTTTTCTTTCTCCTTTGACAATCAATTAAATTTGGTTTACGTTCTTTGCAGAAAATTTTGCTGCAGCGCCTGACTTTTCCCCAGTACAAATCTATTTCACAGTACTGACAGCAAGAAATGCAGACAAGAGTAACCCAGCCCCACAAAATTTAAAAAAAAAAACAAACAAAAGAAAGGCCCGACTTACTTGTCAATGAACAGACTGTGTCTTCAAATCTTCACATCTGTTACTGTTCTTTCTTAAATTTAAAGGACTAGCTATAGAAGGCAAAAATTGTTGAAGAAAGTTCTGAGGAGGAAGTAACTGAACAGTCAGAGAGAAAACAGCTGCTTCGGAAAGGCCAAATGCTGTTCTTTAAGGATGAGGGAATATGCTGTAGGTTTTCAAAGGTACAGTAATTTTTGGTTTAGATAGTGGTATTGGTGACATTTCTTTGGACGTGTTGATTCTGTAATACAGTTCTAAACTGCATGGTTACCATCTCTGTCTTGCTGGTAGCATTTCCTGCCAGTCAAAATTTGCAGATTTCTAAGATGGAAAGTTTTATTGCATCTGTCTTTTTGGAGAGCTACTAAGCATTTATTTTCTGCCATGTCTTTAGTTGCCATATATTTGAGCTTGTAAATCAGGAGTTTTGCAGTGTGTTGAAATACCTGTTGCCAATAACAAATCTGTGATTTTTGTTGACTAATTTTCTTGAATGCTTACATTTGTTGGCCTGATTGGGAATACTTTCACCCAAAATAAAATGGGAGCTTAAAAAAGACTTACAGTTAAAAGGAAATGCGGCTTCTCCCAGAGCTTCACAAAATATTTTTTCTTGAAACATCTTGAAATCTTTTACCATTTACAAGCATTATCAGAAATATAAACCAAAAGTGGATAGTGGGAAAATGGAATACCAGTAAGCCAGACTAAAATGTTAAAGAATACAATATTGTTTAATTGGTTCTGCAAGAAGTGTCATAAATCCTTATAGTGCAATTTAGCAAGCTTTGTTGTTTGTTCTCACTGTCAGAGAATTACTAATCCTTCTTTTTAGATATTAAAGTTGTAAAATCCAGAAACTGGAATCCACATCTACTGGACACTGTTATTGCTACTTAGTGGAGCTTCGTATATCAAACTCCTGGTTTTCAGCTGGCAAATACCCAAGGTCTAAATTGCAAATTCAGTTATGATGTGGTATCAACAGTCTGCAGTACTCTCCTTACACTTACCCAACCCTTAGGGTTGGTTCCTATCTGCATTGTACGTTATTGATTTTACAAAACAAAAAAAGTTAAAGGTGTATAATACACCACCCTTACAACTAATAATGTATTCTTTGTACTATAAAAACACACAAATGAAATTAATTTCCTATTTCAAGAAGTAGCTTTGGCTCATTCAGATGTCCACAACTAAATATTCCCTGAAACTTGAGTTAAAATAAGGTTTAAACTTAAATAAGAGCATTCTCAGTTACAAAGAGGCCATAACAATACCCTAATATAGTTACAAAGATCACATTGTTTAGTTCCTGTCTGTCAAATAGACAGACCTCTGTCTCTGAGATGGAAGGAACATCTCTGTGAGCTGTCACCATGGCCGTTCTAAAGTCACCCACTCAAGACACTGAGTGTTTGATCTAGCAGTAAACCCAAAAACTGAAATATAAATATTTTTTCAACTGAAAAGTAACTGTCACATATTTGTTTTGCTTGGCAGAACATTCACTGAGAAAAGTTTTGAGTTGCCCAAAATGTTTCATTGCACTGAAAACAGATACCATTATGGTCTGGGAGACTTTATTTTGAGTTACACATAGTTAAGCTTAGTTTAAAAACATTTCACTGAAAAAGGTTAAAAAAAATTTTCAAGTAAAAAAAGTATTTGGACAAAATGTTCATATGTTAATATTTCTTTTGGCCAATAAATGGTCTTTTGGTCTTTAAAAACATCCTTCATTCAAGGGAAACTCTCTAGACAAAACAGGGAATATTCTTTTCTTAAAGCCTAAGGAAACATGCTGACTTCGGTCACTGCTGGCATGAAACAAGACATGACAATAATTGCTAGCAATTTTGCTTATGTGCAGACTGCTTTCATCAAAATTCACTGCAGAGCTATCTGTGAAAAGAACAAAATTAAGTGGTATGTTTGATGTGTAATAAGTTTTTTTTCAGTTCAAAGTGAAACACATTTAGGGAAGAGAATTCTTTCCTGTTTTCTCCCCCCAGTTTCATATGTGGTACCTGTTTAAATACTTCTAACTTAAGAGCAATGCGATGGATTTTCTTCACAATCTGTGGCATATTCTTTGCTGCTGGAGTAATTCCACTAACATTTATGCAAAATCAATTTTCCAATGAAAATGTAGTGAACTAGAAAGGGCTTCCCATTAGAAACAGGTTGTAGCCTTAGCATCTGATCTGGAAAACACTATGCACATATTTACTTAGCATTCATGAGTCATCTACTTGAAGTTAGACCTATGGAGGTGCGTGGTTCCAGGATTTGACCTTCAGTAATGGTGAAGGAGCTCAAACCCGTGGAGGTGTTTTACAGCAGTTTTCAGCTGGCAGCTCATTTTGATTAGGTTAGATAAACTCCCAGTCTGAACCTCTTCAAGGTGTTCTGGTCCTTGGTTGCTGCTTGTTCTGATGATTTCCTTCTCCAAACATAAAGCTTCTGTTTGCTAGCACATCACGTGGATGCCTTAGTCTGTCTCCATTTTGAGATGAGCAGATATCCAGGAGCAGGATTAAGTAAGCTAGTGAAGGCTCAGGAAACTGAGCCCATTTGCTCATTTCAGGAATCTGACTTGGTTAACGCTTGTTTAGCCTAGAGAATGGTTGCCCCATCGCTGGAGGTGTTCAAGCCCAGGCTGGATGGGGCTTTGGGAAGCCTGATCTAGTAGGATGTCCCTGCCCATGGCAGGGGTTTGGAACTAGGTGATATTTAAGATCCCTTCAAATCCAAACTATTTTATGATTCGGTTTCTGATTATTTGACTAATGTCAAATATATATCTCTGTACATTCACACTGAAAAGCGATTTTGGACAGTTTCATAGCTCTGGCTTCATGTGCAATTTTAAACATCAGATAAAATTTTGGAGCCAGTGGTGGGCTTACAGGCCAAAAGTCTCCCAGAGGCTGTTGTACCTTTATATTAACTTTACTGGGCACTACATTTTGCATTGAGTTGAAGGAAGTTTGGGGATGCGCTGATGAAGGTCAAGAGCTCAATTTAATCTTTTCAGGGCATAGAACAATTTCAATTCAACTCTTCTATGTGGAGTGGCTCCAACAATTCCCTGTATGTTTATTGCACTTGTCGGTGTGTGAGGTGAAGATGCCTTAGGTGTATTAACAGTGTTTTCTTCTGTTAAATGCAATACCTCAAAAATCCCTTTCTTAAAACTTAAGCAAGTTCCTCCATAAAACTGTGTCAGTTTGGGGAATTTTGGAGGACACCACTGTTCCCAGGAAGCTGTTCCAGAACTGGATGCTCTGAAGGCTGGGAATTTTTTCTGATTCTTACTCTAAATTTATTCATTGCAAACTATCATCCATTTATTCTTAAGCCAATATTGTCTGTTAGTCTAAGCAGCACTTCTCCTTCACTGGTGCCCCCCTTCTGTTCTCCTTTCTTTTGGCCAGTTGAAGCAATCCTATCTGAGCACAGGAGACCACCAGTGTGTTCGAGGAGAGCTTTTGCCACCGCCTACAGGCTTAGGCACTTGTTTGCTGACCCAAGGAGTTGCACTGCCCCTACCAGTTGCTGTAGTTGCCGTTTGGGGAGTGCCAAAAAGCAGACAGCCAGTCTGGGTCATTTCAGAAACACCTGCCCTGTTGAGCTGAACCTATCTGAATGGAGAACCCCAGTGCTGGAGCATCGTGTGTGCTCCCTGTGACCGCAGTAGCAGCACCCACTGTAAAGGGATGGCACGGACAGCTGGTGGAGCAGAGAGCCATCATGCAGCCAAGACATTAGCTTAGGGTTTGGGGGGGTATTTTGTTTCTGAATAGAACTCATTTGGCACGTGTCACTGTGAGGGATGAGATGAGACATTTCCTTGAGGGGCTGGATTCTCATTAGTCTCCAGGAACAGGGAGACTTTTTGCTTGTGTCAGTCACAAGCCAATATGGATTGTGCATCAGGCACTGTGCTTACCTGTTCTTGAATTTGCGCTTGCTGAAGTTGCTAAAATCATTTCAAGTCTGGCTCTCCATGTGTATATCAGGCACAGGAACCTCTATTCACTTCAATAAAACTTGATAAAATAGTAAACTGGCCAGCATTTTACTTCAAACATGACCCTTTTTATGATCTCTTTTTATTTTTTTTTCCCCCCCAAAATGGAAGTTACCACTGTAAGAGTCTCAATTTATTGCAGAAATAATTCAGTGCATTGACACATTTTAATAGGACAGATTTCAGAGTATCATAGTGCAGAACTGACAGTTGCATCTGATCTTACCCCTCATTCTTTTCTAGCAGGGTAGTCTCTGCTGTATTGCCAGACTAATTAATCAGCTGAATGCTTTGTTGGGATCACTGTGTGGGTCTCAGTTTCACAAAAGGATTTGCTGAATTAGCTTTTTAGCTATAAAGTAACTCGACAGTGCACGTTGCCAAAACAAAAGACTGAAACCTAGAATCTAAACAGAAACAGATTCAGAAACACTGTGCACTACTTCAGGAGAAAAATATATGCTGTGACTGAAATCTATACAGCCATTGGAATTACTTGTTCATTGCTTTTAACTTCCATTTCAGAACTATCTAATGAAATTTCTCCATCTTTTAAGATTCAAATGCAGAATGGTGAGGGGTTTACTTATTATTTAATGCTGTCCTAGCCTCATCTAATATCTCAATTTCTTGGGTTTGATTCTTTGTTCATATGGGTCAGACAAGACATAAGGATTGCAGGGAGCCATCAGCATGTGAAAGAGTCTCACACCATTTTTGTCCATTCAGATTTAAGTCAAGTTAGATGGCACCCTGTAAAATGCTTTCTTAGTTTCACTGCATTGTACTGTGTCTTCTGAAAGTTGTAGGGCAGAGATGACAACACATGCCTGTTAAGGTGCTTCCTTGCATGTATGTATACTTGCTGTTCTTCCTTCTCACTCAGAGGAAATAAGCAGTATTTCTTGCATTAGCTGAGCTGCATGGATGCCAAAGGAATCACAACAGGCTGGGATGTGAGGATGC
Organism: Phaenicophaeus curvirostris; assembly: GCF_032191515.1. Lineage (NCBI taxonomy): Eukaryota > Metazoa > Chordata > Aves > Cuculiformes > Cuculidae > Phaenicophaeus > Phaenicophaeus curvirostris. Next base: position 22,146,239 of record NC_091431.1, read on the forward strand.
AGCCTCTGCTAAACAGACTCTGAATTGTTGCAATACACTCTTTCTAAAGCTGAGATAAGGAGTAATTAGCCTCTTAAGATCTGTCCTGTGATCAGAGGAAAATTGCAGGTGAACACCTGTAATTCACATTAAGATCAAGAAGTGCAGATGCTCAACAGTTCTCTTGCAAGTCACCTTTTAAACAAGTAACTTTTCACAAAACCTTTTCATAGTCACCTTTAAAAGCAAACTCTGGTCTAACAGATGCTTTTAGTTCCTCTCATCTTCCTGGTGCTTTTGCATTACAGGAATTTGTGGAAATTGAACAAGGTGAAGGCTGCAGTCAGCCCTGTGTGGAAGCAAACAGACATAACCTGCAACTCTTGTGCATGCACCCTTTGGGGTGTTTTTAAGTAAATGGAATGAAAATTCCAAGGCAAGGGCTGTAAATTTTTCACAGGTATTCTGGTATTTTAAATAATCTTGAGCTTAAAACACTGTTTGAAAAGGAAGAATAATATTGAGCCACCATCTTTAGCTAGCATCTTCCCTTTCAACTTCTTGCTGAGTACATAGCAGTTACGAAGCACTTCCATCTTTCTTAGGATTTTAAAAGTATCCAAGCAGATTAAAAGCCTACATACTGAAAAAAAAAATGTTTATAAACATATTTCTGTGTTCTCCTAAATTCTGCACAGGCAGCTGAGGTTATGACAGCTTGCTCCACCCCTACCACCCATTCCTTACTTTGACTCTTCTGCCTTAGATCATGGATTCTCTGGGGCAGACACAGTCCTGCATGTTCACTTTCTCTAGTTAGGGTAATAACATGCACAGCTCCCAGGCTGGTTGGGGTTCCCAGGTGCCACGGAAGAAACATTGCTCTCCTTGGTAGTATTGTGCATATGGGTTGTAAGCTCAAGGAACAAAAAACCAAAAGGATGCTGCAGAGCAGTTTTAAGCAAATCCTATGGTTTATGTTGGCAAAAATCACAGGGCTTGGCAGTCTCCCTCTTCAAATACAGACTTGAGTAATGAGGCGTTTTTTTATGAGAAGGTCTCAGGGTACTGTTGTAGACTGAACTTCTTTGACCTGTGCCATCTAAAATCCTCTTTACAGAAACATGGGTCTGTAGGCTTGATGACAGCTGTTCAATGAATCTATGGCTCAGAATTTGATTTCAGGAGCTGAATAAGATCATAGATTGGTTTGGGTCCAAAGAGACCTTAGAGACCAACCACTTCCAAACCCCCTGCCTGCAGGGACATCTCCCACTATACCAAGCTGCTCAAGGCCCCACCCAACTGGCCTTGAATACCTCCAGGGATGGGGCAGCCACAGCTTCCCCGAACAAGCTGGGCCAGTGTCTCACCACCCTCATCGTGAAGAATTTCTGCCTAACATCTAGTCTAAATCTTCACCTCTCCAATTTAAAGCCATTCCCCCTTGTCCTATCACTACAAGCCTTTGTAAAAAGTCCCTCTCCAGCTTTCTTGTAGTCCCTTCAGGTACTGGAAGGCTGCTATAAGGTCTTCCTGAAGCCTTCTCTTCTCCAGACTGAACAACCTCAACTCTTTCAGCCTGTCCTCATATGGGAGGTGCTCCTGCCTTATGACCATCATCAAAGCCCTCCTCTGGACCCGTTCCAACAGTTCCATATCCTTATATTGAGGATTTCAGAACTGGTCACAGTACTCTAGGTGAGGTCTCACGAGGGTGGAGCAGAGAAGAATAATCACCTCCCTGGACTTGTTGGGCACCCTAATTTTGATGCAGCCCAGGATACGGTTTGGCCTTCTGGGGTGCAAGTGCTCATTGCCAGTTCACGTTGAGCTTCTCATCAATGAGCACCTCCAAGTCCTTCTCCACAGGGCTGGTCTCAACCACATCACCCCCATAATTAAGATGCTCTTAATAAAAGTAACCTGTGTGTGCATTCAACTCTGCTTGCATGTGGATATCTGAAAGCAAGCAGAAAATGGCTTAGCCAACACTACAAGCAGTATAGAAAAAAAAAATGCATAGCTTAAAATACCCTACAAAGTATTAACTAACATTTTCTGCATTCTCAATCTGTCAGAAGAGCATGTTTTTCTTTCCACATTAAGAAAGGAGTTTCTTGAACAATTCAGAAACCAAATGCCAGGAACCATGCTATAAAAAACACTTCCCCTTCCCCTTCTCAAGGCAGCTGTTACTACAGAAGATGCAGTAGGTACACATGGCTAGAGGTGTGTATTAGCAGGCAGCAAGGGGGAGAAGTTCAGGGTGGAGCTTTCTTGTGACAAGCAAAGCCTCATCCTGTGTGGTCCATGCTCCCTTCCCAAAGGAGCAGGTCTGTATTTTGCAAGAAAGCAGCTTGTCTCAAATAAAACACACTCCTTGTGCTGACTCTTGCTTTGTCTGCGTTTTGCCTGCAGTGGCTGAGGAACCCAGGCCCCCAGCATGAGAAACGAACTCTCTTTGGAGACATGGTGTGTTTCTTGTTTATCACTCCGTTGGCTACCATCTCTGGCTGGTTGTGTCTACGCGGAGCAGTGGACCATCTGCACTTCAGTAGTAGGCTAGAAGCTGTTGGTCTCATTGCACTCACTGTTGCACTCTTCACTATTTACCTCTTTTGGACCCTAGTAAGTATTGGTTTTCTATTCAACTCACACGAATAAGGGAAAGAACAGATCAGAAAATTAATTACACAGAGTGCTGTAGAGCAGGTGGACCATTGCACAAAGCTTTGCTTACATTTTACCTTCAGTACTGATAAATTTAAGTTACACATTCAAGAAACTTCTTGGTTCCACATCATCCGAGTTCTCTGGAAAACAAGAAAGACTATTTGACTTTGGGGTCAGTAATTCCCAAATCCAAATCACCAGAGGGATAGCAAGAGAGAGACAAGGAAGTAAAATGGAAAAGTTCAAGACAGGAAGGAATACAGGAAGGAATACAGGAAGGAGTTTCATCAAAGACAATGTGCAAGAGGTGATGGCACAGTGCACAAAAAAGATGCAGGTGAACAACCTGTCTGCCACAGAGGATTCAGATTTTATTCTAATCCAACATCTGGCCAGTTATACAGTTTGAAAGCCATGGATGTGGGCGCATACCATGCTTTCCCCATTCATGGTTCTTGTGGTGCTGTGGGAAGTCCAAGGCAGAACAGATCTTACACCTAGCGCTGTAGAAATGCAGCTGCCTTTGTAGTGCAGATTAAATCACTGTCTTATTCCCATCCTGTAGCCAGGTGTGCTATCACGTGCATGCTGATCCATCCCCTAAAAGCCACTTGTTTTGTGCCAAAGTTGTTAAACTGAGATCAAATCCTGGCCCCACTGCACCAACAGACAGTTGGCCCAGCAGAAACACAAGGAACCCAGAGGACAGCTGCCAAAATAAGTGTTTATCAGGCTGTGGTCAAGCAGTTCTCCGAAAACCCTAGATTACTGCTGTATTTGACATTTCATGCCTCTAGTTCTGGTGGGGGAAGGAGAACAGAACAATGGGTGCAGACAGAGAGCTGCCAGTCTAACAGAGTAATGCTTGTGCAATGGTGCAAGGCTGTGGTGCAATGACAAGAAAAGCTCATCTGAGCCTATGCAGCCCAGAGTGGGGTCAAGGCCAACCTACCTGTGGTGCTGGCATGGGCAGTAATCCCATACGGCCACCACCCAGCTCTTCTCTCCAGTGTGTACAGCCATGTGCTATATGGCTGAGCCCTTCCAGCCGTCTTTGATCAGTGTATAGAATCATAGAATCACCAGGTTGGAAGAGACCCACCGGATCATCGAGTCCAACCATTCGCACCAATCTCTAAACCATGCCCCTCAGTACCTCATCCACCCGCACCTTAAACACCTCCAGGGAAGGTGAGTCAACCACCTCCCTAGGCAGACCGTTCCATTGCCTAATGACCCTTTCAGTGAAGAATTTTTTCCTTATGTCAAGCCTGAACCTCCCCTGGCGGAGCTTGAGGCCATTCCCTCTTGTCCTGTCCCCTGTCACTTGGGAGAAGAAGCCAGCACCCTCCTCTCCACAACCTCCCTTCAGGTAGTTGTAGAGAGCAATAAGGTCTCCTCTCAGCCTCTTCTTCTCCAAGCTAAACAACCCCAGCTCTCTCAGTCGCTCCTTGTAAGGCTTGTTCTCCAGCCCCTTCACCAGCTTTGTCGCTCTTCTCTGGACATGCTGCTGATGAGGTGGCACTTTAAGAACTCCTTTAGCAGAGCAAGCCCACAGCAAGAAACCGCTATGCTCAGCCCAGAGTAAGCCTGGAAAAAGGGAGGTGAGGGGAAACAGAAACCCTGTGCTACCCTATCTCATCCATAGAGGATTGCAAAGACACACGGTGGAAAGGACCCTCAGACTCTCTTCACAGTATAGAAGATGCTGTCATTGCCCTCACCACATCACTACTGGACAGAAGAGTTTTGAAGACATTGAATGAATCTTCAGATTAAGTCAATAAGCTTCAATGAGTTTTCACACAGCTCAGAAGGTAGATCTGCAAAGTCAAGGTAGAGATTCAAAGCGACTACTGTACAAACGGCACAGAGCACCCTAGCATGGAAGACATGCCCAAGGCTCATCAGGCATACAGGAAAGCCCCACCCTGCATTCGCCTTAGGGAAGCTCTGCACTTCCTTCGCCATGCAGCAAGGAATGGACCCATGCACAGAAGTGCTAACTCTGTCAAATGCTTCAGCAGCAACTGCCCTTGAATTTTCAGAAATGGGAGAATCCTATACTGCTTGCTTAGCTGTGCCTGTGCAGGGAATATATAGATGCTGTGGAGTAAGTTACATGCAACATGCGATACAATGCTCCTCTAGGTCCTGGGAAAAAAAGAAAACAAAAGCTTCATTTTACTTCCAATAAATCAGCTTATTTTCTCTGAAGGCAAAAGCTGACCACTATAATTATTCCAGCTAGCAGACAACAGGAAAGGTGCTATTTTTAGTATCCAAGAAGCTATTTTATCCCTTCCCTTAAAAAAGCCAAGTGCTCCATAAAAATGCTGTTTTCCTCTTTGTTTAATCACTCTGATATACACACACACAAAAAAGGCTTCCTACTCCCAAGAAAAAAGGCTTCAGACACTAAAAAGTAAGAATTTAGGGCCACACTCTGCTTTCTCTTGCATGCAAGTAATCTTGACTCCTGTAAGATCAAGTAGAATACTGGAGTACCACAGAACTTGTTCCTATAGCTTCCAGTATAATGTAACCACTGGTGTTACACTGGTGTAGTGTGCCAAGGACCAATATAAATCTGGCCTTTGTTCAGCATCTCAGGAGTTTTGCACCCAGTGTTAACAGCTTAGCTCGAGTAACCATGGCTCTGCTGAAACTCAGTAGCTGATATCACTTGGAAAATGCCTCCAGGCAAGGACTCACTGTAAATAAGCTATCAAACTGAACTAGGATATCCTGTGAAAATGCCTTAAACAAACAAGCCATTGCATAGCATCTTCCTTTGCAGGTGGGTTTTCTCCCCTCCTCCCTCTACCACATCATTTCTGCTGATACTGCAGTAACTTTTTAAAGAGATTTCTCATATTTTTTCATACACAATGTTCCAGAGAAATAAAGGTGCAAACTGCTTCACCCTCAGGGGGAGCAGAGGAGTCTGAAAGGTGGGGAATCAATTTATCTGTTGGAAGGGCTGTCTCTGGGCAACCACTTAGTGGATGAAAGCTCTACAGGTTTCCCTTATTGGCAGCAGACAGTTAGATAAAGATCAAATAAAAAAAATAAATAAAAAAGAAAGCATTTTTTTGTTCTTAATAGGATTTTATAGAAAGGTAAATAATTTAGATAAAAGAACCCTTTCTGCAAAAAAGGAAAGGGTTTTTAAGGATACATTCACAGGCACGTATATTACTTAGTGTGCCTCTGTACCTTACTGGCAGCCAGCCTGTCGTTGCTCTAGGGGTAGGAAACCAAGCAGCGGAGCCCCTTTTGACAGCAACCTGTTCCACCCACCTGAACAAACCAAGCATGTTACCTCCAGTGTTTATGGCACCCTCTGCCCTCTGAATAGCATTGACCTACAGAAGTGGCACAGTTGCATAAAAATCAATGGCAAATCACCAGCTGTACACGAAGACAGAACAGCTAACAAGACAAGATTCTTCCTGTGCTCTCTGTGTGGATACTTCCTGCCCACAGCTCAAGAACATAATTACCGTGTGGCACGTGTCACCCAAAAGGTCCCAAGCCAGTTTAAAGGTTGTTTTTTTGCTCCTGAAAAAATTTCAGCTGTACATCATCTTACACAGACATAACTCACTACACTTGGCTACCACAAAAATAAGCACTAAACTATTTAAAAAGAAATATAGGGCCAAGCTATCTTGAATAAACACAACCATCAGTCATTTCTCTTCTACTGTTAAGAGAATCACAGTGAGGTAGAAATCTTTGAGCTGATAAGAATAAAAAACCAAAAGAATCTAAATTGAGATATACTTGACCCATCTGCCAACATACTTTATTGCATCTGTGCAATCTTGAATTTGATGCTCTCAGCTATAAAGCATTACAAAGAAGAACATATGACCTGGCCAGTTTGCACACAGCTTAGCTCCTGCATACCTTCACTATCCAACATTATTTGTCAGTTCAACAACTTGCAGCATGATAGTACTCCAAACTCATTTTCATTGTAAGTGGCCACAAATAATTCTATTTCTTGGGAAAGACAGAGGCAGGATGTCTGATTTTTCATGTTATAAATAAAAAAGGGGGGAAGAGATAGGGAACAGTAAAAAGTAGGACACAGGCTGCTTTTCTCTGCTGTGTCAACTTGGGGAACAAGCTGTCTATGCGATATATCTCATCTTTACCCTCCACTTTTTGGTCATTTTTATCCCACTCAACAAGCCTGCTTATCAGCATTTTGTTCCACTTTAAGGCATTTCACCCAAACCCAAACTGAGTCCTTGGAGGACTGCAGTGACTCTATACTCTTTTCTCTTCCCAGGTATCCTTTAGGTATCACTGCAGATTACACAATGAATGGCGTCGGACCAATCAGCGGGTGATACTCATAATCCCAAAATCTGTCAATGTCCCCTCCAACCAGCAGTCCTTGCTGGGCCTGCAGCCCCTCAAAAGGAACTCAAAGGAGACAATAGTTTGATTTGGGCAGTTCTGCACAGGAGCCATGCACTAAAAATATTTTCCTCCAACTCCCTGGGGTCAGACACCATCCAGAACCTAGTAGTGTGCTATCCTGATTTACAAACACTTTACAGAGGAACACACTGTTTGAATTAAGATCATGGATGCTGCAATCATATGATATTTGCTAAGCTGCCAAACTTGTTAATGTAGCAGATACCGTATGGAATTGTACAAACTCATTTTAATACTTCCATTATTAAGTAATGCAAACTTTTTTATTGTTTAAAATATTAAACTATGATAAGTAACAACGCAAAACAGATTTAAAAAGTGATTTGTTTTTATAATTTCCTGTTCCTACAGAGTTATTTCTTTAGGTAGATGGACAGCAACCAGTGCTGTTTTTCTTTTTCTTTCCTAAAGCACAGCAATGGGACTCCTTTCTACTCAGAAGTATTCTAGCAGGTAGTGCTCAAGAAAAAAATTTATTTCTTGCACTCAGAAGCAGCAAATTAGGCACCACATTCTATCCTGAAGTGCACATTCTCCTGGTGTAAATTCAAACTTAGCCAATTTACTCTGCATTAACACCAAACTGAATTTAACCTTAATTGTAAGACTTTTTGTAAGGAAAACTCTGCATACATAATGAATGAGATCATTAGACACATTTAGGAAGCAGAAACTTGTCTTGCATAAAAATTTGCATTATTTTAAAACTGTGGAATTTTCACCTTGACAGGTAGATTTAGCAGAATGTATGTAAACGCTGACTTCTCATAGCAACACTGAGACTAAGGATCTTTTATAAAACACTAATATACTGCCTGTTATGGTGATCAAACTGAATTTGGAGTGTAAAGACTAGATTTTATTACCTATTTCACCTTGGTTTTATGCCCAGTTCATCCAGGAATTCTTCACTCTCAGAAAAAACAAACTTATTTTACAGAACTACACAAAATGTCATTAACAAATGCAGCTAGAATTAGAAATTGAACCTTAGCTCCTTTGAATACATTAATTTTTTAGAAGTGTACATAGAAGGTAATGCCACCACAGGCTTTGCTTTCCAAACTGTAGGAACTGAAAGTAAAAAGGAACACACAGCAAGAAGGCTAGTAATTTATATGTCAGATAGTTCAGGATACTATGTGTGTTCACTATCACAAAGCTTATTCAATGTTGTGTGTGCTCCACAGTAGAAAACTTAGTACACAAAACCAAATCTCTTCACTTTATTCTGTCGTTGGACCTGTCAACCTGTAGTCATGTTATGTAACAATATCCTTTGTAACTGCTGATTTCATGAGGATAATAAGAATCAACTACCTATATAAAGCAATAACAGCCTCATTTGACATAAAACTAGTTACACAACAAGGCAATATGTCTAAGAAAATAATGAACTTGCAGATCTATTCTTATTAGTCTGACAATAAGATCAGGGGCTAGTCATATATTTGGCAGTGAATATCTGCTCCTCTCCTGAAGAAAGCTATATAAGATTCTGAAGACGTGGGTTACCATAAACTATGTGATGGCCTAAAACCTGCAGTGTTTTGATTTTTTTCAACCATCTTCCCAAAGGCAACCATCTGGATAAAAGAGTCAACATGCATGTAAGCAGAGAGTTCCAAGTGAAAAGCAAACTTGCTAGCCACGGGCGCAGAAATATAGCATATCAAGTTGGGTCAGGACACTGTTAAACAGGGTGTTACTGCCTACACATTTGCTTCAGAATTCTGTTACTACTTTTATTTCTTTGGAAGATACTCCAGAAAGTTGGCCCACAAAAGAATTAAATAGCAACTAGGAAAACAATTAGAACAATTACCCAAATAAAACAGCATATATACACACAGATCAGCACAGTGCGTGGCCCAGCTCGTCTGTGTTATTATAAATTTAATTTGTTCTTTAAAGACAAGATTAATTAATCTGAAGAAACTGTATTGAAGCAGCCAAAGGGAAATTACTATTCCAGTTTCTCTGTTTGACGCACAAACAGTGCAAAACTGACTGCTGAAGCCACTACTTTCCCCATGTGTTTTCTTGAGAGAAAAAAATGCCAAAATCCATCCAGTCTCACACTTATCCTTTTGCATTAAACGAATGGAAAAAAAGCATACTTCATACTCTTCCTTGTCTTTCCCAAAACATAAAGGTGGGTGATACCTATTCCCACTTCTGTTCTGAACCAAGTCTTGCAGAGAGAATACTCTTCCTGACAGAATACTCCTCCTGACAAGTATTGCTTTTTCTTCCACTAGTTCAGGCAGTTGTTGCCACAAGTCAATATTCAACTAACGTTTTTAAAACTGGATCATTACAACAAATACTCATTTTTGTCTGCACAGATGTGAAAGGCAAAATTAACTGCAGCAGTAGCTATGGCAGCTACTACAGCTAGTTCCTGGCAGTACAACATCTTTGTTATGCTGTCCTCATAGAGGTCCCAGTTAAGTAAAAATAAGTTAACTAATGAAAAGATGGGGGAGGTGTCCTTTTTTTTTCCATAATTCTCATGCAGCTGACCCTGCCATTTACATTCCTTTTGCATGTAAGTTATATAGAAGAAACAATATTCAAATCAGTATCTTGAGCTGCAAGTGATAAAAGCAGCAGGAACTTAAGCCATTAAAAAAACTCTAAGAAGCTGCAGACATAATACAGTTTTGTTTCTTCTTTTCACATCTTGCTTGTTGATAATGAAGATTGTCATCCAAAGAGTATAGTTAAACCCATAAAGTCCTCTACAATTCAGCATTAACGATGAGTGCAATGCAAAGTGAGAAAGCTTTACTACTTCTACATAGACTAGTCTCACAGGGAAAAGACTATCACATTACATAAAACAACAAGACAAAATTAATGTAAGGTTAAACAGTGACATTTGACAAAATGACAATGCTGAGAAGGTACAAGATTCCACAGCTGGAAGCTATGTGACTCCTCATTTCCTCTCGCAATGAGGAGAATAAAACAAAGGAAGTAGCAGTATAAAACTTTTAGGAAGAAGGAGGGAAAGCACATTCAGTGGTAGAAGAAACTGATACAGAAGAATGTAATTGGAGACTCAGAAGACTGTAGCCTTCTGTTCAACTGTAAGGAAGTCACAGCATAAATGCGATACTTCAGGTATAAATAACATAGTTCAGGTTTTTTGGTTTTGAGTTGTTTGGGGTTTTTTTTTACTTGAATATATTAGTTCTACCAGACTGAGATTTCAAGCTGTCATTTACATTTATCAAAACCAGCTTTGCATCGGGCTCACAGTAGGAAGTCACAGAATGCAATGTATCAACTCAGTACATAAAAGGAATTAGGGCCAATATATCCAACTGGCCTTTGATGCAATGGATGTCATCAGAAAGAGAGATGAAAAGCTACTGTGAGAAACTCTTATGCTCTAAAAAAGCCCCTCCTTCCACATGAAGGCAAGTTTAAAAAAGACAGTTGTTTATAATTAAGCTCTTCATCTGTTACTGTTTGAGATCAAGCTCCATTTAACACACAGCTGGTTAAAACACAAGCATTTTCCTTGTGAGTAGAATTGAGTATTGCTTATTTACTGCCAAATACTGGTTTGGGGTATTCAGAAGTATCCTTAAAAACTATTAGACAATGCAAAATGTACGACAGAGGCCTGTAGCTTTATAAATACCTAGCAATCCCATAAAACCAGCAAGCCTACATAGAACGTAATGTAACTGATAATGACACCATACTGCATACTAATTCATTGCTATTAATCCACATTTTGAATTTAATTTCCACATGGATTTCCACATAAGGAAGCTTTTTCAAAAATCAGGTTACATCTTTCAACAGCTGCTGAGTTTGTTAGTACTTGTGGTTGCTTCCAGTTCTTAAATTTTTTACTGATAGCCTCTTACACCTCACTGAAGCAATGCTACAAAACATTTTTTTCCTCCTTTTTAAGCTAGAAGTTTATAGGCCCAATTGTGATTTTTCTTCAGCTCTATCATAACCATACAAAATACTTTCTTGATAAAACCTGTTAAAATAGAAACTAATGTTGACATTCCATCTAAAAGCATTCCACTAAAAACAACAAAACCATCCCATGACCTAAATTACGAAGAATGTCAGACTTGCTTCCTGATAATCTTTTCTGTTCACAAAATTTAAGTCAAACCAGCTATGAAAATTTACATCCAAGAATTAATTGATAATTCTAAGAAAAACCATTTGAACAGTCAACTGAAGATGAAATGTGACTTTATTGATGCCACTAAATATAACTGATGTTTCTGTAATTAACACTGAAGAAAGAAAAAAAAAAAAGTAATGTTTTTATGTAAATCCATAAAAGGATTGCAGAGGAGAACAAAGGACTTTGAGCAATAAATGCACACTAAGTAAAACCTGAAATAAAATAGCTAACTTCTGCTATAATCCTGCCATGGATCTAGCTGAATATTATAAATAATTAAGTGCCCCAGTGTTTCCTTGAGGTTAACAGCCATATACCAGGAAAGGCTAAATAAGCATTCACATGCATCATACATAGCCTCCATTCCCTTTATAAAAATCACCATTAAGTACTAGCTGTCCTATCTGGGACAAGAGCTTTAAAAGCTTTTATTTCCCATCAACTACTTCCTTTTTTTTCACTTGATAAAAATACTTAATAGTTAATTACCATTGAGGCATTTCTGCAAAAGCAGCAGTCTTTTTTTTTTCCTACCAGAAGTACCGTGCTTACAGTGCAGTATGAATAGATGAGGCATCATTTCACAATATGGGGTTTCCCATAAAACACTTTTTACTCCAGGAAAGCCTCAAATTGTTATAAAAATGAAACAATATTAAGACAATTAAACTTATCCATGGAAACTTAAGACCAGCATTTAAAATTGCTTCTTTTACAGGAGCAGACAAATTAATAATTAGCATCTATTGAACAGAAAAGGTATTCATATTATGCATTTCCTTCTTTATATTTTGCTGTCTGCTTGGGCAAATATGACATAGGTATATGCAGCAGGGACAAAGTCAGAGGCATAAGCACACAGCTGCAATTGACTACACTATGTAAAATAAATTTGTACCACAGGGATACAATTGAATACATAAACCTGTCCACTACAAATAATGCAGTTTATAGGTTTACTGCTTTTGCTGGGAACAGACCCCAAAATCAAACCTATAGAAACAAGATCAGCTGACAGGAATTGCATCAAAAGTGTTCATTGTACAATACTAGTGCCCTACAAGTCAAACCACCTGTTTCCTAAACAGATTCTTATGCTGGGCAGCAAAGGAATGAGTGTTCAGCAGATGCATTTCTGGTGAAGTGCTTGTGTAGTTGCAACCAGTAAGTCACTGAAGTTTTCACCTGCCAGGATGATACCATTTGTATCTTTTGTCAACTGTGTAACAGATCAGTATCACATAATAATCTGTACCTGCTGCCAACCAGAAAGGACTAAAAAGTAATTATATTTTACTGTAACAACAGTAACAAAAAGTCCTACCAAAACTGTAATCACATGCCTGAAGAGCTAACTAGGATATTGTTTTGCTTCTTTTCTGGCCGATTACCTGACTAACAACCTCCAGAAAACATGAGGATATTTCATGTAATATGGCACATAGCAAACTAGTTCATATTGCAGTGGTCAAATACCCTTACCAAACTGATAAGCATGCCTTCTCTCACCAAGAGTGGTACAGTTTGGGGTAATAACCACAACAGTGAAGGTGGTTTATTTTGAATGCAATTCCAGGCTAAATAGCAACAAGAACTCTCAGACATTGTGTAGCAGAGAAGAAAAAAAAATTAGTATTGCCATAAAAATTTGCATCTGCTTCATACAGCGGCACAGTACATACCCTTCCACAAGCTTGAGGCTGGTGCTTTTCAGTACAGTAATGAAAAGTCCACCCTACCCTGCAGTAATCAAAACACATTTTTAGACTTGAGTGCGAGACAATGGATGAGGCCCAGCCAGTATGGCCTCAAGTTGTGCCAGGAGAGGTTTAGCTTGTATATTAGAAAAAATTTCTTTACAGCAAGAGTGGTCAAGGATTGGAACAGGCTGCCCAAGGAAGCAGAGGAGTTGCCATGCTTAGAGATGTTAAAAAATATATGTAGACACGGCACTTCAGCTCCACCTGGTGGTCAGAGTGAACACACCTGTGTGTACACATGCTCCCCACAAGCATCATTCATGTTTCCCCAACAGTCTTAATGCTAGTCTTCATTAATACTTGTAACAGCAAAATAATTTTCCTAAAAATCAGCATTTCTCCAATCGTCATCCCTCACCAGAGTGCTGACTTACCAGAATATTTGCAAGACTCATGTAAAAGCTCTCTTTATAGATTAAATGAGTTTCAAGTAGCAGCTCCTAGCTGTACATTCAGCTAGGAGAATTACAGCACTGTCCATCATCCTGGTGACAAAAACCAGGCTCTACAAAAGCCATAACCAAGAATGCTCGATTATAGGGGCAGGTGCCTACTATAAATTAAGAATTAGGTACCAAATACTGTGGTTTAATGCAGTTGTTTAAGACAGCATCACTGTCAAAAGAAACAGTCCCCATAATCCTCATGCAACTGCATAACCCTTGGCCATCTGCCCCTTCACTTCCTCCTGTCACAAAGTTGAAATGACATCAGGTAGTTCACCAGAAAATGGAACTTCAAGACGAAAGACATGTTAACAAGACTTAAATTTATCTTGAGACTAATGCTAGTAAAAAGCTCAAATCAATTTCCAATCAAATTCTGGCTATGCATTTAAAAAAAAAAAATCTACCAGACTAAGATGAAGATAACTATTTACAGTATTTCTAAACTTCTATTAATGTTGTTGTGCCATGTTTAAACTGCTCAGCCTTGTATGATTAGTAAAAGCCAGTCCAGTAAGAATTAACATACAGTTATGCATGAGTCTGAATAAAGCTCTGAAGAACTAATTTTTCCAACATGAACATACATTACCCATTACTTAGAAAAAAATTTTTACAAGTCAATTGCCACCTTTCCATTTACGCAGAGGTTTTGCCAGCTTTAAAGCCTAACAGTTCCATGTATTCAACATTCATTCAACTTCTAGCTCTATTCCAGGAAGAAAAATTCCAAGAACTGTATTTACATCTTAGAAGAGATTTTATTCAAAGCTTTTTCATACATTAGATTAATGCAGAAAGGACAGGAAAACTTTCCACATTGACAAAATTACAATTGTTTCAATACAAATGTAGACTAGACCCTTAAAAGACTTGGTTTTGTTCCTACAAATTGTAAACAAGCAACAATTCAAACAACTCCTATTTGTTAAAAATCACATAAGAAAATTTAAGCTGGTTACACTACCTTAACAACACAACTAACATGAGTAACATGAGTCTTCCTCCAGGATAAGAAATCTAAATAAGAAAAGAGTACCAATAAGGAATTTTACTGCATCCTTCATCCTCTGAGTGCTTATATGATCAGTTGGGCTATGGGTTTTTTTTGTGTGTGTGTTTTTGTTTTCACTTACTTCTGTTAATTTTTTTTTATTTTTCTTTTTTAGAAAACAAAGCTGTTCCTTTCTATAAAAAAAAAAGTTTTATAGCCTTGATTGCGCTGTAGGAAGGAAAAAAAAAAAAAGTCTCCAGTACAAAAGTGTTCATATAGTATCGAAAATGCCTTCCCCATACCCAACAGCACCTAAAAATGAAGAGGTCAACAGCAACTGGCTAGTCTAGAGTGGTGCAATCTAAGAAAATCGATCCCCAAAACAGTGGAATATTTCTATTCCAGCAAAGTTTCAATAAAAAACCTGGCATATAAATTTGAGACACGGACATACTTTTCCAAACAGTACATTTTTCAGAGTCAACAATTCACATCCTGCAAGAATGTCAGATGCTTCTTATAAAAAGCTTCACTTTCAATGGCAAAGGAAATTAAGGCCATCAGACTGGCAGTTTAAAAATTCACATACGGAAAATATAAAAATATGTTGTGCTTCTGAGAAGGCTCTGTTCTGTACGCAAGGATTACCATGATTAGATGAGCCTGCCTGACTGGAAGTTTACATGATCACACAGCTTCTGTTCGATGTCCTTGGACCTGCCTGTTATGAATAGAAAGAGTAATTTTTGAAAAAAAACCCAGCAGTAAAAGTTTTAGCAACTCAAAATTATACACTGTACATTTTTCATACATGAAATTGTTAGCCTGGCATGGTCTAAGCAAGCGTTGGCATACAAAGCTGTACAACCTGTTGTTCCCTGTAAGTATAAGAATGCTAGATTTCCTTTTCTAAGGGAAGCAGTGGAGGATAGGCACCAGGAAAACAAAACTTCAATATATCATATTTGAATCTCAAGTGAAAAAGCATCATTGGGGTTAGAAAGGTGGTGAACACTGCAGGGAGCACGTACAAGTATGTTGAAAGTTTTTATGTAATGAAACCTAATCTTTCTATAAGATTTTTGTAGGCTAAGCTACTAAGACATGCTTTACCTGAACTATACAATCTCAGAAACCACAAGAGCAGCTGCATGCACTTCAGTACTTTTGCAAAACTGCAATAAATGCCTAACTGTATTAAATACCACAAAGTTATGATTCAGTTTTAGGCCAAAAACCATGATTGCAAAAAGTACAACTTCCAACACAGCCGACTCTCTCCGTTTTTTGTCTGTTTACATATGCACACCTCATAACTGTTCTATATTATCTTTTCTAACTGAATTTAAGTTGTATACTAACTGAAATACACCAAAATTTTAGACAAAGTGGCAAACTTAAGTTCCTGTAATGCAATGTTTGAGTTTGTTATTTTTTTCTTTTAAGAAAAAACAGTGAGGTAATAGATAACCCATAAAACTCAGAACATGAACAATCAAATACGTCACATCTCAACATTTTCCCTTATATTTCAAAACATATTACGTTGTCAGTGCAAATTTACACCATTCCACTGCATTCAAAATTGCATGCAAGAGATGTTTTCTCTGATAGTGTCTTCAAATCACTCATTTCCTCCAATAGAGGAAATGACAGATTTAAGTTCTGAAAACTTAAGGTAAATTTAGGTATACCTACTTAAGCCAAACTTTATCACGAACAATTAGCCTGGGAGAAATTTATCAAGAACGGTTTAAGAAAAAAAAAAACCAAAAAACAAGACAATCCCCAAATCTTAAACTTTATAACCTTGTTTTAAGAAAAATCTACTTCTCTCCATCAAGAGAATACATGACAATTTTTTATACTAGTTTTTGTATACAACTTCATGCTTTCATTAAATTACTGATTAAACAAAGAATAAAAGAACATTCACATACAAACAAATATCCTTTTTCCAAAAATTCATGGCATGTATAAATTTTTCCAACTAAATAACCTTGTTAACCTAAAACAACATACCTGCTGGTGGTAAAGCTCTTCTTCCGCAGCGTCAGCTGCTTCTTCCTCTACTTCCTCCTCTTCTCCTTCAAATATAGTTGTTTTAAAGACAGTGCTTCTTTGAGCAACCTCCTGCAACAAGAGTTTTAAGACTTGAGCCCTCTTAAGATCCAATGCTACACTACTTAGATTGAGAAACAGGTCCAGGTGTTAAGAAAGCTACCTGTACTGATTCTGCCTATATAATTATGTACTGCTGTGTATAAAACAGCATTTACAACACCTTAGTTTTAAATGTCTTAATGATTTAAAGGTCTGAAAAGACACTCAAATTCTACCAAAATTTGCTTTATATTTTTCCTTTCAATTGCAAAATATCACAGCAACTGTCCCACCCGAAGTTTTAACTCCCATCTTGCCAAAACTAATGCCTTGTTCCTTAAAGCGACCATTCCCCACATCCCATAAACACAGTTTTAAGGAAAATTAAAGAGACAAATCACTGAAGTTTGATAAAACCTTTTCTCTTCAAAGTGCATTCTAAAGGGCTGTCCAATTTCTAGAGTAAGGGTAGTGTCTGAACCAGTCATTCTTCAACTACTTATACTCAATATAGGGAAAAATTTTCACATGCTTCAATAGATCGCATTCCTTTTGCAAAAGCAAAAGGAGAAAGCTTTACTGAACACTCTTGCGCGTTCATGTGTAAAGTACCAATAATGGTTCTACCTGAATCTTTATAGGGGATGGCATCACAGAAAGACAAGTTCAAACACATCTGAGGTACTGTACCTCTCCCTGAGAATTTTTCAGTACAACTTTCACATCTTCACCAGTGCCCCAAGAATTCTGGTTCTTCCAGATGAGGTCAGTGGGAGGGCTAGCAGTCACTCCGGCATTTGCAGCCCAGATCTGTTAAAAGAAGTCACACGAGTGTTAGTCAGTCTTAGACATTTCCATGTTATTTATTGAATTAATGTCTTCCATTTAAGTGAAACTGGTGAATCTCTTTCAGTTACAAAAATACTAGTCTCTGCCTATCTGCTTCCAAGTTTTCTTACAATAAAATAGCCCTGCGCTTTTAAATGTGGAGACTTTTGAATATGTAAAAACACCTGTTTATGGTCAACATTACTTCATAGAATCATAGAATCATCAGGTTGGAAGAGACCCACCAGATTATCGTGTCCAACCATTCCTATCAAACACTAAACCATGTCCCTCAGCACCCATTCCTTTAAACACCTCCAGGGAAGGTGACTCAACCACCTCCCTGAGCAGCCTGTTCCAGTGCCCAATGAACTTATCCACCTAAAGTCAGTTTCTGAAAAAAGTGGCTGTGCCCAACTTCTTCCCAGCAACTGATGCAACTAATGCCCAATACAAAAATAAGTGATTATTTTCTGAAGACGCATATAGAAAGGACAAAACTAAAAACTGTATATCTAACACACACAAGTTGGCCTAAAGCCCATTTCAACTGAACAGTCGAAGCTTGACAACTTACTGTAACAGTTTGGCCTGCTTTTAGTATATATCTTGAGGTATATCTGTAACTGGCAGAAGTGTCTCCTATTTTTCGGATCATCTCCCAACCTCCCATTGGTTGATCCTAATACGGAAAAAAAAAAAAATTCCATCAGCACTCATTTTCTGTTACATGTGTGAGGTATTTTCCACAGAAGGCCATGACAGAAATAGTTTTCAGTGAAAACATTTATTATCATTTGATCTCCACTATGCAATTAGAATTTTTAGTTAAGTTTGTCTTACCTCTTAATTCAAGTTAAGGCTTAACAAATCCTGCTTTTCAGTTCTGATGTTATATTATCTAATGTTTGTATTTTTCATCAGTTTTGGTTTAGCTGGGTCCAGTAAACTACATAAATACTATAATCCCCTTAAAAAACATGTAATCCATTTTTGAACCACAGAATGACAAGCAGGCTTCTCAGAAAACAAAATACCCCTGTTGGTCTTCTTAAAATGCATCTCTACATATGCACACTTCTGACTACACACTCCATCGCAAGACCTCCATTATTTTTAATTTGCAATTATTTTTTGTCCATCAACTACTTGAAAAGCACTAGGCAATGTAACGTATACAAGTTATCATTACAGAATGATTATTTCAAAACAAGAGTCGACCTTTTTTAAATTCCCTCACCAACAGACAGTTTCTAAACATTAAACAGTTGCATTGGAGTCTGAAAACAGACAATTAAGATAATTTAAAGTCTAATTTATTGTTATGGGTGCTGATACTCAGTTAGACATTGCAACTAAATAGACATACTTAAAGAGAATTTTTTTATTTTCTATTTATTTACATATATGTATGAACTGTCAAATACTTGCAAAAATCACACAAGTGCAGCTTATTACATTACATATAGAGAGCTGCTCAACTCTAGATCCTTGGCAAAGTGATAACCGCAAACCACTCACGGCTACTGTTAACAGAACTGATGGTCCTTCCATGGAAAAACTGAATGAGTAGTTAAATTAAATAAAAGGAAAAGGAAACCCACATGGTATGCAAAGCGCTTGGGTGAAATCCCATAAGTTTGAAAAACTCAGAAAGGAAAAGAATGTCAGGTCCTGACTCACTAGAAGTAGTCTTGATTTGTCTGAACTTGGTCATCTGAAAACTTAGCTGTCTAAACCAAGACAGTTATCAAGGTTTCTTCCATTCAGTAAATGAAGTTGGCACTCCCTGCCAACACCCTAGGCAGGTAACCAAGGTACGCATGTATCACCATCTGGAGGAGTCTGTCCCTCTCTTCATTGATTAGTGGGGACTGAGACACTTGGAACGGGATCAGTCTTTATAATATAAAGCATCAAGATTAGCTGCCTTTTAGTGAAGGTAAAGGATCTAATGATATTAGACAAAACCAACGTGTCACTGAAACACAGACAGTACAGGAGAAGGCAAGAATTCAGGGAGAAGAGAGGAAAGGGCAGGAAGTCTATTGAATGTAAACAGTTAGCACTACTGCAAGGGCAGCATAAGGAAAACTTTTGATTATTACTCAAATGAAGTGCCCTTTGATAACAAGTATGCGTGTTTCCCTCAGAACAAATTCCAACCTATTCACAGAGTGAAATTATTTGAGTAGCCATGATAAAGGTGCCTTTGGCATGGGAACTAAGAGCTCATAAAATCTGCAAAGGCAGCCAAGGAAGAGTGAAAACCTGTGATTTAGAGCAGCTATATGAAAGTACAAGGGACACAGGCCAATTATATTTATTTATTTCAATCAGTATGTATTTCTTTCGGGACTCTAAGGTAGAGAAAGTTCTTAAAGTCTTCAAAAGTAGTCTAATGTCTACTTGCACTATGCCCTATCAGCAACCATGTTATCTGAAAAACTTTACAGATTACTTGCAAGACAAAACTTTGAAGAGTGAGGTAACACTTCAGTGGGTAGGCAACCTAGCAATAAAACAGTTACTATGAAAAGCATTAAAAGCCATTTGGAAGAACTCATAATCAATCCAGAACACTCTATGAAAGCTTATTTTGTGACACACTAGTTTGCTCCTGCCATCTGTCATACAGTGTGCTTTAGCTCCAGCGCCAACATGAAGCCTGAGGGCTGAAAGGATGCAGACGATGCTTTCTAACTCAAACTAGACCGTGGTAAAGTCATGATAAGCATGCATTTTCAAACCTGATCAGAGGTGTTCTTCAAGCGGATGAATTTTCCATCAACATCTATCTCCTCAATAGAGACATTTCCAGTAGCAGAAGCTGAGTGGGAAATGCTAACGCTACTGCTAGCTTCAGACTCCTCCACATCGATTCTCTTCCTCTTCCCCCTGGTTGTACGCACACTACGGCTCGATGAAGCCCGTGAAACTGTCACTCGGGAAGATGGGCTTGGAGAAAGTTTCAGCCTACATTGAAGAAAAAAGAATATGAATGTCACAATCTGATTTAACTTTTTCAATCTAGTTTTTAAATAAACTTCTTTTCTCTTCTTCCTCCCACAAACTACACAGCAATAAAGTACAGGAGCATAGTAAACAAAGCATGTTACATGAAAAAAATGAAGCCTCACATACTTTTTGAAGAATTAAATAAAATGCCAATGAACAGCTGATTATTGCTTGTGAAGCACAGAATACTGATGGACTGCTACATTAAGATTATAAAGGCATCTCTATGCATTTGTTGAAGACTGCATTCCTGGCTAGATGTAGCAAGAAGATAAAAAAAACCTCATAAAAGGGACTTAAGCCATTGTAGGAAATTTATGCACAAACTCAGTGGCACAAGAGCTTTTGCTGTTTCATCCACACACCTGAGAGGAATCAGCCTGGGCCAGTAGGATGTGAATCAGAAAAAAGTGAAGTATCAAACTAGTTTAAAGTCACAGCTGTGACTTATCAGGCAAAAATTCTCAGTGTTGCTGAACTCCTCAGATATGGAAAAGGCAGCTACCTGATAGGCTAGGCAATTATAACAGCTATTACTTTATTAAAATTATTCTCTACTTAAAGAAAATTTGCTATCAAATATATAACCCTGTAATTAACTCTGAAAGAGTATTAAACATGGCACCAAACAGACCCACAAATGATAATTCATTATGTCCTCAGTGCTGAATGTTAAGAGAACTATAGTATTTATTCCCTTGACAGCTACTGTCTCATACTCCAGCAACTTATTCTCATGGCAACTTAGAAATAAGCGTGCCAGACAAGAGGAAGAAAATACGAACAGTGTTGTGGAGACTGTGGCAAAGCACCTGATGAATTCATTCCCAGTAAGAACTACGTTTTAATGGACAGTGAGACAAGTAAGGGAAGCACACATATGCCAGCACTTGTTACTACATTCTTTCATACCTCTCTTCTTCACCCTCCAGCAATTTCCGGTATGCATTGATTTCCATATCAAGTGCCAGTTTAACATCCAGAAGTTGTTCATAGTCACTCAGCTGCTCTTGCATTTGATTTCTTATCTCTGCCATTTCCTTCTCCTTCTCGGACAGTATTTTGCAACAGTTTTCACGCTCCTTGGCCAAGCTGTCCTCAAGCTCTTGCACTCTATCCTGCCATGCTCTAGACTAGAAAGCATTGAAAATGTCAGTGACGCAAAAGACAGCTTACCCAAACCCTCCACACACTCTGCTATTCATGTGACAGAATTCAGAATATTAGGTTAAGCATCCTCCTCCCTTTCTGAATTCAAATTCACATCTATTCAGCCTCCTGTTCTCCACCTCATGTACTACAAACACAACACCTTAAGTTTCAAAGAATATTAAATTTCACTGGAAGACAGCTACCTGCTCCTTTTTTCTGAGATCTGAAGATTTGTTAGCACGTCCAAATTTACTTCGTCAAGAAAACCTGAGTTCAGAAGCCAAGCTGTTTAAGGTGTGCTGGACAGGACACAGAATCGCAGCGCAGCTCAGTGTACTCCAGATTTTGCAGTAAGTAACTGCACTTTGCCTTTTCGATTGTCTATCTCCTGCTCCAGTTTATTGCTGCCAATTCTGAATTCTGAGGAAGTTCCTCTGAAGGAATAGGGGCTGCTGTCAGTGAAGGCCTGTCTGCCTGTTATCAAAGCCTTCAAGGCTCGCTGTAAGTATAGTGGTAAGTGCTCCATGAAGAAGTTATTGAAAAATTATGGAATTTACTTGAAATATAGAGAATTTAGGTCCTAAAAGACTCTGCTGTACAGGAGGAATAATACACAAAAAATGTATCACAGAAACAATCAGAGCCAAATATTACCAATATTTGTTGCATTTTCAGTTTATTAGTAACGCACGAAAGCCCGCTTCAGAACCAACTGCTAAGATTTCTCACCTTCACTCTAGATTTTCCACCGCAGTGCACATGAAGTTACTTCCTTCAACTAAGCTAGTACTGAACATGTAGATTGTCACTGGCTGTCTCATGCTTCTTTGTGTGTGATCTATGCGCTCTGATCTGACAAAGTGTGATTAGTTTCTGCTCAAAATCCTCTGCTACAAATGCTCAAGTAGGGGTATTTGAGGTATTTTCTCAGTCTCATATTTCATCCTAATCCTGGTAAGATCATTCCTTTTTTTTTTTCCTCCTCCCTTTTTTTCTAGTTCTAGATGTCAACTATATCTAGGATAGAGACACCAATGAAGCAGAGACTGCATATTCCACCTCTAGCTTGGACTCTTGCTTTGTGGAATCCTTTGCTCGGCCCTTCAAATACTACAGAGCAAAGCTAAGCTGCGTAGAATATCAAGAACTTAATACATAGCTCTTGTATAAAAATGTCCCATCAAGCTGCAATCACCAGTTAGCGGTATCGCCTTTCAAATACTCCCTCTGTGGCAGGATACTGTACAAAAGAAATTCAATTTTGTCTGACGGAGACATTAAGAAATTTGAAAAGAACACAACAGGAAACAAATTCAAGACGATGAACATAAAAGTTCAGGGAAAGGAAGTCCTTTAACATAAAAATCAACAGCTATAATCAGCAAGACTGAAGAGCCACAAATAGCTTGTTACCTCTTTCTGAAGGCTGGCGAGATGGGAAGACAAATTATCAATCCGTATGCGACTTTCATTCAGTTCTTCTCTGATTGAGTTGGCTGCAGAATTGCTCATCTCTGAGGACAGTCTAGCGTTCTCAAGCTGCAGTAGACCAAGTTTAGACATCAGTTTCAAAGTAACTTTTAATAAAACAGAAACGACATTAAGCCACAAAGTTCCTCTCTGCAACTCTGACACAATGAAACATCTCTTCCTTGCAGCATTAAAACTGGTGACTCATTTACTGTCCTGGATTGCCCAATGTGAAATCACAATCCTCTAAATATTTTTTCTATGATGAAAAATTTAAAAGTTTTACTTGTAGACATTACTGAAGTTGGAATGCTTGGTTCAGTTTTCACATTGGACAGAATTTACCTTTATATATTTAATTACTGTGGCACTGGTTTTGAGTATGCCTAAATAGAAGCACCTAAACTTAAATCACCAATTCTCTAAAAACAGGTAAACTTAAGTTAGTTTTCAGCCAACATAAGAATTGGCAATGTGCCTCCAGTACCAGTGCCATAAGTCACTACCGCTTCACTCTTTTCCATCAAAATTATTTGAGCTTGATATTTTATTTTTTTAAACTGACATCATCATTACTGTGGAAGACCACCACATGTACTCGACCAGCACCACAGACTTATTGAACTTGTAGCTGCAGATTAAACAGAACCTGAAAAAACTTTAAAAATAACAATGTCCAAAAATACAGAGACAGCATGCCTGAAGAAATGCAACAAGAAAGCATCTGTAATCAAAAGATTTTTACACCAAAAAATTCAAAAAATATTTTTTGTTAGATTTTATTTTAAATAAGTTTTTCCAAGTCAGATCGTAGCCCTGAGCACAAGCAGCTACACACTGTTAAGACCGTAAAGACTGAAAACTATGCTAATAAATTCAGTTTTATGAACCTTTCCACTGTAACATCCCACTTAAGTTTTTAAAAACACTAACTGCCTCGGAGGACTAAGTTCAGTTGAGACATGAGGATCCCACCCGACGCAAATGCTGAATCATAACAGAGGAAGGTAATTATGAAGCATAACTAATTTCAGCTTGAGTGTGCTTCCTCTGTCAAAGAGGGAAAAGCAGAAATCACTAGGCATGATACCACTTACATGTTTTGCACAGACTAAGAGGACTCAAGATGCTGTCTTCTCAGCAAGCCCTATTATGCTTTATACAAAATATGGGACACCTTATTGATCATTATGACTATGTTACAGTCGATATATAATAACACATGAACTTCCCTTGAACCCACAGTAACCCCAGTATTAATTACTTTTTACCATCTGGTTCACCTTCACATGGTGCTTCCTACTCTTATAAAACTGTACTTCTATAGGATTAAACCTGCTCCAAAAATGAGGCCTGAAAACACAAATTTGCATTCAAAAGCATGGTAACTTTAAACCAAGCTTCATAATAAAATTCTCTGAAACCCAAGTAGTTAAGGTATCCTTCCATTAAAAAGAACAAAAATAAATTGCATCAGATAACTGTATGAAAAGATGCTCTCACTTTAGCATGGTAAGTCTGTTCAAGCTCTTCTTTGTATAGCTTCACTTGTGCATCATGCTGTTCTCTTATTTCACGAAGGGCTTGGGCCAGCTTATGCTCATATTCAATCTGACGCCCAGAATCAACCTCAACTAAGCGAGTTTCATGTTTCCTTCTTGTTTCATTGATTTCCTAAGACAAACAGAAAAATAAAATCAGTCAATGAGACAAAACAAGTCTTAGAAGACGATTCGTTGAGCTAGTAGCAATGTGGATTTTAGCTAGTCTTGCAAATTAATTTGAAATTGAAACTTTCAGTAGAAACTGGGCCATTTCCTCAGTCTGACCTGCATAGTACTTTATTTTGTAAAGGGCAGTCATTGAAATAAGAGCTAAGATACCATCAGCATGTAAAGACACATTTCCTTCTAAGAGCCAACTGCGTTTTCAACAACTAGGGCTCAATACAATTAGACGTTAGAAATACATCTCCTCTTCCTTTAGGAATCTTCTACTCTTACACAAAATAAAATTACTGTGAAATTAAACAGTCACTTTCACTAACTAGCATTTTCCACTATTTATTTGTACACTCAGCCAACGTATGTGGAAAAAGGGATTTGACAATATGGACAAAGCTGAAAATACAAATAGCAAGGAAATGTGCACACAGAACAAAAGACAGTATGGTTAGGTACTTCTGTTACTACTCCAAGGTTCCTTCTGGAAAGCCTAAAGTAGTAAAAGTGATAGAGAGCATGGCATGAAAAAGCTCTAAAAACATTCATCAACTTCTGTTCCCATTATCTAAAAACAGCCTATTAGAAAGTTCTTAAATTAAAAACCAGTACAAGTCCATAGCATCTGTATGAATGTCCCTCTCCACAATATTTCTCATAAAGAGATCGTGAGATAAATTATTAACCTACTTTCTCATTATTATGAAAAGGCATCTACATTTCGATACCATGGGCAGAATTTAACATGAAATAACATGACATAGGCAACTATTTAAACACAAGAGTTCTAGGCAAACATCATTTTTCCTAGAAAAAGAAGTTGGAAATCTGGCAGCTAGAATAGAGGTAAATACCACTTTAAGTGGGAGTTCAGACCAGATGACTACCCGAGGCCTCTTCCAGCCTAAATATCTTTAGTATTCTAGAACGATTCCCAGTTGTCATCTTCCCTTTAAAAATGTGAATTCTTGAGACTAAAGCATTTACCTCCTCGTACATATTTTTACGGAATTCCAAGTCCTCAATGAGACTCTGACAACGGTTTTCCAGATCCACCTTCAGTAAAGTTTCATTTGCAAGCTGATCCTTGGCAGCAGCTAAAGAAGCTTCAAGCTTTAAGAAATAAAAGAATTGACACAATGACGATTATGTAGCAGAACTCACATAATGCAATTACCTCAGATACCTAGAAGTATAGACACCTAGAAGTTATGGTTTAACTTGACAATTAAATTCAATATTAGTGTTGCTAGAATATTTTTCCCTCCCTTTTGCAACTGCTTGCACAACTGAGTTTTAGATACTTCAAAGGGGTAACTAGCATTAAAATGCTACTTAGCAATTTTCCTTACAAAACTTTTTTATACTACATCGGAAATGCCAGTTTCCTGTCCTCCTCAGCTCATCCTCTTGAGGTGGTGTTGCTTAAGATTACAAATCATGTCTCAACGGGTTAACAAAACTAGCATAAGGCCACCTTTTTCCCACTCTTTGTTCTATTAGATGCCCAGAAAATGGACGACCACAGGCAGAATCAAAAGGACAGTGAGAATCAAACTGTTACTTGTCAGTATTTAGTTATTTGCATTTGTGAAGTCAGTTTCTCCCTCAAAACAGTTTTGACTCCTGACCTGTTTTCTTCAACGTAAGTACCATCCCTTGCAATTTCAGAGTCTGCACTTTTTTAAAAGCACTTCATTCCACATTCACGTTATTAATAAACTGAACAGTACTTGACAAAGACATCTTCTCAGTCCTGCTTCCACTGCTGACAGTGAACCACAGTTTGTTCTAGTTGTGATTGGATGACAGGTTTGCATCCATTTTTTGGCTACGAAGTTGTATTTTATCAGAATGAGAGCCCTTACTATGGATGTATTTTATATAAAACCACCTCATTTGCTGTCAGAACTTGACAATGAAATATTTATTCTTCTCACCTGTGCAATTTGATCTTTTAAATCCTCAACTTCTGCCTCGAGACTTTTCTTATCACCGATGGCTGTGGCCATTGCAGCTTCCTTAGCATTGAGGGCTGCTTCAAATTCTCTGAGTTTAACTTGGGCTCCGTGAAGATCAGACTCCTTTTTTGCATAGCTGGAATAAATCAAAGAAAGTGGTAAGACAGTCTAGAAATGCCCAGAAGAAGACCGCTAACTAATTAAACAAGGTGCAATCTGAACCTTGAAAGACGCCCAACAAAAATATTTTGCCTTGGCTTAATTTACTCTTAATTTAAATCAGCTCCCTCATTCTGCTCTCTCATCTGATGTAACACTACCTTAATATTTCCCTTGTGCTGTACAATTCTGCTTATTGCCCACTGCATTGGTGTAAATGCACTTCAGTTGGGCTGCTAATCCCTCAGCTCTCATAAAGGGAATAGTGTTCATTCCCAGCTGACTGGTCCTTGGATTATCTAACCCATCAGTGCCAGTTTCATCGGTTCCGTCACCAGATGTACTCACCCCCACTCACTCTGTGGTGACATGTCCTTGCCAGCACACCATCTCTCAGGCACCAGAGTTCCTTTTCCAGGCTCACTCCTGACTAGCCTGGCTTTGTCCCCCTCCCCCTTCACATCTAGTTTAAAGCTCTATTTATGACCCCTGCTAGATTTTTAGAGAGGATTTTAGTACCCCTAGGAGACAAGCGTGCCCCATCCCTACTAAGGAAGCCTGGAGGTGCGTGGGCCAGTCCATGATCAAAGATGGCTCCCCACATGAGGTTAGGAGCCAGGTATTAATCAACTGATTCTTTTTGATCTCTTGTTCTTCATTCCTTAGTATTGAAATCGAGCTAAACACTACTCGCGCCCCAGAGCCCTCCATTGTTTTCCCCAGAGCCCTCCATTGTTTTCCCCAGAGCCCTCCATTGTTTTCCCCAGAGCCCTGAAGGCTCTCTTAATTGCTCTCAGCTTCCTGCGCTGTGTGTCAATGTTGCCAATTTGAAATAGTAGCAAAGGGTAATAATCTGTGGCTTTCACCAAGGAAGGAAGTTTTCTAGTGATGTCCTTCAGTGATGCCCCGAGCAGGCAGCAGACCTCCCTGTGGAGAGGGTCGGGTCTGCAGATAGGCCCCTCTGTTCCCTTTAGAAGGGAATCCCCCAAGACAATCATTCTCCTCTTCTTTTTCTCTGAGGATGTTCTGATGGTCATTTGAGGATGGCGCAGCCTAGGGTATATATCTAGGCAACAGGAGCCATCCTCTTCATCTGTGGGAGTGGATTCCACTTGCACTGTTTCGTATTCATTCTGCAAGGGAATCTGGGGGGTTTGTTGTCTGAATGGGGACAACAGGGCGGGAACTTGCTGCCATTCCCCATCTTTTTTTCCCCTCAGTCTTGCAGTTGGTAGATGGCTGGTACACAGCTGTGCCAGCTCTGGCAACCTGCTTAGTTTGTGAGAGGGCGATGTTCCACTGGTCTATTTCCCTCTCACAGTCCTCAGTCTAGTTACTTCCTCCCTCAGCTCTGACACCATGCGGAGGAGTTTTCCCAGGGGAGCACAGCTTCCACAAGTGAAGTCAGTAGGGGTGGTGTGAGTCGGTGTGAGAGGGAGGCACTGCCTGCAGCCCAGTGTCTGCATAGCTGCATGTGCCCGCTGAGGCTCTTTAATAAACTATGTGTTTATTAAAGGCATCTCTTGTTTTGTCTTTAGCTAGCCACTGTAAAAATGTCCTACCTTCACCAGAATCTTAATAGGAAGAAATTAAATTCTCCCGTTAAAAAGCTCTTTCCATAGGGTGGAAACAAGTAAATTCTCTTCATTGCCTTTTAGCCACACAGAAACTAGTGCAGATCCACTGACTGGCCTGCAAACAACCCATTTCCAATTAACAGACAAAATTCCCAATGAAAATTGATATTCACCATCCATAAGCTAGTCCCTCCTAAGCAAAAGCTGTAGCATAGTGAACTGCTTTGCAGCACCCTTCTAATAATATATAATGGCAAAGTTCCACAGATCTGAGGGAAGATACCCTGACCCTGTCTATACAATTGCCTTTGCCACCACTAAAACATCACTGGTAAAGAGCTACATATCTTTCTTTATGAAAGCAAACACAACCTTTTCAATTTACTAATCAAATTGGTTTTAGTATCTACACAAGTGGTAACTTTCAAGGGATTTACTCCCTAAAACAGTACACGCAAAGAAGCCTAATGAGGAAAGTAAAGTAATGCCACAAACACAAACTCTTCAGACTACGTTAATTATTTACAAATAACGCTACAACAGGCTGCTAACAAAAATAGGGGAAAGGAAAACTACACTCAGGAATCAAAATGACTGCTTAACTTCTGATGGCACAAGCAGCTGTGTCTAAATATCTAACACCTTGAAGATTCTTCTTTTTCTCTCTGGAATACCCCCATTCATCTAGTAAGGGCAGTACCTTACAGAAGACTTAGATATTCATAATCAAACTACTATCATTTTATAGGAATGGACAAATTCAGGTTCAATGAGACAGCTGCTAGCACATTCTTATTCAATTTTCACGCTTCTCAGCAGAAGTGAAAAAATCAGAATTCACAAGTCTAAGCTGGGGCGACTGAAAATTGGGTATTCTTAAAAACAAGATTCAAAAGGCATTAAAGCATTAATACATTCACTAGTTTCTTAATCCCTGTATTGTTTATAGGAAACAATAGCAGTGCTTCACAGCAAAGTGAAACTAATGTAAAAACCAACAGGTAGTTTTAAAAGGAGAAACTCTCAAATCTGAAAGATGCTTTTCCAAGATTACACACAAGCATACGCAATTAACATCACGTTCAAGAAAGACGTGTGCACAAAGGCTTGCAAAACATCTGTACAAACAAAGTCCACGTTGGGATATTTTAGCACTACAGCCACACGATGGCAGGCTTTATATAAGAGGCTTTGCACTAGCTAATCCGGCTCCTTTTGATTAAGGACACACTCCACACTTGCTCAAGCACTGACTGTGAGAGGCTGCCACTCACACAGGCTCTTCTATATTCAGCTGTTCTGCTGCTCAACACTATCTAGTCCTTCCACGACATTTTACACACCACTTCTTAGACCCAGCAGTTCAGGGTAGTTGGGCCCACAGCTCAGAATTTAGGGTTTGGCTATGTGGGCTCCTACTTCCAGCTCTCTGCATTACTCACTGATGCCTCCGACTTGTCCCTCCCTCCAAACCTAGCCCTGTAGGAACTTCAGCACACAATGAAGCTGTACAGCAGAGAACGAAAAAGAGAGAAAGAAAGGTATGTCAAGACTGTAATAAAAATTTCTCCACCACCTATTGGGAACTATAAGGGTCCACATCAGGCCTTTGTTTTTTGATGACTGCTTGAGCAATCTTTATTCAAAACACAGAGAAATTGTTTCATGTTGTCTCGTTCACAAGACTTCATGCTGAAACTAAGCCTATCAAGCTGGCTCCTCAAACTAGAGCGCTGCACATACACAGGGCCTTAATGAGCTGCCTTTCCAATCCACCCTGAATTATTATGGACTCTGAAACAGGAAAACTCCCCACATACCTTACTTAGTTAATTTTTATTTTGATCCAAACACCTCTACCAATCACAAACTGGCAATTGGATCATCTTATCCACAGAACTGTAATTGATTTTAGTAGTGTAGAACTAGGATCCCCTCAAATAAGAATGAGTTTTCATTCATTTTTGCTGTACTTGAGGGAAAACTTTCACTTCAGAAATTTAATCCAGAACATTTAACACACACAGGCACTATGGAGTGTAAATAGTTCAGTCTCACTCCTACCTAGCACTACTATTACAACTCTTAATTAGTGAGTTGCAGCTGCAGGTACTTTGAAAACAGCTCAGCACACTCCACAACAGTATGAATGAAATCTGTTTTTCCCAATACACTCCAATCACTCAAGCTACCCGAGAGCAGTAAGCATTCCACATCGCCCCTCTCCGAAGTACAAAAAACCCTAATAGCTCCAGTACACATTGCCCCTCTCCGAAGTACAAAAAAACCCTAATAGCTCCAGTACACCTGCCCAGCTCACCGTTAAACAAGCTAGTTTCTTGTATCAGATGCAGTCTAGCTGAGGCACAGATTTCTAAGCCGGTTTGTTTGCTCATCACTTTTAAAAAAATCAATAACCTGTAAAGCAGAGTAAATAAACTCACATACAACTATTAATATAAGGTACCATAGCAAAGCTGTGTCTGGTTACCTGTACTAGCTCTTTTAAAGCTAATTCAAATCTCTCAAATACAGAGACATCAATCACTGGCTTCAGTGAGGCTACCTGGACCATCTGGTTTGCAGTTCAGTGACACTGCAAAGTCACTGAACAGCCTACTGAAAGAAGCAGGCTCCCTTTTCAACTCCGTGCACAATGACCCCTCTTCCCACAACTCTTAGGTTGACTGAACCTAGAATTTCCTGTAGTCTCATCAAATTTCTTGCTAAATAGAAAAGTCACATGGAAAAGATAAAAATAATTTTCTACAGATTTAGTAAGATGAATTGGCCTTCTGGAGCCTGAAAAAAACAGACACCTCATGCAAGGCAAGTAGGAAGACAGCTCATTTCAGTCTAGATTTCAGGCGTAATTTAAAGCTCCTTTGAAAGTGACCACGTCCAGGATGCCACCACCCTACAACAGATCTCTTAACTTTTTTTTTTTAATGTCCTCCTTCATCTATACACATTTTTGCCAGTATATGCAAAGTCAGATCACAAAGCTAAGCATTACCAACATTAACTAAAACCTCCTCAAAAAACACTGAACTGGTTTTCCACTCCAGTTGTAAAGAAATATGAAAAAAACCCAAACCATAGTCAAGGCTTTATGTTTTGTTCAGCTGGCAGTCAGTTTTCTGTGATTTCTTCCCCCCCCAGCAGAAAAAGCAGCAAAGCACTGTTACACCCAACACTGCAGGGAAGATCCTCTTAGGTAATTCAAGTTATATTCTTACAATTTATTGCTTAAATTGTTGTACAGCAAGTTCAATTACTCCGCTCCTTACTTCTCTGTGTGCTCCCTCTATGGTAGACTTGAGAACAGTGGTAGATATCGGACTAAAGCTCAGCAGTTCCCCAGCCACCAATCTTCACCTTGCTTCAAGACCACCTACAGTACTGAAAATAAGCTTCAAGAAGTTTCAAGTCTGCTTCCTCAAAACAGTTTCTTCAGCTCTTTACCACACACAACATCATGCATCACAGGAAACCCGGGAACATCTGTTAAAATTTTGCTTGCATTTACACAACGTGGTTCTTCTGAGTAGTTTCTCAGGATGCCAGCTGCCGAGTGCCACACACTTGCACAATAACTCAAGCCATAGGCTGATTCAAAGCTCTTACTGATGTTCTTGCTGGCAGGGTACTCTTCCCAAAATTAACAGCTATAACAGCTAGGATTTTGGTGCTAATTGCCTCACCACAAACTTCAAGACTGCCAGCCACTGCTTATCCTACTATAAAACAGGGACAAAGGTACACTGTAATTTTGTGAATCCCACCACCCTCTCAGGCCAAGAGCACCCATACTACAGGATGGTGAACAGAATGGCAGCTGGGTTTCTAGACAGATCAGTTTCTCAATTCAGATCTTTGCATTCACATAACACAGATATTGTGTTGTTATGGAAGCAAAAGCAAGGATCTTGACATTCCCAAGACGAGTTTTAACTAGAAGCATGAGCTTAGATTGTAGACTACTGCTCAGGTCTTCTACAGCCCTTGAGTGCAGAAACATGGCAACCACAACCGAGCATACAGGAAGGAAGCAAGCAGAGAGATGTCTCTACAGCAGCTTCCACCAATGGGAAAGCATATAGTGAAGTCTTGCCTAATCAGAAAAGAGAAAATTAACTGGAAATACTGTTAAATTACTAAGTTCTCCCAAGTCTTCCACAAATTATGGGAGAGAAGAGATCTGTCTCTTGAACTCCTCAGAGCTATCCAAGAGTTCCATACATCTGAACTCAAAAGCACGTGGGTTTCTTTTTTCCACAATACAGACTTGATTTACTTTGGCTTATCTCCATTCTGCCTATCACAAGCACCCTTTTACTTTCACAATCACATACATCACATCCCCATATCTTTCTCAGAACAGAAATAGGGAGGTTGTTTTTTTTCACCTCACTGTTTTTTTCCTAGTTCTTAAAGATTTGAAATATCAAGAGAAGTCTTCATATACATTTAGCTACAGCAGTACCAACTGCATGGCAGGCACTCTAGAAGTAGAGTATGCAACAAGTCCACTATACGGAACAATATCAACTATAGAAACAAATGCAGTTTTTCTTGAAGAATTAAAAAAGTGAAAAGAATAAGTTTCTGGTGCTTAAATTCAGGAAATCACACTATACAGATAAGACTAAAGTCCAACAAGAATCCAACAAATAAGTAACTGGGCCTCAAAAATAATTCTCATTAAAAAAAGAACAAGAAAAGTCCTACAGCACTTTAAAAGTAACTAGAAGCTGGAGTTTGGGGCACTAATTAGGCACAGTACTAAAAAGGCAATGACTAGGATAAACTAAATGGATAAATCACTCCAGAAGAATACTGTCCTAACTAGAGAAAGCAGATTGTATGTATGTCTGGAGAAATAAGACCACCATCTGCAAAAATATTCAAGTAGCACAGGAAGGTCAACTAGATCATGAACCATTTTGCCTAACTTCAGCTAGCTAAGCAGTGAATCATCTATGTTCCCTCCACAGATTCAGGACATCTTCAAAACAGTTTCTCTTACCACTAAACTCTTGACTCTAAAGGGAACCAAATACATAGCCACCACTCGTCTGACTCTTAGGATGAGTCCACCAGAACACCCAAGCCAGGCAAACAGTTTGCAGCTTACCAAATGCCATAGTCCCAGCCCAGCCCACTCCCCTCCCTTGCTCTCAGGTCACCTGCTATAAGCAAGCCTTGGTAATTCTCTCTTAACAGAAAGCTAGATCACCAGCAGAACTGAGCATCTTTCTGCCATTTTAGTGACTTAAGTTAGCTAGATGAACAACCAAGGCAATAGTCATAACCATAGGTAGGATGGTGATGGGGATGTACGCTTCCGCAGCAGCGCACTGCTAGATTGGCTCAGCCATGCATCCATCGTGACCTTTCACGAGGAAGGGCAGACAAGATGAACCTCATTCCAACAACTACAACGAACTTTTTCCAAAGAAAGGCGAGATAAATTTTACCTTGCAAGAATACAAAAATAGCTTCAAACATGCCAGAAAACTCCCCATTTTTTTCAGGAGGCTCTCTGTTAGCTAGATCAAAGCCGCTAGTTACCCTACCCATATTTAAACCAAACCCAGTTCCTATACCAGGCTGCATTTCAGCTTTCTGAAAGGGCAAGGAAAATTCTGTAAAGAGAACATACATTTTCATCATAGCTTGCCAACAGAGATGCTTACCACTGCCAGTACTCCTGTGCACACTTGCAAAGTCTTCTGGGAGTATTTCTGTTAGGTTTTAATACAATGTAACAACTTTAAGAAATAAGTCTTCAGAGTGCCCTCTGAAACAGGTAAGCCCTCCCCCCACAACCTTCATTCTTTTTAAAGATGTAAACAGAATTACAAACAAGCTTCAATATCCTCACGATACCCACCTTCAAAATACTCAAAGACAACTTAAGAAACTGCATGTCACAGTAAGGTCTGGCACTAAATAACAACAAATAGCCACATAGAAATACATGTGGAATCTAGTAGCCTTACATAGCTTCAAGTGTTCATTTTCCTAACCTGTTCAGGAATCCTTGACCTGAACTGTAGTCCGTATTCTGCAGTGTACAAAGATACCTGTGAGGCAGTTATTGACAGACTATCGAGTCTTAAGACCTCGCTCTTCATAAGAGGTCATAACTGTAACACAAAAGCATTTCCCCACCTTCCTCCAAATCATCACGTTTTTACAAAGTATCGCATCACAGGAAAATATAAGAATATGCAGTTACCTCCATGTTCACATTAAGTGCCCCAATTACTGGTACAGAACAGGAATCTAGTATAGATTGTATCTTGAGCCCAATCTTCTATAAACACTGTACTGAGAACCTGACAGAGTCTGTCTTCCTCCACAAAGCTACTGAGAGATGGAAATCAACGATTTGACTTTCAAGTAATTTCAATGATTATCTGCAACTACACCCTTACTTTTCCCTGTCAGTGTCAATAATCTCTTTGATATAACACCTTCATAGGGCACCAAGAAGTAACCACAAGAACAACTAGACTCGCTAGTTAGAAGTTCATGGTTTGTTTCTGCTTTTTAATTAACTCGAACCCGAGACATATTGGAGCTGTTACCAGACACATGAAAGTAATATGCTGGTTCACACATGAAACAACTTTGTCATTATGAAAAATCAAGAGCTGAAAGTGCATTCAACCAAAAATCAAAATTAACTGGTTATACAACAGTAAAGCAAGATTAACAACTCCACTCTTTTCTTTTTCCAAAATCAATCCTCTGACAAACTGTGATCGTAAGACTGAAGTTCAAGTGGTAAGTGCGCCTAACAGTCAAAAAAAAGCCCAAGATTCGCTTTTGCTATTGGAAAACTACAGCAGCAACAAATAAAACTTAAGGCAAATACAAACAAGAATCCAACTAAATGAACAAGGAAATCAGCTGCCTAAGAAACAAAATCTAGCCACACAAATCAGTTCATCACAATATTGTAGCACTTGGCACGGTGCCACAAAGTTTGAAGTTTCAAGGACATGTGGTCACGAATCTACCTCTTGTAACATCTGAATAGAATCATAGAGTCATACAATAGAATCATAGAATCACTAGGCTGGAAAGGACCCACTGGATCATCGAGACCAACCATTCCCACCAGTCACTAAACCATGTCCCTCAGCACCTCATCCACCCATCTTTTAAACGCCTCCAGGGAAGGTAACTCAACCACTTCCCTGGGCAGCCTGTTCCAGTGCCCAATGACCCTTTCCATGAAAAATTTTTTCCTTATGTCAAGCCTAAACCTCCCCTGGCGGAGCGTGAGGCCATTCCCTCTCGTCCTGTTCCCTGTCACTGGGAGAAGAGACCAGCTCCCTGCTCTCCACAACCTCCTTACAGGTAGAATCCAGTAGAATGAACAGAAACGATACGTCGTTATAGTTGTTTTTTAAGTAAACGCTACTTATTATATGCTCGCGTATTTTTGTATTATGAAGTTCACACTTTTAGTAAAGAACGTTTAGAAACCCTACACCTGCAAAAGCCACAGCATCAAGTACCATCACTCAGTATGTTCCATCCCGAAGCGGCTTACGCCCAGCGGACAGAGCCACCCGCGTCCGTATGGGGCGGCGAACAGCCATCCCCTCTCAAGCCCCGGAGCGCTCCGACGAGCTCGGGCCGGGTTTCCCGGTCTCCATCGACACCGCTGCAGCCGCGGCGGCGCAGGGCGGCGCTGCCGGGGCCAGGCGCGCCGCGGGGGCCGGGCCGCCGATTCCCGCCGGGGCGGAGCGCGGCGCCGCCTCTCGCTCAGCTCATTCATTCAAAGCCGAGGCGGCCGCCGGCGGGCGGGAAGGCGGCGAGCGCCCGGCTACCCACCCCCGACCCCTGTTCCCCCACGGTCCGCGGCCCCGCTCACCTGCCCAGCAGCTGCTCGTACTCGGCGCGGATCTTGCCCAGCTCGATCTGCAGCTTGGCCCGTTCCCGCGCCGTGTCGTCCAGCGCCTGGCGGGCGTCGGCCAGCTCGGCCTCGTACATCGCCTTCAGGCCGGTGACCTCGCGGCCGCGCACCTCCTCCCGCTCGGTGACCTGCAGCTGCAGGGCGCTGTTCTCCGTCTCCAGGCTCCGCACCTTGTCGATGTAGACGGCCAGGCGGTCGTTCAGCTGCCTCAGCTCCTCCTTCTCCTGCAGCCGGGAGATGCGCGTGGGGCTCAGCGCCGCCGCGGCCGAGCCCCGGCTCCGCGCGCTCAGCGGCGTCGTGGCCGCCATGGCGGGGGCGGCGGGCGCGACCCACGGAGGAGCGGAGGGAAAAGCGGGAGACGGGGATGGAGAGGGGCGGGGCGGCGCGGCTGTAACGGCGGGACCGAGCCGGCGGGTTTAGTGGCGGGGACCGAGCGGCGGAGCTCGCCGCCGCCGCCGCTGCCTCTCGTGTGATGCCCCCGCGCCGCCACTGCACCGGCGCTCTCCGCGCCGCGATCCAATATGGCCGGCGCCCGCCAGCCCGCGCCCCCGGCCCGCGGCCGCCGCCGCCCCACGTGACGGCCCGGCAGCCAATGGCGAGCCCAGGCGGGCCGCGGCTGCAGCCTGAATTCAAACCGCGCCGCGGCTGCCGGCGCGCGCCAGAGGCAGGCCCCGCCCCCACCCCCCTCCCCGCGCTTTGTTGCCGCCTCCGGCCCCGGACAAAGGGACGCGGGCTCCGAGCCCTGGGATGGACCAGCCCTCCCCTCCCCTCCCCTCCGCTCCTCTCGTGTGAGAGAGCGCTGTGCACAGTGCTGGATCCCTCAGCATCACGGGGATGTGGTGCTGTTGGAGCGG
The DNA here is from genome assembly GCF_032191515.1 of Phaenicophaeus curvirostris. Classification (NCBI taxonomy): domain Eukaryota; kingdom Metazoa; phylum Chordata; class Aves; order Cuculiformes; family Cuculidae; genus Phaenicophaeus; species Phaenicophaeus curvirostris. The sequence continues at coordinate 22,183,499 of NC_091431.1, forward strand.
GGCCACAGGAGGCGGTGAGGATGGTCGTGGGGCTGGAGCACCTCCCGTATAGAGACAGGCTGAGAGTTGGGCTGTTCAGCCTGGAGAAGGGAAGGCTCCGAGGAGACCTTGCAGCGACCTTCCAGTACCTGAAGGGGCTAGAAGAAAGTTGGGGAGGGACTGTTCACAAAGGCTTGGAGTGGTAGAACTGGGAGCAATGGGTATAAACTGGAGAGGGGCAGATTTAGTCTAGACATGAGGAGGAATTTCTTCTCTATGAGGCTGATGAGGCACTGGCCCAGGTTGCCCAGGGAAGCTGTGGCTGCCCCATCCCTGGAGGTGTTCCAGGCCAGGTTGGATGGGGCCTTGGGCAGCCTGATCTTGTGGGAGGTGTCCCTGCCCACGGCAGGGGGGTTGGAACTAGGTGATCTTTAAGGTCCCTTCCAACCTAAACTATTCCATGATCCTGTGTTACACTGGCTCCTGGAGGTTTAGTGCCAGTGAGATATCATGTCCTTAATTACCAGTTCAAAACACAAAAAGCATGTATCTTTTGGGGCTGGGAGTGCAACAGATGAAAAAGCCATATTTATCCACGTAGAACAGAACTTGCTGAAGGTTTGGTGTATGGCTTTATAAATCAGGACTATCCCTTCACAAGCAATGACAAAGGTTGCATCTTCTGGAGGTTGGTTTATGTTAGGACCGCTGGGTGTTGCCAGTTGGATGTTAGAAACTGGAAGGAGAAGCAAAGTGAACAGTTCAAAGTCTCGATTGTAAACTCAATTGTCTTTCAGAAATTCCTGCAGAGAAGCTTTGTGGGCAGGAAAAGACTACTATTTTCCCCTACTTGGATTTCTTTTTAAGTCTTTTCATAAGGTTCCTTCTGCAAAGACCCATGCTGAGATTCCAGAAACTTGGCAGTTTTCCACAGGACCTAACATTGCCCCCACGGCAATGTCTCACTTCTTGGATGTACCTTCTCAGTTTTGTTAACTTATGAAAGCAAATTTTCCAAATTTCCACTATTAACTGACATTTCCTTAAAGTTAAAAAAAAAAAAAGTATTCCAGTCACAGAGCTGTATATAAATAAAGGTAAATTATCTGTAGCAGGGAGTTGCTGCTTTTTTCCCACACATGCCTTTGTTGACACAAACCATTACATATTTTTCTTTTTCCTTCTCTGCCTGTTATCATGATTTGCTCTTTTTCAGCCCTCTGGAAAAGTTGCAGACCTGGCTAAAATGAGTGATAGCAGCAGGGGCTGGGGCAGTATCTATAGCACCTGCTGCAACATAAAATTGTCAACAAAGTAGAATTATAGCCCAAGGTATTTTTACACTGCAACTAGCACTAGAGTGAAAGGATCTGTATTCACAGGAAGAACAAGAGACAAATAAAGTTTGGGAAATTTTATTATTGTATAAGCTGAGACCTCTGCAGGTGTTTAGTGCTGAGTTTGATTCTGTCTGCTTCCAGGATTTAATTTAGTGCTGTGTTTCAAATAACTGAATTCTAATTTCATTACAAAAATATACATTATACCCTCCCTGCCCCCTAGTATCTGTTTTACAGTCAGCGTGCCTGAAGCAAAGATTATTCAGTTGTTTGGTTGGGTTTTCTTACCGAAAGAGTTATGGGAGGGATGTGATTCATTTCACTTCCCAGATTATAAGGATGTATTTGAATTCTGAATGATTCATATGGAGGCTTTTCTTTCTCCTTAGGAGTCTCTAGATTTAACTTTTTGTTCTTGAAACTATTGCATTTAATTTCCCAGACTACCACATGAGATGAAATTAGATGTGGCTTGCTTAGCATATTAGGTTGCCTAATATAATAAAAACTACATGGAAACAAATATTGTAGGATTCGAGGGTGACCAGATAAGTTTGCTAATTATAATTACACAGTGAAAAGCAAAATTTTTATTTTGCCAAATCCATTCTTACTTTCCAACAGTCTGTGTTTTTAGGTTGTTGTTACATCTAATGAAAAAATAGGTATCTATGTAGCATTTCCTATATACATAAAAAAAGGTAATAATTTATTAAAATTTTGTTATTAAAAATATACTCTTTTGCGTAGTTTCAATGGCGGGATTGGCTTCCATATTGAAGCAAGTTAATCATCGGTAATCATGCCACCTGGTTTATCTGCCAGTTTACATCTGAGATTTCTTGCTGCCTCTTGTATGTTTGAATTCATCTTGCTCTACTAGGCTGCAAAAGAAAGTAAGGAAAGAATCAGTCTTCAAACTGTGTCTCCGCTGATGTCAAATACTTTGCTTGTGAAATTGAAGATGAATATTGTTCCTTTTTACTGATGGCAGCTTGGGCGTGATCCATCACGCATATGTGATATTCTTCCTTTGTACTGAGAAGCCGTTAAGTGCCATTATTACATCAGCCAGAGGGGTCACTGCTCAGAGGCACAAGGAAACCCTTAAGGGCTGAGCACAGACACTCCCGTGCCTCCAGACTGCTGCCTGAGGGAACCAGGAGTGTTTTCTCTGCCTCAGAAATCCAAAACAAAACGAAGGAATGTGATGTTCACCCATGCGGCTGGCAACTTAACTCAAAACATTTTCAGCTTATTAAGTATGGCTGTGATACACTTAAGCATTCTTAGAGCTGAACTCTGAAATACATCACAAGTAATGTATCACGACTTCAAAATACCATCACAGCTGCAATTTAATACCTTTACAGTCAGCATAAATTGTATATATCGGCCATGTGCACATCTTATAGGCACAGCAGGCTACACTCCATTTAGACCCGCTTCCACTATATGTGGAAGGTATTTCATTAACTGAGGTATTTTTAAATAAAAGCTTTCTAACGTGCACATTTAACAGCAAAGATTTTCTTCGTACACTGAGAGAAATAAACAAACATCTAGAATCTGGAAAAGTTTGTAGGAGATTAGTATGAATTCTGTAAATCCTAGGAAATCAGCAGTACTTATACTGTTGCCAACTTGGCTTTGTTAAAATAGATTTTTCATATATAATCATTTGTGGTTATACCAAATTGACTTTTAAAGTGACCAAGAATCATGGTAAATACATTCTGTAAACGTACTCTGAGGGTTACCTTTAGGGATTCAAATACGACTCTTCTTTAGAAACAAATTTTACCTCATCTGAGTATTTATCAGAAAACATTACCTGTTTGCCCTTAGGGAAAGTCTGCTAAATAAGAGTCAAACAGAGCAAATGCTGCTGCCTGTGCTTTCAAGAAGCAGAATAAAACAACAAAAAGCAAACACAAATGTTACAGTCCTGCATTATGCAGCGGGGCTCTTGTTCCTGTCAGCTTCATTCAGTATTTTCCTATCCAAGCACAAAACAAGCTTGTATGCACATGACATCATACCAGGGCCTGACAGAAAGTTCAAATATGTTTACACTCCAGTGTTGAGAAAACTCTCTTTCAGGAGATTTCCTTTTTTTGTTGTGGGTTATCCTATATACATTGTAAACACTAGAGTAAGTAATTCAGGCAAGTCAACCAAAATGTTAACTTCCTTGCTGAGCTTATGCTGACTAGAGATCATTACTGCAGTCACAGCGGCTAGGAAACAGAATTTCATTTTATTTTTGCCTTGAGATGTTGCTGTAGCAGGACGAAGTAGCACAGGGGTGTCTCTCTAGAAAGACAGCAAAATGTGGAGACTTCTCACATGAGCAGATGGGGTAATAGAAATACTCCTCCCTAGTTTTTGGCTTCAGTAACATCAAAAATTATGCCAGTTAGATAACTGTAAGCACTGCATGGTCCACGTGTTTCTAATCACTGCTCTGTATAGTAATACCTCATGTATGACCACATTACTCCTAATAGGTCCCTTCATGCGTAATCTGAAGACTTGCCGAATGAAAACTTTAAAAATGTTCATTTTACTCTGTATCTGACAAAGAATCAAACAGACTTTTCAAAATTGCCTGTACACACATGAAATGGGGAGGGCAAAAAAAATCAGATTTTTTTTTAAATTACTGTTTAAGGTACAACAGAAACTCAATTTCTCATTTCTGCTTAACCTTTCACACTGAAGATTTTCTTAGAAAACTGTATTTACTGTTCTGTGGGACCTTTTCCTCCAAGAGAAATGAAAACAAGACGAACAAATCTATTTGTGATGCAGCCACAGTATGTGCATGCTTATGAGCAGCTGCAAGACTGGTGAAAGCAGGGGGAGGAGAAGGGAACGTAGCCTGGAGTAGCAGTGCAGGAAAGACAGAAGCAAAAAGAAGCTTTGCAACAACTGCAGTGCTCCTTTGTTTTTGTTATTGAAACCACTGCTCTTCAGTTTGCCTTGCTTAAGCAGATCCTAAACTGCACAGGGATGCATATTTCAAAGAATGCACACATGGGGGTGGGTGGTTGATTTTGGCTGAGATTATGTCCAGGGAGTAGTCTTACCTGCTCTGCTGAGGTACCCATGGGGGAGATTAGGTGATATAAGTGTTAGTCGTAGTTAGAGTTACTTACTACAGTGACTGCAAAACCCCAAAGGGGAAAGAAACCGCAGATGATAAAAGGAGAAGCAGGAACTGATAATTATATGGCTCCACATGAAGATCTGACTAGGCTCACTTTACAAACTACTGTGCAAAGCTAGAAATGTTTCATTTCTGCAGAACAGGCTATAAACCAGATCACAAATACACAATCTCCTTCCTAAGAATACATTTGTTAGCATATATTCCTCATGCTTATACAGAAGTACTAGTTTTTTTTGAAAAACTGTTTGCCAAGAAATTGCAGAGGTATTAAGCCTCTGGAGCACGAGAGTATTTTGCTGCACCTGGCGACAGAACAACTCCAATTCACTTTGTAAGAGTATGGTTTGAGAATATACCACTTGTTGCCAACTTCTGTGACTTTGTCATTAGTTTTATAAAACCGGTGGGGGTTTTTTGAAGATTAATTATATGAATTCCTGTAATTAATCACAACTCAAAATTTTAACTAAAAGATTCTTGTCCCCTTAGAGGTAAAGAAGTGAGTTGGTGTAAAATTAAACATCTTAAAGAAAACCAAACACATGCTCTAAATCTGAACTAGTATCTGATAGTTTGCTGGTGCCTTTCTGTTAAGATGAGCACTTCTGTAGTTCATCTCCATGTTTCTAAGCAAATTCAGCACAGAATTTCAGGTATCTGAATTTCAACAGCCTATTTCTCTTTCACATATGCTACTCTCTCAGAGTTCCTTTACTCAAGAGAACAAACATCTGGAAAAGCCATGGGAAAAATAGCTACTTATATCTGACACCTGCACCACCATTCTCATGAGGCTGACTGCTTCCTACTCCTGACCATGAGAACAATAGTGCTAACTCACAAAAAATAACACCCAGAAAAAGATCTAGACACCACAACACATGCGGTGATGATGTGATGGATCAAGAAGAGTGACTCTGATGCATAGTATTAGGATTCTTTTGCTCCTGTCAGAAACTTAGCTCCAGGGTCCTTAAGAGTAGAGTTGCAATAGAGTGCTTTCCGAGACCTTCAGTGAAAATATTGAAACCTTGGGATATGGACAGTTTGTCTGCTCCTGCACTAGTTGTTGAGGATGACAGCGCAAATATAATAAACATGCAGCAGATTTCAAGTGCAGACATGCCCTTATATTTAGTTTCATACCAACAGCCTCTTCTTTTATGTGGCTGGGAAGTCAAGGACTGCCAGCGTGTGTTTTAAGGTGTTACAGGTGTTGGAAATACCAGTTTTCACAGAAAACATTTGAGAACACAAAGGCAAATGAAAGCCTTATGAATTTTTAAAACACTTTAGTAAGGCAGTTATTATGTTTTTTTAAAGTCCAGCACCTAGCTTGTAGAGTAATTCTTTAAAAGCCTTATTCATAAAGAATTCTTATGAAAAACACACAATATTTCAGAGTTAAGAACTGTGATAAACATGCCAGGGGATTTCTAATATACGAATATTAGCATAGGGCAAGACAATTTCAATGCAGTTAAGGCTATGCTTCCTCCAAAGCATTTTGTGTTTTTCTATTAGGAAAAAATCCAACACCAAACCATGAAAATAAAATCAGTTAGTAACTTCTTTATTCCCCAGAGCCCAATTCTGCTTCAGTTGAAGCCAGTATATCCAACAGCAGCAGGATCTGGCTAATCAATGGGATAACAAGGAGGCTGTAACATTACATCACAGTCTTATCCCAGAAATGTTTTAGGATTTTCTTTATTAGTGTTTGTGTGATTACTGTGTTGATACAATTCAAATTTAATCGCTATTAAAAGCTGCAATAACATAATAAATAAAGCATGGAAAAAAGATCACCATCTGTGTTCATTTCACTTAAAAGGCCAGAAAAACGTAGGTCTGATGAGTTAGCTGGTTTGACCAACAGTTAACACTTGGTATTAGGCAGAATTCTCATAAAATATTGTAAATCATAGGACAGCAAATCACAACATTAAAACTGTCTTAGACAGGGATAATCACACTAGAAAATACTATTTTCAAGATTTCATCTAAAGTCCTATCTTTTCAGCATATGTGGTTGAGCAGAGAAGTACCCATCTGATATCAAGAGAGGTGAATAGAGCATTTTGAGACATAGACATAATTATCTATCTGATAACAACAAGACTGCTCTTCTGCAAGTTATGATTTCTCTCACTGGCAAAATTGCTGCTAGCAGAATCCAGAATAAACATAATTTCTGAGTTGTGTAATATTTTCTGATAGTGTATACTGTCTTTATTGGAAATTCAATGTGTTTTCCATGCTTCCGAAAATCAGAAAAAAACCTCCTCAAATTGATAGTGATAACCTCTTCCATTTTCAAGTAATGCTTTAGATATACCTGTCAAATCATTTCCAGTCCTGGCACTCTTGAAATACCACTCTGTACAAACAGTACAAGTGAGTATAGAAGAATTTCAGCTCTGCGAGTTTAAGAGGGTTTTATTTTTCTTACCAAGATAGCATTTAATTTTGCCATGCTGCTTCTTACTTCCTGAAAGCAATGCAGGTACAAATATCCATAGATTTTACTATTTTATTATTCATTATTCTTTATTCTTTAGAATTCATACATTGAATCCACCAAGCAGGCTCTGCCAGTGCATAAACTATTGCTTAATTTCACCTGGCTCATAGTCATAATTAATTGGCAGAGATATATTCTAACAAAAACCTCAAAATGTATGCAGATTATAGCCCTCTGGATGAGGGCTGGTTGAAGAGCTATGCAGAATACTGTGCATCTTGCATCACTCAGTTAAGCTGCCTGTAGAGATCTGAACAGTGAGCAAAGGTCTTGGTGTGTGGGAGTGCTATTAAGGCCAAATTCATCTCTCCAGAAACCCTTTAATTCAGAGTTGTGTGTTTTAAATGGCATGCAGTTGATGTGCCTCACTGGAGTATTAAGTCCTCTGCAATGGATTTCATTACCTGTAGGGAAGCAGAGCTAAGAGACAATGTTTCAAAAAAAGAAGAGCACAGGTAGGCCCTCTCACTCTGAAATCATTATGGTGAGCCAGTGGATCCCTGGTGGAGATTTCAGCAGTCATGATTTTCAGACTGAGATTTTCAGTCCTGATGAACCTTCCTAGAATCATATGCATTTCTTTGTTTGCGTTGGTATGTACGTGACAAATTATTAAGAAAGAAGGACCTATACCAGGATGCAGAGCTTTATTGGACAGATCCTCTGCACTTCAGTAAAAGTGATCTGACCCTTTCACAGAACGATGATATTCATAAAATTACCCTTCTTCAAGTTTTCTCTTTACTGACATCCACATTAAATGATGCAAGAGTGCCTAAAGTTAACCACAGAAAATTCAGAATTGTTTATTTCCAGTAGGCTTCAGTGACTGAAATCATGTTTTGTTCCTACCTCTAGTATCCAGCAAGAAAGTTCTCTAAAAAATCAGCTCACTACCACAGCATGAATAAGCAATTAAGATGAAATAAACCAAGAATCAACAATACAAATCTTATCTTCCTATGGGCATGTGTGCCTCTCCCAGGACTGTATCCTGCTGTAAGGCTGAGTTCTTAGATTGTGCCCAGGCAACTGGCTTCACTCACCACTCTGGCTGAAGCAGAAGGCCAGATTCGAAGCAACAGGGATTAAACAGCATGGTTTGTGCGGCCATATCTGAGGATAGCTAGGCAGGAGCTGTCAGCAAGAAAGAAGACTGGAGGGGCTTGGTCGGAAATCAATCTCACACACTTCCATATCAACTGCACACTCTGCCATGACAACGCAGGGAACACAATACCTACAGTGGTCATGGAAAGGGAAAGCATCTTCGTGGAGGTCTGCTTCCAGGAATGGTCATGCAGTCTGTGGACAAGTCCAAGTATCTTGAGAGAGACAAAAAGAACTCTATTATCTCTTAAACCAGCTCTTAATTATTGTGCCCTAGATGAGATATCCAAGGTAACAGCTCTCTGGAACCTCTGTTTTGTCACCAGGAAAATCAGCCATCTACCACTCCCCTTAGGTGTTAATTTAACAAAGTATCGACTAAAGAGGATTATTTGTTCTGTAATGGAAATTCTTTTTTTTTTTTTTCCTCAGGAATAAAGGAGCCCTATATGTATGCTTGTAGATTCGTGCTCTTGTAATTTTTTTTTTCTCTCAAACAAGACTTTGATCTTGTGACTATCATGATTTGCATGTGTGTCTCAATGCGAATTTTGACCTTAGTGGTCCCAAATGTGTGGGTGACACGTACACTAATTTACCCAAATCCGTTTCATTTTTGCACCGGCTACACTAAATGTACACGTGGTTCTTAGTTGCATGTAAAAGCCCAGCATATACCACTACACTGTTTCCTGCTTCACCACTAGAAATTACATTTAGAATTACATCACCTTTAGAAATTTCTCTAAGCAGGACAGGAAGGTAATCAGCATGTAAATGTCACACCTTCCTAAGTTTCAGGTATTCTGATAAAATTGTCCTGAGCAATATTTTTACTTGGATTGTTGTAAAATTATTTTTACACTGATCATCTTCTTGCACATGAAGAATTTTTGGAATCCTAAAGCTTAGTTCCTCATGATTTAAGAGATTTGGATATTAACTCCAATGGCATCTCACAAAAAGCCAAATTCCATCCAGGGATAAATGACTGTTCATCCATGCTAACTTTAATGGGATCTGCTCTGCTCAGCAGAGAATAGGATCTTATAAAAGGCTCTTTTCTGATTCTGCACCCATTTGTAAAAGTACATACTACGTAATTCTCTTGAAGCATTATTGAAACAGCAAACAATGTTAACTACTGCAAAGAGAACAAGAGCACCTGAAAAGAACTTGTGTTAATATTCTTACTGATAAAAAAATGTTTTAGAATTAGTAGATACAACTCTTATCTCATGAACAAAAGGTGCTATAATTTGTAGTAGCCTGTCAGTGGGAAAAGCAAGTTTTGATAACAAAGCTTTTATTAAAAATAATGTGCTTCCTACAGGCTCTTATAAAAGAAGTATCATAATACAAATAGGATAATTATGAAGATATTGATATGCTAGCTGCAAAAGAAAATGCCTATGCCTTTCTAGAACTACATTTGCAGAGTATAAGAATTTGTTCATCTTCCAACCTTCTTGAAGGCCCAAATAATTGCTCAACTGGTCCAAAAAATTCAAAGACATCTGAATAATTCTTTCAAGCCTTGTGCCAAAAATTGCTTCAACATCTTGCAGAGGTGACTTAGTTCTGAAAATATGCACACAGCTAGACAATAGTGAACTGCAAGATATCCTCTCCAAAGTCCTGGGACAGAGACCAAGAGCTACAGAAACCTGTTGCTTTCTCCTGCCTTTTTTTCAGCAGGTAGCTTATTTTTCTTGCCTGTGATTTCCAGAAAATATGCAACTGCAAAATACCACCTCCTCTTGTGTATACAAATATCTTAGTCTATTACACTAGGGAAGTATGGTGTATAGTAACAACAAAGAGGAAATAAGGAAGTAATTTATTTTTATTCAATGTCTGGGATAAAATTCATGCTTAATTATGAATCAGCTGCCAAACATCAGAAAGGCACTACAGTAAAAATTGATAAAACAGATACGTTAAAAATCTGTGTTCTTTCAGACAGAAAACTCATTATTCCTTCTGACTCCTTGGTAAACCTTGCATAAGTGTTAAAGGTTAAAAAGCATAACTTGACAGCTAAACATAAAACTGCTTTGCAAGAACTGGCTTGGAATGATGAAGTAATACTAACATGTTACTTCTTTTACTATTTTTAAAAGTAAAAGGTATTGCTGTTAGTCTTTGATAAGCACATACAACCTCTCAAACTTAAGACCACAGCCAGCTCCATTTGAGAAAAAGCAGTTTCTGAGCTTGTACTTCGATAGAAAATTATTGGGGCAGGAGCGACACTTAGAGGAGGGGAGAGATTACACACTTTGTCAGTGATTTTTAAATTAGGTTTGGTTATATATGTGTGCGCATGTGTATGTGTGTGTGTATATATATCTACATATATTTATAATTTTTTCTTTTGTAGGTTCTGAGCCAATGACATGGTGAGTGCCCTACTTTGATTTCAGTGAGCCCATAGTGTCACTTTAAAACAGGGCCTACTGAGTTTGGCTCCGGGTCCTGCTGTTAACACTTCCTTAAAAGATTTTACACAACAGAGTGCCATTTCCTCACTCACTCTTCCTCTGTGGAAGCCTGGACTCCTAACAGACATCAGATCCAGACTTCCTCCTAGCTGCCTCACATTCTTCATTCAAAGACACTATTTGGCATCTGGAGAGAATTTCCTTCCAGGATGCAACTGCTCATTTTTGGTGTCATTCCCATGTCTTCAACCTGAAATTCTACAATCACTGAACCTAATTCTTTCAGATTAGCAAAATGCATTTTCTCTCAGGTCTCCTGAATGACCTCGGGTAGCTTTCTAATACTCTTAGGCCTGTGACCCTTAACATTTTTCATTTTCTCCAGCCAGGCTGAGTAAGCTTACTCCCAGGTGAGGCTGAGCTCCACCTCCTTAAAGGTTCAACTCTTTCTCTGAAACACTTTACAATAAACAGGGTAGAAACTATTGGTCTGACTGATTTGAAACATGTAAAGATGTGCTAGAGGGTCTGCATTTTGCAGGTGAAGTCTGATCTCTTTTAGAGGCAACTGTAGCAAGTTCCATCCAGCTGGCTTGGTGTCCTCACTCCAGCAAAGCAGTTGACGAGGCTGGGGTGTTGAGCTGGTGCTGGCATCCTGACTGGAGAGTTGTTCTTTGAAGGTCTCTGTGCCTGACGCCAGGATTGTTGCAGGATTTTCCCTGGCCCTGCCAGCTTCAGGCAGCTGGGGCACTGGTGAGATGCACTTGCAGCAGCAGAAGTAAGCTATGCAAGGTCACCCCTGCCTGGGCAGCTGAGAGGATTTCCATCTGGAGACACCTGGACATTCCTTCCACTCCTCAAGGGGTCACCTGACAATCAAGGCCTCTCTTCCTTTTCTAGCATAGCACCTGCTGCTGCAGTGCCACAGAGAGGGAGCAATTCACTGTACTCTGCTAACCCCAGTCCACTGCAGTGAGTGGAGAGCACGGTCATAGAACTGGACAACCACTGGTCAATATGGCTGGAGAGCTGGGAAGAGGACAGCTATGTGATGACATACCTCCAGAAGTTCTGCTACTCCTGCATCCTGCAGTGGGCTGAGAGCAAGCCCAAGTGCCCCTTCTGCAAGAGGAATATCCTCTCCATCATACACGTGGTGCAGGCAGATGACAACTTTGAGGAGAATGGTGTCATACCATCTGCAGTGTCATCTATCATTGGCCACCACACGGGGGAGCACGTGGCCATTCAGCTGCCCGCAGCTCTGCAACAACAGACTGGCAGCCTGGGGAGTTTGATGCTTTGTAGCAGTCCTCCCTCTGCCCCCTTTCATGTCACCTGGGAGCACGAAGAGCCCCAGCAGGAGCCCAAAAAGGCTGTGGCACCTGCCCCCAGCCAGGGCAGGGAATGCTCCCCAGGAGTCCACAGCCCCTAGGCCTCTTCTCCAGCTCACAGGAGGCCACTGCACCAGCAGCACTACAAGAATGTCCCAGGCACTGCCCAAGTGTCCCTCACCACTCCAAGTTCTGTTGCCAGGCAGTAAACCAAAAGAAAAGGCCTGAAAACTGCAGGAGAAGCCTAGGTGTTACTGAGAGTGCAGGTGGCATTGCTGCCCCCATTCATGCTACTTTCTGCCCCCTTTTTCTGGGGCTATGCCCACCATTTCCTCTCATTGTTGTTATAGGACTGAGGGCAATGTCTGTAAACTGGAGAGAAGGTTTAGACTAGACATAAGGAAAAAACGCTTCACTGTGAGAGTGGTGAGGCACTGGTACAGGTTGCCCATGGAAGCTGTTGCTGGTTCAAGGCCAGGTTGGATGGGGCCTCGGGCAGCCTGATCTACTGGGAAGTGTCCCTGCCCATGGCAGGGGGGTTGGAATGGGATGATTGTCCTTAGCAGAGCACCATGGGGCTTCTCCATCTGGTTTTGCACAACCTCGTTGCCCTGCTTTGAATGCCATGGGGCTGGACCTCTGCTCTCTGAGTGCATCTCTCATTATAAGTCGTTGTTATCTAAAATTTACTTTCAAGTCCCAGAAGCAGAAGCTCAGGAAGGGGCATCTGATTGCTTGTCAGAGGTGCACAATCATAGAATCATTGAATAGTTTGTGTTGGAAGGGACCTTAAAGATCATCGAGTTCCAACTGCCCTGCCACGAGCAGAGTCATGTCCCACTAGATCAGGCTCCTTATGTTTAGTCTAAATCTGTTCCTCTCCAGTTTATACCCATTGCCCATTTTCCTGTCACTCCAAGCCTTTGGGAACAGTCCCTCCTCAGCTTTCTTGTAGCTCCTTCAGGCACTGGAAGGTCACTAGAAGATCTCCTTGGAGCCTTCTCTTCTCCAGGCTGAACAAGTCCAATTCTCTCAGCCTGTCCTTGTACGGAAGGTGCTCCATCCCTCCGATTACCCATGTAGCCGTACTCTGGACGTGTTGTAACAGTTCCATATCCTTCTGATGTTGAGGATTCCAGGACTGTACCAAGTACTCCAGATGAGGTCTCACAAGAGAGGAATAGAGGGGCAGAATCACCTCCCTCGACCTGCTGGCCACACTTCTTTTGATGCAGCCCAGGTTACGTTTGGCCTTCTGGGCTGCAAGCGCACATTGCTGGCCCATGTCTAGCCTCTCATCGACCAGCACCCCCAAGTCCTTCTCTGCAGGGCAGCTCTCAATCACATCATCCCCCATCGTGCAGTGAAACTGGGGATTGCCTCGACCCAGGTGCAAGACCTCGCATTTGGCACTGTTGAACCTCGTGACGTTCTCACCGCCCCACTTCTCCAGGCTGTCCAGGTCCCTCTGGATGACATCCCGTCCTTCGGGTGTGGCAACTGCACCGCTCAGCTCGGTGTCACTAACGAAGACACCAAACAGCGCCGCCCCCAGGCCGCGCCCCTAAGCGACACGCCCGCCGCCCGCTCCCGCGCTCCCCGCAGAGGGCGATCGCGAGGCTGCCCCGCCCCCCCCCGCAGACGTGGCAGGGGCGCCCGCCGCCGCCATCTTGGAGGCGGGTCGGTAGCGGGCGCTGCGCGGGGAGCGAAGGGCGCCCGCCGGGGGGGACGTGGCAGCGCGGGGCGGGCGCGGCGCCGCTGCGGCTCTCGGGAGCTGTAGTTGGCGGAGGAGCCGGTGGGTGCTCGGCTTGCGGCCCGGGGGGCGCGATGAGGCTCGGGGGAGTCTGGGGGGCCGCGGGGGGAGGAGCTCGGCGCTTGCCCCGCGTCCCGGGCCTGAGCGGGTGCGGAGCGGGGCGAGGGCGTGGGGCGAGGAGCCGCGGTGCCTGTGCCCCCCCGAGAGCACCGCCCGGTTCTCGGTCGCTTCAGCGCAGCCCGGGAGGCCAGCAGTGCCCTGGGCTGCATCCAGAGTAGCGTGGCCATCGCTAAGGGTGGGGATCGTACCCCTCTGCTCCTCCTGCGGGACCTCATCGTGGGTGTCGTGTCCAGTTCTGGATCCCTCGGCATCAGGGGGATGCGGAGCTGTTGGAGCGGGGCCAGAGGAGGCTGCAAGGATGGTCAGGGGGCTGGAGCACCTCCCACACAGGGACAGGCTGAGAGTTGGGGCTGTTCAGTCTGGAGAAGAGAAGGCTCCAGGGGGACATTATAGCGACAGTCCAGTACCTGAAGGAGCTGCAAGGAAGCTGAGGAGGGACTGTTTACAAAGGCTTGGAGAAATAGGACGAGGGGCCGTGGGTATAAACTGGAGAGGGGCAGATTTAGTCTAGTCACGAGGAGGAATTTCTTCGCTCTCAGGGTGGTGAGGCACTGGCCCAGGTTGCCCAGGGAAGCTGTGGCTGCCCCATCCCTGGAGGTGTTCAAGGCCCGGTTGGATGGGGCCTTGGGCAGCCTGGTCTGGTGGGAGGTGTCCCTGCCCATGGCAGGGGGGTTGGAACTGGATGATCTTTAAGGTTCCTTCCAGCCCAAACTATTCTATGATTCTCACCCTTGGGTGACACACCTGGGGTGCACGGTGTTGGCCTCTCACTGGTGCTATTCTTGGAGAGCTGCCAGGGGAACTCTGCCTTATTCCTCTTCTTCTGAACCACGTTTTCTTTCCAAAGGTTACAGACGGCTCTTGTCCTCCCTGCTGATGAGGGGGGCCTCACCTTGAGGGGTGCCTCTTGTAAGGTGAGGCTCGTGGGCTGTGAATTTAGACTGCAGTCCTTACAGTGGGACTTTTCCTGCTTCTGTGGCCAGACACATGGACCAGCGCTCCATAGAATTTCCAGTTGGCTGGTCCTGGTATCTTGCCTAGGTCATATGTATTGTTCTAGTCTTGTGAGTCCACCTCTAGGGGACCAACCTTTCTCCAGGCACTGTGTTGAGTTCTGATGTTTGGCTTCAGGACTCCATATTCCAATCTTGCAATTAAGGGTGGAAATACTTGTCCTGGTAAACCCATGTGACTTCAGCTTGATTTACTGAGATTGACAGTAGACATCCACACCCTTGAGGATCTGTTGGTATCTGATAGCAGTGTTTTTTCAGGTTTGCTAGTTATTATAGTGTATCTGGAAGCCTCATTGAAGCTATTTGGCCATTCTATTATTTATTTTTATTGTCATGTAAAAAAAATATTTCTTTTGGTGAAAAACCCCTGAAAGTGCTGGAGCTGTTGCATCACATCACGTGATTTAGCTATTGGTGCAAACTGTTAGAACGTACATGGCTTTATTTAGCTGCTTCTTGTGGTTTAATGTAGTTGTATGTGACATTGTGTACTAGATCAGCAGTTCTTTAACTCTGGTCTTCAGGGTCCTGGTACTAAGTGGTCTGTGGTCATTGTGATATTTAGAAAGGAATACTTGATAGTAAAGGAGGTGCATGTGTCTTTGGAACAAATCCTGAAGGCTGAAAATGGCACTGAGAAAGTAGGAAACAAAATAATTCTTGGAGATTAGGAAGCTTTTAGGGAAGTGGAGCCTGACTTTTTTTTTTATGCTACCTGTGGCCTTTGATAACTTCGTCTGCAGCAATCTCAAGACAAGGCATGCCTTTCTGGTATGCCTGGAGTTTTCAGCAGCGTTAGGTCAGTCATACTGGATTTTTTTTTTTTTTTTAGAAAAGAAGATGAAAAAGTGATGCGGGTGTTGGGATCAATATTTATGCTGTGAATATAAAACGGGTATAAGAGAGTTCTGCTCCCCTGCCCTTTTCTTTCCTGATTACCTCTCTTTAAGGCTTTGGACTTCAGAACAATTCATTCAACAGCAGGTATTCAAACTGATGATCCCTATATGCCCTTCTTTTGGCTTCAGGGAGGCTTTCTTGTACGCCCTCTTGAACCTGCCTGCGTTTAACGGCCCAGAGTTTGAAGAAAGTTTTATCCCTGAATGTGTGCTCTTCCATTCTGAAATGGATTTATTTTTTTTTGTTGAAGGATGTGGTCTTTTTGATTTATGTCAGCTTCACTCCAACTTTAATAGCTGAAGGTTTTTATTTTGCCAGTTCTATATTGCGTTCTTCTTAATTATTCTGTTTTTAATCTCTCTTGTTTGCATCTCTGTGAGCTCTTGGGCTTTTTCCCCCCCCCTGTGTCTTCTGTTGAATAGGAAAGTGTGTGCCTGTGAATTTATCTTTCAGTTAGTACAGCCTAGGATGTAACAGTTTTATTTGAAGACTTGTTGCACTGGGAATGGCTCCGAACAATTTATTTGTTCAAATAAATAAATTACTGCTCTGTACTATGGACAACTGTCAACTTGTGGTTAGTCATTAACAATATGTGTAACCAGTACTGTTGCACACACTTAATTAAAATAGTTATGCCTATTTTCATTAAAGATGAGTAGTTTAATAACATTTGAATTTAGTATTGCAGTGGTTTATGTTTCATTTTAGGCTCTGTTTAGAGAGTGGGTTTACCTCTTAGGGTTCTTGAGTATGCTGTGGTGTTTTTTTATTAGCAGAAGCATCTGAAATACAAGAAGAGGTTAAATAAGGATGCCTGAAAATATATCCTCATTGTAAACTCTGAAGTGTGACTGATTTCTAGAGCATGTCTTTTTATTCATGTGGAATTTGCTAGCCTCCACTTATAGGTAATCTTATCATTAACTGATTTCTATATTTTAGAGTAGTAACCTGTAGAATGCTTTTGAAGTATGGCTTTGTCGTTAAGATTACTGCAAAGTATTATCACAAAAGTAATAACTACCTGTTAAACTTAGGTCAGAAGATTAATAATTTGCCAATTCAGCCTTTTAGTTTCTAAATCAAATTATTTAATTTCTAGTTTTGACGTGAGCCCTATTAAAAGTTTTCGGTCAGAACTTTAGCTTCGTTTTTCCTCTAGTATACACAGGCCTTGTATTTGGGGATTAGATTAGTGGCTGAGATTCAGCTTTAGGTTAATGGATGAGATTTAGCTGGTGAGAATCAGTGAAGTATAGTTACAGTCAGCTGAGGATAGGCCTTGTGGGCATACTGTATATTCTTTATGTAATCTTGTGGTTTAACATCATCCTTATTGTGCCTTCTTTAGTACTGACATAAGGTGGGGGGGTATGATCACGCATCAGTAGATGGCAGTGCAGTTCCTCTTTTGTCTCTTCAGTTTAGTAATATAAAAAGTTCTAGTTTGCAAGGAGTCACTTCCTTAAGCCAGGCTGAATTTTCAGGCAGTACTTGCTGCAAATTGTCTGTTTGTGTCCTGGACTATGAAGGATTGTTAATATCCCTGTTATTTGTGCAGGGTTCATGTCAGTCCCTACCAGGTCAGGACTTCACATTGAGATTGATGGTTGTGTGAGAGGATAAGTAAGGTAAAGGGAAAACAATATAGGGAGCATTTAGGCTTCAGGGTTCTCTAACTGGCATGGAAGTGGATAGATGGAAAGGAAAAAGGATGAAAGAAAAAGTTGAGAGTAGGAGAAAAATAGTACAGGCTGTTGTGGTTGTGGAATAAGTGAGAGAATGAAGGAATTTTTTACCTCCAGGAAGTGGTAGGGAGAGATCTTTTCCCCATCTCTGATCAATACCCCAGTTGACTATAATGGACAATCTATGAAAGAGTATGGGATGTATTAGGGTCAAAAGATAAAATTTAAGCCAGAACAGAAGGGAGATAGTAGTAAGCTTCTGACCGGACATGCCTGTGAGTGCATCCGGTTTACTGGGACACATTGCCTACAGTAAATACTTGGACCTGCAAAGTCCGAGGGAATGGAAATAAACCCTACAACTGGCAATATTTCCCTCTCAAGCTTCCATGTCCTGGCCAGGCTAGATTTGCAGATGGTTGCCTTTCCAAGAGTGGCTTACAACTGAGATCAGAAACTGTGCAATTACTGTTTTTTGCTTTTTCTTCTACTCAAAATCTAAGGCAGTTCCATGTTTGGTTTTTTGATTGTATTTTAGCAACCAACTTAATTTTTTTAAATTTGGGATACTTGTTTCTGTTTAATGCTCGCCTCACTTTTCTTATTGTAAAGTTGCTAGGGTTAAAGCAACTACATAGTTGCTTTTGTGTTTGTTGTATTTACATTTCTACTAATCCCTGACTTTCCAGATGTCAGGTTACTTTTTGAGCTGTTCACATCCCCCTCTCTCAACTTTAACAACTCTGTGAAGCTTTGAAAAAGCTTTATACAGACTTTTTTAAAAGCTGCTTTGAAAAAATTTTCTGTCATTCTACATGGTGGTGGTATTTATTTTAAGTAGTAAACACATCTCAGCAGTTTTTAATCATGGCATTAGGTGAAATCAAGCAGCGGACTAAAATAGACTTGATAAAATGTTTCTAGGAGGTTTTGGTCAGTGATTACTTTAGTTGCACAATGGAAAATTCTTTCATGCTTCGCAGTGTATAATTAGAAGAAGAATGACTGTAGAAATTCTTCTAGGAGAGGGAATGTAAACTCCTGTAGCTTGATTAAAAGGCAGAATCTTGTTGCAAATTCTTCTGCATAGCGAACGTGAACAGAGGACTTTCTAAGGGATGATGAGATGTACTTATTCAGCAGGGACAGTCTGTTCCCCACCAGGCAATTACTGACCCTTTTATCCCATCTAAAGAGAAGCTTTTAAATGAGTTCAAGTACTTAGAACCTAAAATTCTTATGTCATTAGAATTTTCATGAAGAATGCTGCACATAAACTGCATTTACCTGCTTTCTGAGGCTGGGCTCAAATGTTTAACCTTGAATTCTGTTATTTCCTTACTCAAAGCACACTGGTTTGGCAGAGGGACTGTAATTTCTCCTGTGTGATTTTGATGGTTTCATTTGGTTTTGAAACTTTTTTTAAAGTTTGTAAAGACTAACATTGGCATCCTACTTTTTGGATTTTACGGTTTGGTAATGACAGTAGCTTTCCTTCCATATTAAACTTGAGTTGTGTATACATTCAAAACAACAATGAGGTAATGTGTCGTTTTAGTTGAAAAGAGAGGCAAAAATACCATGGATTTCAAGTGGAGTTATTTTTATGTGCACATGAATATTTTTACTCAACACATTTTCTAAGTCTTTTGCATTATTAAAGAGGATAAACTCGCAGTCCTCAGTAGCTGCTAACGTAATGGAAATGATGAAAAATGTTTTAGGCTATATTCATACATATAATTACTTTATATAGGATTTTTATTTCATTAAACTTTCCTCAAGATTTATTGGCTCAGGAAGTTACAAACATTTTCTGACTAGTTTACTAGACGTGGGAGGAAGCAGAGGTTGCTGTTAGCTGCCTCTACTCTGAAGAGCAAGAATGTCCAGGTGTTCGTGAAAGTCTTAATTTCCCCCCACTTTCTTTTTCTAAGCCCTTTTACATTAGTTTAAGATTTTTATATCAGCATATAGCTTTACTTTTCCAGACACAGTATACTTTAAAGGTTTACTTGAAGATGTGAAGGGATACTTGCAACATAATCTGGCCTTCGAAAGAAAAGCCAAAGTTTTCAATTACTTTCATGTCTGATTGTGTCATCAGAGCAGTATGATATTTGGATTTTACAGGAATTGTCTGTACTGGAAAACTTCTTCAGTGTAAATTAACTTCAGCATAATTTTATTCATGTTGGAAGTGAATTTCAGCTGGTTTCATTTGGCTTTTCTGTAGGTTTATTTAGATGACCCCAAAATGTTTCTGCTTTGAGGTAGACAAGGTCATGGTTAGAGCTAAGTTCACAGTCCAGGACTCTTGAGCCATTACCTGCTATGCAGCTGTTTGTGGTATTCAGCGAGGTGCTTGTGCTTTGGTGTGATGATCAGGAGCATCTGCTGAAGTGCTTAAGCATGAGAGGGCTACAGCTTCTTGGCTAGTCATGTATTTTTGCTGCCAGAATGAGAAGACTTCAGTTTTGTGTCTTGCCTCTTGCCACGTGTTGCATCCTGTCATGCATCAGCTCTGTAAATAACAGGTCCTTCTTTGAGTTACTACAACTTCGTAACGCAGCAAAACACTACCCAGTAGTTAAGTGTTTCTTACAATGGGATATGAGTTTTATGATGTGTAATTACTTCTCTATTATTACTCATCAAAGTACCACCAGTGTATATTGGAAGCAGTAACTGGGCATGCACAGTAATGTTTTTGGAAAGAGGCTTGGACTTGAGGTATTATCACCATGCTAAAAATAGAGGGAAGATACAGGGGAAATGTGACATGCTGGATAATTTTGTACTTGAGATCAGTAAATTTTTTCTTCTTTTCTAGAGTTGGCATTTGAATTACCTGCTCTGTTCACAAATATAAATAAGTGTATTGTGGCCTTTACATTCTAATACAAGATCCTTCCCTCCTTTCTCAAGATATACTTTTCTCCCCCCTTCACAGGTTTTAGTAGCTGAAGGAAAATGATGGAAGAGAGTGGAATAGAGACGACTCCACCTGGCACACCCCCACCAAGCACACCAGGGGTGGTGACTGCTGCTGCTACACCTGTGTCATTAGGTACAGAAACTTCCTGAGCAATTTAGCCACATGGATAAATGTCTTTTGAAGCACAGGTTTCCTCAATCTGATTGCTCACACTAAAAAATTGTGGCTAATTGCATTATAAAATACAATTATAAATTATGTATGTATAGTACAATAACTTTTAACGGACAATATCATATGAATAGTATGATAGTATAACAAAACAATTCTCAGTAGTAGCATAAATTTTTATACTGCTAATAAATAAAAAACCCCTCTTTTTATCCACCTTTATCTCTTCCTTTGAAAATGTCTGTTGTGTATGTTTTATAATATACATAGCAAACATATCCAAATAAATGAACTTATGTATGTTGAAGGACTGCATGGCCAAAACTTTTTTACTGATAATTGTGATAGAAGTTTGGAGAACAGCCTGTTAGTGCAGCTTGGCATATCATTTGAGTGTCATTGATGTTTAGACTGAGGACAGAGAGTTGCTTGAGCTGATGCAACAGCTTACTGCTACAAAAAATGGTAATTTCTGGTTTTCTAATTAATTTTCTGGTTAAACCGGTTAGATATTCCAGGGACAAAACGATGACCTGACTGAAACAGAAAAGGCAGAAGGATTAGGAGGCTAGGTGCCAGGGAGGAGAAGGCTGCCTGGTGCTCAACCCATCTTGTAGAATCATACCTCTGAAGTAACTCCCACCCTCCCAGATACTACGAGTGTTTTATTCCTAAAGATGAGTGCTTCCGGTATCATCATTCCTATTGATTAGGCAGTCACTGAGAAAGAACAGTACTAACTATAAATTTCTGAGGCAGACTTAATGTGCTACAAATTCAGTAGTCAGATGTTGACTCAGCTGCCTAAGCTTATGACAAATGCAACAAAAAGAGGTTTACAAGATACTATCACCAAAAACTGAGTACGATTGGTGTTGTATGCAAACTCAAGCAGAAGTAAAATTCACTTTGTAGGGAAAAAAGAAGACCAGATCGAAACTTACTTGTAAAATATCTGAATAATTAAATAATTTCATCTCTGAGATCAAGGCTTAGTATTTCTAAAATTACTTTTTTCTCTTTTTTTCCTAGCTTTGTCCAGTCCTCTCACTGCACCAAGCTTGCCATCTTCTCTTGCATACTCACCACCCTTACCAGCTGGAGTGTCTCCATTTCCTGCTCCCATAATGACTTCAGCTTCTGTTCCACTTGTGCCTTCTGCAACAGTTTCTGCTATTGCGCCACCTCTAACTCCTGCCCCACCTCCTGTTGCCCCTTCAGCTTTTAGTACCTCCACGTCCCAGTTCTCTACACCTCCTCCACTAAGCTCTGCTGCTGGCCCTGGTCTTCCTGCACCTCCCACTGGTCCCCCCATTTCAGGGTTTTCTGTGTCTTCAACCTATGATATTACCAGAGGTCATGCTGGTCGTGCACCACAGAGCCCACTGATGCCATCATTTTCTGCACCTCCAGTCACAGGTAACCTTTTGTTTTTATGCTTTTGTGTTTGCAAGACAGAGTTGAGGGGTCTCCTGGGTGGCTTTTTCCACCACTCTGCAAGTCCAGCTTCTTTATTATTGTAACTACACTTAGTAAGTGTAGCTGCACTCAGAAAAAGGGAGAGTAGCCTTTGAAACATAGTCATGGTCTAGGACAGAGAGCAATCTTCACTGGATTTCTGCTAGTATTCAGGCTTATAGAAAAATCTTTGAGAGCTTAGTTTTTTGCAAAATTGCACAGGAAGCTCAGCTGAACATACATATATTTTGTTTAGATCAGGCAGTCAGTTTCAGCCATTATATTTCCACAGAATGATATGATATCTCAAGCTGTAATCTCATAGTTTTCAGGGTTTTGTTCTGAAAAGCTATGTATAAAACAAACTGTCCATCACATGACACTACCTTCTATTTTCTTGTTTCCAGCCACTAAAGCATATTAGGACAAGTTAAAAATACATGCCTTCCATTCAAGCAATTGCTCTAGTTCCTGAGCTGCTAGTGGAATGGAAACTTGGCTCTTCAGTTGCAATTGGGCCAGGCTTTGGCTATTATTGGTGGTATCTCTTGAGTAGTCTGTATTAGGAAAATGTCTAAAAAGACCTACCAATTGTGCAGTGTAAACTAAAAATAACTCTTGATTAAGGCTGGTGTTGGAAAATCTTCTAAAATAGGTTTGAATAATAGGGTGAAGACTTATGCTTAAATTTTCTACTGTTTAAAGCAGAACAAAAGAAACTCAAAATATGTAAAGCTATTCATTTGCTTGCTCCTTCTTCTGTTGCTACTAATTTCAAGCCCTCAGGGTTAGAAGATTTTCTGCTTCACACTTACGTATGCGAACATGTTTATCTCTTTGTTCAGAGAGCAACAGCCGCACCTCTTCTTCCTTTGCCGAGGGTTTGCTGTGAAAATTTGAGTACAATAAAAAGCAGCACTGCTAAACTAACCTGCCAAGAAAAAAAATTGTTGTTTAATTTTATACATAATGTACAGGCAGTCTTGTCTCTGTTAGGAGATCTTGTTGAACTCACATTACTTATATCTGCTAACCTTTAAGAAGCAGAATTGTCCTGGGGATTTCAAGGAATCAAGTGAATCAGTCCAGTATTCTATTCTTCCTGCTTATTTTCCTGTTGAACAGTTGTATGTTGCTACAGTAAAAAAAAAATGAACACTTGTGTTTTCTTTTTCCTCTCTTACTAGGTGTTTTGGCAGATCCTATTACTCAACAAGCAACTTTCTCATCACCTCTGGCTCCTGGAACTGGTTCTGCGATCACTTTTCCTGAGGAGCATGAAGACCCCAGAGTATCTACTGCCCAAGGTGGAGGACATGCAGGAGGACTTTGGGGATTTATAAAGGTATGGGGTTTTGTCTGCTGCGCTCTTGAGGAATTACTATTTTTTACTGACTACAATAAGATATCTTACTTTTAAAATGTGTGTTACTATAAATCCTTTCTTTTGTTTGGCCTCGTGCAAGGTGGATGGTTTTAGTAGTGGTGTTTGCTGAAACTACGCTTTCGCTCTTCCTTTGTATAGAGAGGGGGTCACTACCCAAACGCAGGTGTTCTAGGTTAGTTTTAGTGCTTGTGACAGGAAGATGTGCATACCTAACAGGTTCTGTCACGTGTGCTTAAATCAGGTGAAGCTTTAGAATATCTTTTAAGACCCAATAGTTAATTTTTCTTCACAGCGACTGGATACATATCCATTTCTTTATCATTACCTAATGAACTGAGTATGATTTCTGTAACAAACAAACCTCTTCAAGGAGAGACAAGTACATATTTCTTTCACCAAAGAAGAGTTTACCTAAGAAGCATCTAAGGTATTTTGCAGGATCTTTCTATTCTACTGGAAGGCATGGAGTATATAGTGCAGACTGGGTGCTCCTTGTGGTGAGATCTTAGCGTGCAGCATCAACTAGTATAATTTCATTAGCCTGTAACCTTTTTGGAGCTGTGACAAATGCTGCATATAAGAAGCATTGTGAAGATGGTGGATAAAAGATGTGAGGACTGCATGAACACTGAACTGTTCAAGAACACCGCCATTTTCTTACTGTTTCGTAATAAAACGTGAAGGAAGAATCAAGAAGATTGGTGTCCCACTGGGACTGCAGAGTTTTGGAGGGACTTTTCAAGGCCTTTTGAACATGAAAAAGAGAGAAAAAGTTGTGTGTGACGTGGCAGACTCAGCTCTGGAGATTAATCCTTCATCACTATCGTGAGAGTGTCTTCTCGTGATCATGAAAACACATCTTTTTTTTCTCGTTAATTAATTTCTTTGTCATTATACTCCTCTTAGTATTTGCAATAGATGAAAATGTTCTAGAAGAGAACATTTTTCTAGTAATGTGATTCTGTAGCTGTTTGAATGTACCAGAGCTTGCAGTTGCAAATTAGTTGAAAAGCCAATCTTATCCACGTTGCTGTTGCCTTTTTGCCAGTAGTATCCAAAAGATGTCCTGTTTCTGTTTATGGAGAAGTATAATTCACTTCCAGTAATAAAATCTAGATTTTTAGTTGAAGCATTAAGCATTCCATGAGCTCTGTGCGTTTAGTGACCTCTTTTTTAAGAGTTTCCAAGGTGAAAGAATAAGGAATAGTTAATTATACTGAAGCCATCAAGTTCTCTATATGTGTAAACATGCATCAGACTTTGTATTTTTGAAAGATTGGCCAGAGTGTGGGAGACTGGTACTTGTTACAGAAATGCATCCTGGATTCCCTATTGAAGCGCTTACACAGTAGTTGCAGCGTTTATCTTTCATTCAAACAACTTCAAGAACAGAGATACTCTTTTTCCTCTGATATTCTTAAGAAATCTGAGAGTTCCAAGATTTCTGTGTAGTAGAAGGTAGTTCCAAGGTTTCTGCGTAGTATGTCAGAGGCAAAGTTGAAAACTATTGCAGTCATTGCACTTGACAGATCAACGAATACAGCCAGAACTTGAGTTTCCAAAAGATTTGTGTTTGCACTCTGCTAACATGGAAGATACTCCATTTAAGCAACTATTAAATGCTCAAGACTTCTGGTCCCGGAATATGACTAGATCAGGTGTGTTGACCACTGTCACTGGTAGGGCTATTTCTGCATTAATGCAAAAGAAGATAGTAAAAATAATATTTGAACTTCTATGTTGTAACTGAGAAGTCGTGCACTGGTAGTCATATCCTACTAGTGTTTGTGCTTAGGAGTGAAGGTAAAAGTGTATATGCAGTAGGAAAACCACAAATCAGCTTAAGATTTGTTATTGGTTTGTTTGTAGTTTAACTGTAACATTTTGAGCTTCCTGGGGAGGGAAAAACCCCAGGAGATAACATGGAAATCTGTTTGCTTAAATTTAGGGTGTAGCTGAGAATCCCATGGTGAAATCTGTTCTTGATAAAACCAAACATTCAGTAGAAACCATGATCACAACGCTGGACCCTGGCATGGTTCCATATATTAGTAAGTATTTGTGACAAACCATTAAGTAATACATGTAAAATTTAAGAGATTATTATAATAGCACACACCTTTTACATTTAAAGTTTGTATATGTAGTGTGTTGATTCAGACTCACAGTACTGTATTGATTTCTTAAATGTATTTTCCAGTGAAACTTTCAGTCTGGAGGCTGACTTTTTAAAATGTGTCTTGAGCTTAATTTGACTTTGTATTCTGCTATAGTTAAAATAGTAGCATAGTAATACCCTCTAATTCAGATTGTGAAGGATGTGGAAGATATAAAAAAAAACCAATGAAGAGACCTTGTCTGTAATCTGCAAGTTGCATACTGTTTTCTCCCACTATTTAAACCTTGTGGAGTTGAGTTTCAAATAGAATGTATGTGTTCTGTTGGATCACGTGTTTACATACCACTGTGGTAGTTACAACATTAAAGTTAAAACAAGCCAAAAGGTAGACATCATGAGAGGCGTAGGGTGGAGATATTTACATAGCTTTTGAGACTTTCTTCTGATTTTCAGCTGTTCCACTTTTCTAGCCTAGTAGCGCTTATATTATTTTTAGGGAATTTGGCAAACTTGAAGGATTTCCTGAATCAGTTAGTAGGAATGTTAAAATTCTGAAGTGGTCTAACAATATCTGAAGTATTACTGAGCACTGAACCTGGAAGAATAGCATTGTGGTGTTCATGATTTTTTGTGTTACTAGAGTACTTTGCACGTTACATATAACTTGCATATAACTTACCTGAGATTTCTGCTTCCTTAGAATGGGGAAGCAAAAGATGTAATTTGTCCAGGATGTTGGATGGGTTGGGGGTTTTCTTGGTTTGGTTGTTTTGGGGTTTTTTTGTGGCCTTTTTTTTAATCTATTCCAGCAGTTCTCATCCTTAGTTGTGCCAGTACTACTGTTTGTCTGCATGTAGGAGAAGCTGGTCAGGAAACTGATAAGTCTAAGAAGAAACTGTTAAAATGTTTTGATTTTTTTTTTTTTTTCCTGAGCTGTTTTTCAGCTGAGCCTAGCCTGTGATCCAGCTAACCACATTGCTGCACTATTGTACTAATCCAGTGGACAATATGTGGAGTAAAAGGGGAAGATCACCTAATTATTGAGTAGTACTCAGTTGTCTTACATTTAAAGGAAAATATCCCAGCAACTACATAGTGAAGAGGCAGTGGGATATGAAATCAGTGAGAAGGGCAGCCAGCAAATGAGAAGGTATTTGAGGAGTAGTGGGTTGCAATGCAAAGCTACAGTAAATGTTGATTATGCACAATTCAATGTACTTTATTTAAGGTTTTTATTGCAGTTGTGACTGTCCCTTTTTAAAATAGGATCTGTCAGTATACAAGGGTAGTTTGGATAGTTAGACATTGTATTCATTGGACAGAAGAACATTACTTACAGGAGGAAGTAATTCTAATTAATGCTTTGCTTGTAAGATTCAATTAGAGTAAGCAAATTCAGTGTTTATCTCAGACTTCTCTGAAGTAGCGTTGGAAGGGAAGAAATCAGTATACATCTTGGCCATTAATGTATTGCAATTTTTTTGTAGTTGCAGGTTGTGAAGACAGGGTAGAGAGCTGTAAACTTAGTATTTGCCTACTTCTAGAAATGTTTCCTGGTATTAACAAAAGATATGTCCTCAGCAAGTGGCCCCACTGATCTCTGCTCTCTCTCTACTGCTGCAATTCCAAACAAATTTCAGATTCCTCATGCCAGAGCCTGAAGCTATGAAAGCTTCTGGATGAGGTGGTTGAATTTTTTTTTTTTAATACCAAACAGTATTTCTGTAATCTTTTTCTTGAAAAGAGAGGTACTTTTTTCATTCATACCTTGTGAAGACGTGATCTGAGGCAAGCACCTGAAATAGAAAATTGTTGTCTGCACAGGAAATTGTCACCTTGTAAACATAAACATTAATGCTTTTATAAAGACAGTGGAGAATCTTAAATTGTGTGTGGAACTGTAATTTCGGTTTATAATACATAACATACAATGAAATTTCATGTTCAAGTGTCAGAGCATAAAATAATGTGACAGTTCTGTCTCTGAATTTACCAGAGTATTTCCTATTACTATAGTGTGTGACAGATGTCACAAAGTGGTTTTTTTGTTGCATGTAGTATCTTTGCTTCCTTTTTGTAAGGAATCTGTGATGAACAAAGATATGCTTTCGATATATAATTGGTCCTCAATACAAAAGAACGTAATATCTGTTCTGCTGTAGCAATATACAACCATGGGCTCAATTACTATGCAGTAATTTACTAGGTATGTTGTGGGTTAGTTTTTAGTTGCATTAAAATCTCTTTACTGTTTTTTATATTCCTGGGTACTCAAACAAGGCTAACTTCAGCAAAAGACTGCAGCCTGTTTTGAGCACTTTTTTAACTTATTGTTAACTCCATTTCTGTCAAGAAGGAATTGATGAACTGTGATACTCAATAATTTTTCAGTTCTAATGTTATCCACTGTTTAAAACAGTTGCTTAAAGTTCAATGATGTGTACACCCAATGCCATTCAGTAAAGCAATTGATAAATAAATAAAAATTTAAAACATAGCCTAAAAATCAAATGAAATGTTTATTTTGTATTCTGGCATATTTCTGGCAACTTTTCAGGAAAGATGTTTTCTGTAACTGAGGCCTGCTAAGTAACAAGAGCTGAAGAACAAATTACTTCTTTCCTTAAAATTTAAGTTTCAAGCTTGTCATTATCAATGAAGGAATTTTTCCTGCATCAGAATAAGTACTGCAGACTCTGTCAGCCTGTGCATTAAATGAAGTGTTAATGTTGAGAAGCAAAACCCCTTGGGCTCTGTTCTTTTAAGAGGCAGCTTAGCATGGTTTTGTACAGTTATTGGGCTTGGGGAATGATGGATTTAAGAGGCAGGTTCTTCACTAGTCTGCTACTATTGGACATAGGAAATGCCCTGCTGGATCACAGAATCTGAAAGTAGTTTAGGTTGGAAGGGACCTCTGGAGGTCAACTTGTCCAATCCCCTTCCTTCAGCAGGGCCACCTAGTTACCCAGGATTGCATCAAGGCAACTTTTGAATATCTCCAAGAATGGGGACTCCACTGTGTCTCAGGGCAACCTGTGCCCAGTGCTTAGTCACCTAAGTTTTTCTGGATGTTCATATGCAACCCCCTCTTTCAGTTTGCGCCCATTGCCTCTGGTCAGTGAGCACCACTAAAAGAACCTGGCTCCATTGTCTTTGCAGCCTCCCTTCAGATATTTGTATGCGTCATAAGGTTCCCCATGAGCCTTTTCTTTTCCAGCCTCCACATTTTCAGCTCTGTCTTCCCTCATAGAAGAGACGTTCCAATCCAGTGGGTCTTCTAGTTCAATGTTCTGTCTTCAAAAACTTAGTGAAAACTTATCCATCTTTATCAAGACACTCCCTTATGAAAATAGTTCAGAAGTACTTAACAACTTTATGGTTCCATACATATTTAATATTTCAAAACTGGATAAAGCTGTATGGCGGCAGAAAAACAATAAAATGCTCTGAAATTCACAGTCCAAGGACAACTAGAAAGTAATGCAAGCTTTCCTTCTAAAGCTTGTGTAATTTAACAGTTGTTCAATGGATTTTATGAACTGCATCTGTGTTTCTGGTCCCTTTCATGAGGAGGAGTTTGTGTCACACCAGCATTGCTTACCATTTTCCAGAACACCAAAACATGAAATAGATGTCTGCGTTATTCTCCTAAATCCATGAAGCGTCATCTTAGCTCAGCGATGCGCTCTTTTCAAGTGCTGAACAACCCATCTGTTCCTGTTGTTTGTCTTTCATCCTTGAATCACTTAGCTATTCATCTGACTTTTACTTCTAGCATATATTACTTCTGCTTCATGAAAGAACTTTTCTACAGTGCATGAGAAAGAGGATACCAGCTGAATCATGCTCTTAAACTGTTGAAAGGTAGAATGTATTTGAACTGGCTTATAATGGGAACGAGGGAAAAATACATGCATGTATATGTATATATATATATGTATACACATATGCACATGTTTTTTACAGAAACTGGGGGAGAACTGGACATAGTGGTTACTTCTAATAAAGAGGTAAAAGTTGCAGCAATTCGAGATGCCTTTCAAGAAGTTTTTGGAATGGCTGTTGTTACTGGAGAGGCTGCACAGTCTAACATCGCACCCCAACCTGTGGGCTATGCTGCAGGTTTAAAAGTAAGTTGATATAGAACAGTACCAAAGTGTAATACCTGTAATCCAAAGAGAGATGTGGAAACGTTTACGCAGGAGGATCTGATTTTCCGTGAATGGAAGGTCAATTTGTGGAATAAGAAACGTTAATTTTTTAAAAATTTTTTTATTACCATCTGGATCACTGGATCACTTTAAAGCTACTTGTTGGGTTAGTTTTGGGTTTGTTTTACAAACACATTCACAGCAAGTGCAGAATATTAATGTGATTTTTTTCCTACACTGTCATTAATTGCCATCACATCTTGCATACATTGTGATATTACTGTAACTGCTAAGGATATCAGGAGTTTTTACTAGCACACTGTGTTGGCAGTGTTAGAAATCAGAAGAGGCTCTTTGAGACTGAATTGTCTTCCCACTAATTCTGTAGGTCAAAGACAGTTTGATCAGCAATTGTCAGGGGTCTTCTTGAACACGTTACTCTTTGAAAAGTAAGAATTCATTGTGCACCTTTGCAAATAGCTGTGCTGGCCTAGAGGAAGGGTTACTTGTTTCACAAAATTTAAAAAATGTACATTTGTCAGGTGTATCTAGCTGCAACCACCTCATTGGCCAATAACTAGAACCCCTGAAAACATCTATGTAGTATTCTGTTTCATAACTATAGGCAGATCATTTATTCATTAAAAAGGAAGTATTTTCTTCTAAGTGCTATAGCAGTGTTCACAGCTGAGTGAAGCCTATCCTTATAGCAATATGTCACAATCTTATATTGAGGTAAAGGAGGGTAATGTGTATGTTCCTTTACCTGTTTAGTTACTGCAATGTACTGGTAGTATTTCTGTTACAGCTTCAGAGTGTTAACAGGCTTGAAGCGAATGATTCCCATTTTAGTTGGATAGGCACCGCAACAAAGATATTTTCTCCCTTGGTCTTATAAAGAATCTAAATCTGATAAATCTTAAGCTGCAAAAATGTCCATGTAAGTAACGGAAATATATACTGATGCTTTAACTAGTAATTAAACTTGGCACATTTACAGGTTAGGAATTCTTTGTATGCTAATCTACATATTTTCCAGGCAAAATTAACAAACTAAAAATATTTAATTAGTTTTACCATAGTTCTTGTTACTTTCTGCGTTCCTGTTATGACTTATAATGATTTTGTTTTCTGGTGCTGAAAGAAGAGTAATTTTAAAAAAACTCCCATATTTTCTGTTTAACTTGAAGTATGTTCTAGAGTTCTTCTTGCATTGATCTGTAAGCATTGTTCTATGTTGTGATTCCAAGAGAATGTTTTCTAACTTATTTTACCACTTAGGGAGCCCAAGAAAGGATAGACAGCTTGCGTCGGTCTGGAGTAATACATGAAAAACAGCCTGCTGTATCAGTAGAAAACTTCATTGAGGAATTGCTTCCTGACAAGTGAGAACTTTAAATATGTCCACGGGAAGAGAGGTTAAAAAAAGAATATTCTTGGTTGACTGAAACGGGCCTATAAAGAGTTGATAGTGGTTATCACTCTTCCCTTTCCAATTGCGTGTCTATTTGCAGAAATGATTCCAAACTCTTATATATATATATATTTATATATATATACACACACGCACATGTATATATTACTCTTTAGACTCTAACTTCCTTATTTATTTGGAGCAAGTTACCTTTAACTGTGAATCTTTCTCAACAGTCATTCGTAGTTACGAGGTTGTACTGTGTCATAGAGCATTCCAGTACTCCGTGCCCTGCTACAAAGACAATGCAAGTGAAGTACTCCTTTTTTGCTCCATTAAACTCTTAATATGAAGCTTATGAAGCCCAGCCAGTTGTTTCTTAAAATTGGAATCTTGCGTATCTTTTTATAACTTACTTACCACACTTTAAGGAATGAAATTAAATTTGTATGTAGACATGTATATAAGATACGAGAAAAACAACTACAATGTTTTCCTTTTAAAATCTTATGTGATTCTTGGCCTTGATTTCGTGTTTGTGCATTCCCTGGAGCATGTTTTTCCTGTGGCAACTGAACTGATAAACTGCAGTAGGAATTGAGTACAGTGAGATATTGATGTTGCATTGCCCTTGGTTTTGTTGGGGTCATGTCAGGGTTGTTAGGTTGTTGATACAGAGAAATGATTTAGTGTTTTTGCAAGCTATATAGGGAACAATTTAGGGTGCTGTTTCAGTAGCCTTAACTGTGTCAGCTACAGCAAGCATCATCTTTTCTGGAAGTTGCAGAAATGTTTCTGTGAATAAATCATGTAAATGATTGTTATAGGATTAGGCATAACAAAAAACAATCTTCTGAATATACATACTGAATGATAAATAGATTATTTTTTTTCAGTGATTAGGGAAGGTTTTCTTACTGAGAAGCATTCTTTCAGAGAAAAAAATTTCTGGCTTAATAAATATGGCCAAAAGAATGTATCTGCACACATGCCCACTCCACTGGCTTTCTTTGTTTCTTTCATGCATACACATACACTATAATTCTATATATAAAAATTGATATATTCAAATTTTTCTTGAGAAATATTTGAGTTTTTGATGAAACTCATTATTACTACATTTGTAGCAGAGTTTGTGAAACAGTCATCATTCAACTGCTAGCACGTTGTTTTTCAATAGAGTGATACTCAGTACTCAACAGGAGAGTAACTTGTATGTCTTTGCAGGTGGTTTGACATTGGATGTCTGATTATTGAAGATCCAGTTCATGGAATTCATCTGGAAGCTTTTACCCAAGCAACACCAGTGCCTTTGCAATACGTTCAGCAGGTGAGTTTTCAGTTTTCCCGTCAGTGTTGGGTTAACAGTCAAGACACAAGACTTCGGTTTTGATTTCATTTATGATGTTAGTTCTTACTGACAGTTGCTCGATTTGAATGTTTTAATTTATGAAATGAGGATAAAAACTATTTTTGAATCATGATTACGTATTACCTAAAAATCTTTAGGCATCTGGGGCAAAGCAATGCTTAATCAAGAGTCTCATTCAACAATACATGGCACTTGAAAGCACTGGTTTTACTTCTCTATTAACTAAAAAGAAATATTCCAAGAAGAAATTAACTACACAGTACTACTCCGTCAGAACGGACATATAACTTTAGTCATTGAAGTATGGTCATTAGTGTGGTTAAGTGACTCAAAATTAACCCTCATGAACCTTTACACGGATAAGAATACTCATTCTTCCTCAGGTGCAGCAGGAGGTCTCTGCAGCTTGAGCAATGCACTAAGCAACTGCACCAAGAAACTGCAGTGAGCGGTCTTACCCATCTGAAGGCTTTCCTTAGCTTACTTCACAGATGTATTGGAGTTTCAGCTAATGCCCATGAAACTGCATAATAGCGAAGAGTCTGTGTGCATACATGTACATGTTAGCATTTCAGTTCTGTGTATTTCATTTAGAGACAAGTTTATAAATTCAAATCTTGCCACTCAATTTTTGATAAAGCTCATAAAGCCTTGGTATTAATGTTGCTAATTACCAGCAAACAGACAGCATGCTGTACTGATTAATATTCAAAAAACTCATTTGTAATAACTAAGTACAGGATACCTGTTCTTCAGATCTGTGCTTGGATTTAATTCCATTGTGAACATGCAGACTTGCCTAAAAGGCAAGACCAATTTTCCCTTCTGACTGTGCTATTATGACAAAGATGTAAAATTTCTGAAACTGAAAGACTATATCTTGAAAATACCGTGGTTCATCCCATTGAAAATAGTACAGTACTGCGCAGTTCTTGAATATCACCAGTAGAAATTTTTCATGGGATTGTTTACATTTCTTTGTGCACACACTGGGAATTACTCCAGACTCCAGCCTGGCAGCAGATATGAGTCATACATTGGCCAACTCGGGTCTGAAAATTCTTTTGAAATAAATGTGTCCATGAAGAATTTAAACACAAAACTGCGAGGCATTTGATCCCCAAGGAGTAGTTTTGAGAAAAAAATTAGTAACTGTAATTAGTAATTGTAGGGTTTTGGGTGTTGTGGGTTTGTTTTTTTTTTTTGTAGTACCAGTTCCAGCAGAGCGAACATTCGTTGTATTGATTTTAGTTCTTATTTTTCAGAGTTCTTCTGTCTTTGCAAAGCTGATGGGTGACAGAAGGAGAAATTCTCCTCTGTCTCTCTGTAGTTTTCCAGGATGCTTTTCAAAAAAATGTGCAGAAAGATGTGAAGATACAGGGGAAAAAAATAACTGATCAGATACAACTTCATTGACTAGATGATCTTTAAAGGTCCCTTACAGCCCAAACCATTCTGTGATGCTGTGAAAATGGGAACAGCATTGTGAAGTTACCACCTAAATAGTTTTCATATTCTCTATGGAACATCGATTTGAACTAAATGATTTTTTAAAACATAAAGCACAACAGATATCCTCAATTTTTGTTTCACGGAATATTCTTTTTTGTCATTTTAAAACTGTAGTTGATAGCTTAACTTTTTGTGTAAGTTGTTTTCTTGGGTAAACTTTGTAGCTGTGGAATGTAGGGTTTACTTTGTGATAGCAGAAAATGTTTTAACTTGTATGCAACCCACTTAGTGTGTGACTTGGTTATAGTACAGTTTTCAGTGGAACTGTAAGCCTTTAAACTTCAGTTAGATTAAATTCTGCTCTCCTATTTAAAGAAAACTGTTCTTGTATACACATCAACAAGGAAACATAGTTTTGTTTTGTATCTTCAGAGTTAAATTGTTTCTAGTCTTGCTATTGTATATTTCAGTTAACTTAGGCATAATATGTGATGGTGAATCATTGGGCTACTCATTGTTTGTATGCCCTGTTTGTTACCTTTTTTTCCCATTGTGTCTGTTCTAGAATCAAAATGGGTTTCTCTCAGGGGTATACAAGAAACACACGTTTGTATAAATCCAGTGCAATATCTTTTAAGAAAAATCTAGATTACAACAGGGAGAAAAAACAGTAATTGCATGGTTGTTATTTCAGACTCAGAAAAAAGAAAAAAAAATGGGTTGGACAGGCAATATTATTTGGTTTTCCCATTACATAAATTTAATGGGGGCAACACTGAAAGCAATTATGTTCCTCCAAATTCTTCCTAGTTGTGCATTTTATTATTCTGTGTGTTGGAATTAGTGGTAAAACTATCTGTATGGAATAGGTACTCCTTTGTTAATGCTTTACCAGTGGCATAGAATTTTCTGAGCACATAATGGCTGTTGATATCTCTAAATATTTGAGGAAGTGAAAAGATGGATTCGAGGGCTTGTTTTGAGAACATTTTTCTTTTCAGAGAACAGGTGTCATCTCGTTTTTTGCTGATCTAGAAATTTTAACCATGATGGGAAACTGCTGCAACATTTTTGTTGTTGTTGTTTACTGATTTTTAGCAGTAAACACACCAAATAAATTTTTAAGTTATGTGTAATTGCAGATCATAATGTAGATATCATAATTGGATATCTTATTTACTTCGTACTGCCAATATATTCTAACTAATAAGTAAGATTTCCCGTTCCCTTGCTTAAGAAATTTGAGTTTTGTGTATCTCTTCATAATAATGATTTAATTTGATATTGGAGCAGACTGTATATTCTAGCAAATATATGCTAATATTTTTGCAAGATGGTGGTTTTAGGTAGGCTGGAACACACTAATGAACTTTAATCTGCAGTACATGCACTGGAAACAGACTAATTCAAATATTTGTCAAAATAAAATCTGCATGGAGAACTGGGCCCAATGTGCAGTGCTGTGAAGAACTGAGTAATACTAGGAACAGTCTTACTTAGGCTTAAAGTCTTCTACTCTCCGTTGTTTGTGACAGTGGCCAGAGTAGCCTTGGATGAACATCAAATAGATAAATGCAGTTATACTTTCCCCACTGTTTCCCTTTTGCTTCCAGCTTCAGGGAATTACAGTATGTGATCCTTCTCTGATCTCATGCAAATAGCTTAGTCTTGTATTTCTGCCATGCTTAGGTATGTCCTTGTATTGGCTACCTGCTGGCTTCAGAGGGACATTTTAACCACTTCTAAAATATTTTTAGGGTAAGAGTCATTGTATAAATATGTATCATTATTGATTCCCTCTGTTGGCTACTTTAAAAGAAAAAACTACTTCCTGGTAATGACAGAATGTTTTTACTTTCTTAAACATGCTGTTTTAGGTTTGTACTGTTCATGTGTCATTTGTGTCATGATACATAAAAATCCAAAAAGTTTAGTTGACTAGGCAAGTTATGGGGCAGTCTGAAATTTGGATTCCGATACCCTTTAATTTGCCATGTAGTCCTATTGATATAAGAATGGTTACTTAGGAGATATGGTGACGGGGAAGATAGAAACAAAACTACTAATTTCAAGTTCAATAATCACTTCTCAAAATATTACGCAGGCTAAGAGTCTCACTCCTCAAGACTACAGTCTGAGATGGTCAGGCCTGCTGGTGACTGTGGGTGAAGTGCTTGAGAAGAGCATACTGAACGTCAACAGGACTGATTGGCACGTGGTGTTCACTGGCATGTCCCGTCGGCAGATGATCTACAGTGCAGCTAAGGCTCTAGCAGGAATGTACAAACAACACTTGCCACCCAGGACCATGTGAAAGAAGGCTGATCCATGACACTAAGGAATACTGGTTTTTATTCTGGAATTGAAATGAAAGCTGCATATTCAAATTCTCAGTGGATAAATCACAGATTTGTAATCCAACTGTAAACTGTGTTTTACTTTTTAAGAAGTGAAGGTAATTTCCAATAGCGGAAATGACCAGTTGTAGTTTAACTGCTCTGTGATTTCAATATCATTCACAAAACAGGAAATAAGAAGAAATGTATATTTATAACTGGGATAAACCGCATTATAATTTGTAAAGTGCAATGTGCAATTGTTACTTGACACCTTACTAAACATTTGCTGAGATATTTTAGTTACTATACTTTTTAAAAGAAGGGGATCATTACTCAGCTGTTTCTATTGTATTAGTACTAAAAACATGTTGACAGTAAAACATGTATGTTATATATGCATTTCAGTCCACAGAGACTACCTTCTCTGTATTAGATATTTTCTTGGGGCCTGTGCTTAAGTGATACTTAACACCTCACGTGGGTTTGGTGTCTGTGTATAACGTCTCAGGAATGAATGCTGAGGAGTTTTACAATATAAAATGGTGAGCTGCTGAAGAAGAGCACAGATTTATGCCCCATTAATTGAAGTTGTTGCTAAATAATTTTGTAATCTCATTTTCCATGCTGTGTCTCTTTTTTCTTTTTAAGTAACAGTAATGAAATTCCTGTCCAATTAAAAAGCTAGACAAATTTCATGTCGCTTCAGTGGATTTTAGTTTAGGTACCACATGTACATGAAATTGTCTGAGCAATTTCAACAACATAATTTACTCAGTTGCTTCCAAACTTCATAGTTTATAGGGAATTACATGATTTCTTCTATCCAGTTATGATTGTCAGCAATTTGATATGGAAAGTTGTGAGATGTGTATCACTTGCTTTGCTGTTCTGGGTTTCCTAAACATTTCTGAGTCTTAAAAGCATTCTTCATGTCATGAGCTCACTGTTTCTCATGTAAGTCTCAGTGTTGTCTAATTTTTTACTTTTTTTTCATGGCATAAATGCCCTCTATCCATGCTCATACAATCATCCATCTTTATTTAGAAATACAGAAGTAATTGTGAAGAAAATATTTTGGTAATAATACCTTTTTTTTTAGGAAATGTGGAATAAACAAATACTTTTTATTTGCCTTAAAGAAGTTTTTCAGCTTATAATGCTCTGCCTTTGCCTTTCTTAGATGCTTTCAAAGCACATTTTTATATACAATATACTGTTAAGCCATCTCATGTTTGTACCCAGTGAAAGCTTGTCTATTTCTGACTAATATAGTTTGCCATAAGTGGCTTACTTAGTAAATCAGTTGAATAAATGTTTTTCCTAGAGGAGTGTATTTATTTTAAAGATTTATTCTTTAAGATAGCTAATGAACATGTGTTTATTGAAATTATATTTGGCACATACTTAAATGCCTGTCTTGTCTGAAAAAAACCAAAACAAAGGGAACCTGAGTCTTGCAGTCTGAGGTCTCTGGTTGGGAGCTCTTCTTTGTATTATGAACTAAAAGGGTGGTACAGGGACTTCTGTTTGTCATTGTCAGTGTATTATATAGCCTCTGCTTACAGCAACTTCCATGATGCAAAGGAAGAGGACGTGAAATCATCGGTAGGTTTATGTGCCCTGGAATGAATTGAAATTGAAACTGAAGTGTAATTTTCATTTTCTTTCTCCTTTTTCTGGCCTTGGCCTTCACTGTTTTTCAGAGGTGGTAAGAGTGGAGGCAGAAGGCAGCTTCTCATCTTGCAGCACATGGTTCATTGTGGTGGCATTGCCCAGCATTCCAGCAATCTTATGAAGCTGCTGATGTGACTGACTCCAAGGCTGCCCTGTCCTGCTTTAGAGAATTTTTAGGTGTCTATTCACCTGCAGAAATTACATTTTCTGTACCAAAATGAGAGTAACTGCCTGCTGCTTTCTGTACTTGCTTCTCATGGGTGCTGGGATGTGATGTGGTCAAGTGAAATAGTCTTCCTCCATTCATTATCTCTGGCTTGAAGAAGATGTCATTGTAGTTTTGACTGCTCACCCATGAAGTAAAATGGCTGAGCCTGCCAATTTTCAATTAGCTTCCTCCTTTTACTGTGCATTGCTTCTTTATGTATAAAAAAAAAAATCACCATCCTCATATAACGACCAGTAACTCGACTTCTTCTCTGAGAAGCTGAAAAAAGGAAAAATGTCTTTAGTACGCCTTTGAAAGCTAATAAAATTTGAAATTGTTTTGTTGGTGCAAGAATAATTGCCTTTTTTAACCATCAACTTTAAAGCAGTATATCTCAGTTCAGCATAAAATGTATTAATCAAAAATAAGAATCATTGGAATCTATGCATTATTACCAACAAGACACAAATCTATTTATCCTGATAGCATAGAGTTCCTGAATCTTGTGACTGGTGAATTCTTCAAAGGTGTTTAGAGCTGCTGCTCAGTTGTGGAAAACCTTCTCTTGTCAAGATGCTTGAAAATGTGGTAATCTGTGGGAGACAGGTCAGGAGATTAAGTTGAGTGAGGCAGAGTTGCGTAGCTCAGTTCATGCAGCTTCTGCAGAGTCACTTGTGAGATGTAGTTGGGTGTTGTAGAGAAAAGTCGATCTTTTTCAGTGACCAATGCTGGACCAATATTGCAGTTCTTGTTGCGTGTTGATTATTTCCTGACAATACTTCTTTGCTGTAATGGTTTTGTCACCAGGTTTCAGGAAGTTGTAGATGATCACTCCACTGCTGACCACAAAACCATGACCAAAAGCTTCTGATGCAGCTTCAGTTTAGGGGAGTTGCTTGGTGCGTCACCCAAGTCCAGCCACTGAGCAGAATGCCTTTTCCTCAGAACAGAATCCATTTTTCCTCACATGCCACAACATAGTCAAGAAATGCATTGATCTTGTGCAGAAGAGATGCAAAGCAGGCTTCATAAACACTTTTTAAAAAATTTTGGTTCAGCTTGTTCAGCACCGATTTGTCAAGCGTTTTCCAGTTTGGTGCAAATGTTGAAAAACTGTTGAATGGTCAGCTAGTTCTTCTGCAACTTCTCAAGCTGTTTTACAGGGAACTGCTTCAATAATGACCTACAGTTAGTTGCTGTCTGTTGCAGAAGGTTGTCTGTCACCCTCCTCATCTTTAAAGCTCTCATTTCCATTACAAAATTTTTGCAACCACTGTTAGGCTGTACATTTGTTGACAGTCGCCTGGCCAAAGGCTTGTTGATATTGCTAGCAGTTTCAGCTGCTTTACATCCCGTTTTGAACTCCTACAACAAAATTATTCAAATTGTCTTTTTTTGTCCATCTTTAATTTGACAGCATAGTGTAAAAAAGACAAAACAGTGAAAACAAACCCCTTAGCATAAATAAGTAGAGCAGATTTTGTGCTTTAAAATGGTATTCTACATGAATGTAGTTAAATAAAATTTGATCCAAAATAAGCATCACCATTTACAAAGCCAAATCTAGCAATTATTTTGCACTGGCTTTATGCTTTCTGTCTGAGTGAAGGCCTTTTTCAGTGTTGCATTTGGCAAGGATGAATTCAGGAGCAAATTAAGGTAACATTCAGCCTTTTCCTATCTGCTGGGTTGTGTTGTAGGCAATAGTAGGAGAGGAAGCTGAACAGGTAAGACTGACATCCTGTGCTAAATTTGAAGTCAGTTTAGGAAAGCAGATATTGGAACACATTTGGACAGGTGAAGACAATTCTCAGCTGCTAGTCATCACTGTAGGTACAGCTACAGAAGCCTTTTCTGCTGCTTTGTGAAGGAATAAATTTGCTCAGAGATGAGAGTTGTAAACAAAAGATGAGGAAAGCTCCCACAAGGACTGCTGAAAACGATCCTGGGGATATGTCCTCAAGGACGAGAGACTGTCTTTATTAATAGCTGTGTCTGCATTTAGAAGTGCTGTTCCTAGTTGTTTAATTTAGTGAATCTTTTATAGCAAGTGGTACTGAAAGCAATTTTTCCATGACAATGGGCTTATTCCGTACTCTTAAGGTGTTTTGGAGGAACTTGGAAAACAAGGTTTTTCGGTGAGTCTTTGTCAAATGGGAGGTTTCTGGAGAACTTCTATAAATGTAAACCTTTGAAAAATGAGAATTTTAGTAAAAATTCCCGAGGGTGTTTAATAAAGTAGTCTTTTTTTCATAATTGTATGATGCAATATAAACTTTGCAGATGGAAAATAAGACTTTGTAACGGAAGAGTATTCACTCTGAAAGAACTCTGTGGGTTTAATTTACAGTTACATTTAAAACTTTTTGGCCAGTCTTCATTTGCTACTGTTTGCAGCCAGTGGAATAAGTAGCAAATGAGAACATTCTGTATCCCATCAAAAGTTGTTAACAGACTTGAAAAGCAGAATAAAATAGTTTGAAACTTGGTTACTTTTCTAACGTGATTTTAACTTCAATGATTAAGTCTATAATTTATCAAGAGCTCACATTTTGACATCCTGAATCTTTGAGCCAAGCCATTTGGCTTTGGCTTTATGGCTATGTTCCATCCCTAGTTATACAATTAAGGAAAAACTATTTGCATAAAAGTAATGGTGTGTAGAGCAACAGTTCCTAAAAGGAAAAAAAGTGCCAGTTGGTTTGATTTATCGTTTCATTGTGCAGATTTCTGCCAAAGATATTCCAGCTAGTTGACTTTGTAAAGCAGCCAGACTGTGACCTGGCAGTTAAAAGTGCAGATACACACTGCTGCAGGGCAATAGCAAATCCAAACCCACTTAGCTGCGGCTTCTAGGCTGGCAGTGGTTTTTTTTCATATACTGGCATCGAAGTAGATGAAGTATTTTGTGTTGAGAAAGTGATTTCCAACTATTTTTGCATTCTACAGTTGTGGCTGAATGTAGTCGTGGATTACCCTGTAAATAGGGAAGTGCTTTATGTACTAGAGGAGAGAGCAAATGAGTCAGTTTTCCAATAGTACGTTGGCTTTCTGCAATACAAAATTACATAGAATTCTGTATTATGTCTGGGGGTTTGGGTATTAATCACAAAACCATGCTTCCTGTGAAAGTATATGCTGGACAGGAAAGAATGTGATATTTTTTTAAGACCTATAGCTATAAATTATGCATCAAGACTTTCAAACTTCCTCTCAATTTTGTTGTGTTCCATCACTTGAAAAAACTAAGTTTGAGTATCTGTATGATTATGCCTTACATCTTGTGCAGTTGAATCAATTCTACTCTGAATTTTATAAGACTATTTCCTAATGAAAGAAAACACTTTTCTCATCTAACAGGATTTTAGAGGGAACTTGTTTCTTTTCTGCTCAGTAACAAAAAATGATATAGCTATTGCCCTGCTTGAAACTGATTAATTATATCTTCTCGTGAGAAAACGAGCACATAAGAGGTGTAGGCTTAATTAAACTCTGTTAACTGGCTATATTTTCCATCTTGGGACAGGTTGTGAAAAGAATGTCATTTAACCACAGTGTGAATCACACTAGCTTATTTTTTCCTCAGCTGTCTGCTTTTAAGATAGACCATGGATGAATGTATTGTACTTGGATATCATTTTCATGATCTAACACTTACAATTGCAGGAACAACTTGTGCAAATAAGTGATGATTGTTCCATAAGTTCTTGGAAAAAGGCAGGAAGTTGTATTTTGTGTAAGGAAGAGTATTTGGACCAGTAGTGTGATTCCAAAATAACTATGCCACCCACCCAGAGGTAAAAAACAGTGTCTTGCAGAACAACAGGTTTAGAAAATCTTCCCAGACAGGCCAAACAGTTATCCTGCCATCTGTACTGTACTGTGCTTGAGATGTTGCTGTGGCGTGAGTATAGTTATGCACATGCAAGGAAGATACTGCGATTTTTTTTTTTTTTAATAAAACATATTAAAACCAAATCAAGGAACTTGTGTCTGAAGAGGAAAGGACAGGAAAATTTTGTTTTTAATGTAGTGGAAGCTTCTGTAATCAATAATTGCACTGTTATGTTATTCTTGTCATCTGTGGATCTCAGAATATTTATAAAAATACACATGCCAATGCATGGAAGGTTGTAAGCATTCTAATTTAAGCAATTAGAAGCTTTCTGTGTCTTGTGTAGATACAGTCCTTTGTATCTGCAGAGCTTATTTGCTTTGACATTGCAAACCTGACATACAAAATTTGGTCTTAAATTCATGAACATATTAAAATTATAACTGGGGATAAGGTGTCTTAGTTTAATTATTTGAAATGCTAGAAATCTCATGAATGTATGAGGGCAGGTGTCTTACCACCAGTGACAGCCAAATTAGTAAGTGAGCAACTCCGAACTGCTGTAAACTTGGGAGGTCTCCATTTCTTATTGCTTTCTGGGTTCTTCATGGTAAGCAAGGAACAAAAGCTGTTGCCTGAAGATGCCACGGCTGACATCAGGTGGATTTTGGAGCTTGTTTCTGGTTTCCATTAGCTGCGTAGGTATCCATTCATGCTAGAAACGGTACTTTTGCCTTGGGAAGCTTCAGAAGACATAGCTGGTGATGAAGTACATAGCAGAAAGCTCAGGAGGGAAGGAGGGACGTAAGCGTAAGTTAAGATAGTACAGAATAAAATGATAAGGAGTTGAAGCTGTATTTTGGGGAGTGTAAAGTAAAGGAAGGTGGAAGCATGGGGATCAGAGCTCGTACAAAATTCAGCCACTTACCATTAAGTGTAATTTTTTAAAGAATGGCGTATTTCTGCTGAATTTTTTTCAAGCCCTTCAAAAACACCTACTCAGAACATTGCTACTTGCAGAGGAAGTTCTAGAAAATTCCTACTAGACTGGTATAAATAAAATAGAATAATATAATTTCAGTGTATCTTTTTATTTACTTAGGTTTGTATAGTGAGGGGAAAACGTTTATGGTAAATAAGGTAATCGTGTATTCTACACATCTGTAGCACAGTACGCACTGTATAAAAAACAGCTCAGAGACAGAAAACAGTCATCTGTAAGCAATTACAAACACCCCATGGTTTTGCCCATTCTACCTACATAGGTGTCTACATAAAAGTGACTGCTTGCAACAGCATCAGAACAAGAA
The DNA here is from genome assembly GCF_032191515.1 of Phaenicophaeus curvirostris. Lineage (NCBI taxonomy): Eukaryota > Metazoa > Chordata > Aves > Cuculiformes > Cuculidae > Phaenicophaeus > Phaenicophaeus curvirostris. The sequence goes on from NC_091431.1 coordinate 22,226,713, forward strand.
GTTTTGTCTGTCCATGTGTTTGTTTATAGTCCTCCCATTGGTTTTTGAGTGCCCTCAAACATTAAAGATTCTATTTCTTTATTTCTTACTTCATTCAGCAAAGACATGATATTAATGAGAGGTTACAACTGAAAGAATCCAAGTGTTTGACATTCCTCTAATGGGATTTGGGGCTGTTTGCTGAGCAAGCTGGATCGCTGTACATGCAACAACAACTCCTTTCAGTCTGACTGTGCCAGTGTTTCGGTGATGGCAGATTCTCATGGATCATGAGAATTTTGCTTTCGCATTCGCTTTCTTCCTCTATTGAATGCATTTAGCACTATTCGTATGACAGCCTTATTGCTGTACTTTTGTATGAATTTTTTAGGTTCTACGTGCCATGTACTAGGCTGAAAGTATTTGATGTTTCAAGTTTTGGACGTGTAATCCCTCACTGTGTATATTCTCCTGTGTACTCCTCTAAAAAGGAGATGAGTTACTCTGAAAGGAGTCCTGTGATTACCCGCTCCAGGGCTACCAAAGCCAAGAAAGGAGGGAAAACCAGAAGAGGTGCCAGACCCATATGTCAAGGGTTGCAGATGATGCAGCTGCATGTCCATGGTGTGTATCTGCTGAACATGGATGCTGGCATAAATCTGCCATGTTCTGCTCCAGCCAATGCCAAGGGCAGGGCTTCTTTGGGGTGGATTTTGGTATTATTTCACTAGCACAGCTTATTAAAACTTCAAAGTAAATATAACATAAAGCATGTGATACATACGGATATAATGTGAACGTAAGTCTTTGTGACTGCTAACTTTCTTACACTATGCTGTCTCAAAATGAGTTGTTTTTAGGTTTTTTTTAACCAGGATATTCTTGGTTTTATTTACAGTTTCAAACAGTTTTTATCAGCAAAAGTCTTTTAACAAGCAGCAAAGCATAAGAAAAAATAATTGTTGTGCTTCTGACAGATTTGCTTAGATGTGCTTTTAACTCTCATTTCCTGATTTGTGTTACTTCAGCCATCCTAATCTGTTTTTCTGTTAATTTCTGCTCAACCTAATCTGATTCACTGAAGCTCCCTTATCTTACCTCTGTTGCTTCTTTTAGCTCTCTTCAGCAAGTTTTATTGGCTTTCTTCAGTATCAGGGAAGTCCTACTGCTGTGGTAGGTCTGTCATATCCTCTCCTTAGGTACTGATAAGTGTCCACTTAATTCCTCCAGCCTTTGACGTTTCACCCTACCCTTACTCTTTGAAGAATAATTCAATCAGTCAGTCAAAGCTTTATGTGCTTTCAGTGGTCTACCTTTGCCTTCAGTATCTAACACCAGGAAGGAGGACTGGTTTAACAGTCACAGATTGACGTTTACAGCTTCAGATTTTGCTGATGTTTTGCTTTTTGGGGTTTTTTTTTGGTTTTGTTTTGGTCATTTACTTGAGGAAGTCTTCATATACAGCAAGGAACACTGTCACTTGATGGGAGTAATATCAGGACACAGAGCTAATGAGCTGTGATTTCATACAGACAAGAGCAGTGTTGTTCATTCAGTAGCTGTCACAACAGAGTATGCACAGGTGACAATGTGAGGCTGCAGCCTAAGACATGTTTTTTGATTTCAAAACCTCATTTTTGGAAAGTTTTCACTATGTTCACCTATTTTCTGGGTATTTAGCTAGAGGGATCTTTGACCTTACAACTTATGATAACTTGGACGTGAGCACAAAACTATTTTACTCTTTTGTTTCTGCTTCTTCTCATGGGTGTGTCTGTAAGACACCATTCACCCTGGAACCCATGCAGACTGAATTCCTGGCTTAGGAAACTCAAAATCGCTGCTGACCACAAGAAGACCAGCATCTGCTCCAAATTTTGTCTGAAGGTTAGGCATTGTGTGTGTGTGTGCATGTGTGTGTGTGTATTTACCCATATATGAATGAAAAATAAAACAATTTTTTTCTTTTTCTTGAGGAAGGAATCTGTAGCCTTGTCCTTGAGGAAAGCCACTAAAAAGTGTAGAACCGAATAAACTCCAGAGACAATTAGAACAAAAGAGACTCCATCTATAAACTGGAGAGGGGCAGATTTAAACTAGAAATAAGGAGGAATTTCTTCACCATGGGAGTTATGAGGCACTGGCACAGGTTGCCCAGGGAAGTTGTGGATGCTCCATCCATGGAGGAGTCAAAGACCAGGTTGGATGAGGCCTTGGGCAGCTTGATCTAGTGCGGGGCATCCCTGTCCATGGCAGGGGGGATTGGATGATCTTTAAGGTCCCTTCCAACCCAAACTATTCTATGATTCTATCTATGACACTATGAACCTATGATTCTATGATTCTACAATCTTTGTTTTAGAAAGAATTGCTGTAGATTAACCTAGGGAGAAGATGTGGTAGCTACCTGAACAGATCTCTAGTGTTAAGGATGATCTTAATAGCCAAGGGAGGTCGTAATTGCCAAGCATCTCATTAATCTGAACTTTTTTTTTTTAATCAAAGTTAGTTTCATTCTTGCAAAAGAAAATTTCTAACTAAATGTACTTTTTTGTCCCTTGGTCTTCTTGTCTAATGAGAAAGATATATGGGAGACCTGTCATACACAAATATCCTTCCTTAAGGATCACTGTGTCTACAGAACCAAAGAACCAGGCTCTTGGGCAAACAGTTCCTCATTGCTCTTGGGCGTCCAGACAGCAACAGTTTGTGTGTCCACATGATGGCACTGGTTATAAGGGGATCACAGTATGAATGACTTTCATTAACCAGCAGTAGGGAAATAAGCTGTCTGCCATGTGACACATAAATGCTAGTGATGTTTTAAAAACCTAAAATCTCTTTGTTAGTCATGAATCTGAAAAGAAGAGTTCAATAATGATAATGAAAAAGTACATGTAGCTTCTTTTAATGTTAGCAGTGCAGTAACTTCTGCCTCATATTATGATGTGTTTCAAAAGTTCTTTCCTACTGGAATGTGTCCACTGAAACAATAACTTGAAGATAACTCCTTTATCAAGTCCTTTCCTGTAGCTGTGGACCAAGGTCAACTGCTTGTAAAAAGTACTCTCGCAGAGAATGTAGTAAAATCCTGTTGAATGTTTACTTTGAATTGTTTGGAAATGCTCAGAGTAACTTCTGGTCAAAAGAGACAGGAAAATACAGAAAATATTTGTAAAACTGGATTTTGTAAAACGTGTTCAAGGCCAGGTTGGATGGGCCTTGAGAAGCCTGGGCTGGTGGGAGGTGTCCCTGCCCATGGCAGGGGAGTTGGGACTGGATGACCTTTAAGGTCCCTTCCAACCCAAACCATTCTACGATTGTATGAGTTTTAGTGAGTTTTGCCTTATAGCTAAACAAACAAAAAAAGTTGATTAAAATGTAGCAAAGATCATTTCCCCATGATGATGATACAACTTCCTGTAGGCAGGAAATCTCACAGTCTTTTATCTTTCCTTCATGAGGGAATAGTTTTCTGTGTTTCTCTAATTGAAATATTCAGCTCTTTTCAAGGCCTCAGAAATGTGTTTGCTTCTTTTTTATTTCTTGGATCTTTTGGGGGAGGTGAGATTTTCTTTTTTTTAGCATGTTTTTAGCATGCAGCTCCAAAGAAATTGAAACACACTGGATCAACAGTGGTAGGCAGGTTTTTTTTATGTTAAAGAAATTGTTTAAACCCAGCTATTTTTAATAGCTGTATTTCAGATTTAACTCACTCCAAAATACCACCTTGCAGATCCTTACTTAGTTTAAATGTAAAATGTAAAATCAGAGAAATGTAACTTACCTACAGTTGAGTATTTAGTGCTTGGTTTAGGTTTCTGGAGAAAATGCTGGAAATAATTTTAGTTTATTGGAAGGTCTTAAGTAGAGTTTGTGGTGGGTAAAATTCATACCTATTACTTCAACTAGATATATTTATCAGTATCACTTCTCTCTTTTCCAACTCTGACTCCAAACTACTACAATATCAGCCTTGCTGTGTTGACAGTGTTTCTCCTGCAAATCAAATAACATGCAAAAATTTGCAAAACCATTCTCTCTGTTACATAACAGAGACTTGATTTTCATAGGTTTTTAACTAGATGGAAAAAAAAGTATCATCAGCTTTTCAGTATTTTTAAGAAATATATATGAGGGAGAAAAAAGCAAGTTTATTAAGTATCCCAGTGTTGTGGCTGTTTGCAAAGACACTTAGATAGTGTACATTTAGCTTACAGATAGCCTATTCGTCTCACTTGACTACATGTACCTGGTGATATTATTCAGAGCTTAGTCATCAGCCTAGGCTACTTATTTCTCTATTAATCAAAAAGTAAATGTCATGTTATTTTCTGTTCCTATTAAATTCATGCCTATTTCCACTCAGGAATGTACACTTTTTACAAAACTTCCACTCCTTAAGTGTGCATGGGGACTTTTGGGAAACAACACAAAAATGAATGTTTCAAATGCTATCTATGGCATTTACTCCCATCCTGTCTGTGCCATGGAAATAAAAGTTATGGATAACAAGCAGTCACAATACAGTCATTGAACAAGAGGAAACACCTGGATCCAAGCACAGTCCACAAGGAAACATGCAGCACTTGTCCATTCCAGACAAATGCTAAGAAGTTGCATAATCCCAGAGTGGTTGTGAGGAAACTCTTATTTCAAACACCATCCTTTCAGGGAAAATGCCAGTAATCATGCATTTGAGAATTAATTTCTCCAGAGGGAGCAAGAACACATGCATATGCAATGTAATTACACGCTAAATCGGTACCTGGATTTATGCTAAACATTTGACAATATCCCACGTAAAATTCTTGTCAAGTTGAAGAGACATGCATTTGAGTGATGGACCACTCGGTGGATAGGGAATTGGCTGGATGGTTGCACTCAAAGAGTTGTGGTCAATGTCTCAATGTCCAAGTTGGGACCAGCGACGAGTGGTATTTCTTGGGAGTTGGTATTGGGACTCATGCTAACACCTTTGTTAGAGATATAAACAGTGGGATTTAGGGTGCCCTCAGCAAGTTTTTTTGTGATACCAAGCTGTGTGGTGTGGTTGACATGCTGGAGGGAAGGGATGCTATCCAGGGGGACCTCGCCACATTTGAGAGGTAAGCCTTTGTGAACCTCATGAAGTTCAACAAGGCCAGGTGCAAGATCCTGCACTGGAACTGTGGCAATCCCAAGCGCAAATACAGGCTGAGTAAAGAATGGATTGAGAATAGTCAGAAGAGAAGGTCTTGAGGGTGCTGGTGGATGAGAAAGCTCAACATAAGTCGGCAATGTGTGCTTGCAGCCCAGAAAACCAACTGTATCATGGGCTGCATCTAAAGAAGGGTGACCAGCAGGTTGAAGGAGGTGGTTCTTCCCCTCTGCACTGCCGCTGAAAGACCCCACTTGGAGTACTCCATTTAGTTGTGGAGTCCTGAGCACAGGAAGGATACGGATGGATCTACTAGAGCGACTCCAGAGGAGGGCCATGAAGATGATTGGAGGACTGGACCACCTCCCCTGTGAGGAAACACTGAGAGATTTGGGCTTGTTTGACCCAATGTGGGTTGTTTGACCCAATTTGGGCTTGTTTGACCCAATCTCTCCCATGTGGGAAGACCTTACAGCAGCCTTCCAGTACTTAAAAGGGGCCTACAGGAAAGCTGGGGAAGGGTTCTTTATCAGGGAATGTAGTGATAGGGCAAGGGGTAACAGTTTTAAGCTAAAAAAGGGTAGAATTTTATTAGAAGAAATTTTTTTGCTGCAAGAGTGGTGAGGCTCTCAAGCAGGTTGCCCAGAGAAAGTATTGAAGCTTCATCCCTGGAGTTGTTCAAGGCCAGGCTGGATGAGGCTTGAGCAACCTGATCTAGTGGAAGGTGCCCCTGCCCATGGCAGGGGGGTTGGAACTATGTGATCTATATGGTCTCTTCCAACTCAAACCATACCATGAATCTATGATTTTTGCCCACTGATATCAGAAAGGATTTAATTGATTTATTTTATTATTCAAGTAAACAGCTGAACTGCCTTGTGATGCTGGGCTCACTTGTAACTAACAAGCGTTCATGGACACAGAGGCTCATTTGTGGCCTCAAGAGGTGGATAGCCATGTAAAGGCATGTGAAGAAGCTAATTTAAGTGCTCAAAGTCATTATCTGAGTACTTGTACTTATTCTGTGATCAGAACATATCTCCAGGTCTTTCACTCACTGGTCAATTCTCAGCTTCCAACAATTTTTTTATTTGTCCCTGTGTGCGTATCAGGGAGGCTCTATTCTAAGATGGAAACCCATTTCAGCTACTTGAATCCTCAAATTTTCTTGCCTCTTATGTGACATGTTCCCTCTTCACAAATAACTTCATGGTCTACCTCTCCTACTAGTTCTGTTTTTCAAGTGCATTTCAGATTTTTGTGTTCTTATGGTCTCTCATATATGGACTGGAGAAGAAATGCTACTAGTACTAGCACGCTCAGTTCTTCGTAGGGTTAACATCCAGGTTTATTCGTCACCAAACATTGTGCCAGCAAAAGGCCTTTGTACTTATACTTGCTTTTGCTAGGGGCATAAGATGAAAACAAGAAATAACTTCAGATTGCTTCTTAGTTCTTCTTCCAGATCTATCAGCTTAGTTTAAGTGACTTAAGGACTCAGGCAGAATCTATCTGTTGAGAAGATAATGCTTCCTACCAATCCTCTCTCAAGGTTCCAAACAGAGAGCAACCAATTGACCTCTGTTGTGTTGTCCTACTTCTGTTTTCCTCCAAAGAAGGAATGACTTCTCTTAGGGATAACTTGAATCTTCTCTTCTTTGTCCATACTCCACAACACATTTATGCTTGACAGATTCATCCCTAGCACTATGGCTTTAACAATGTCATTTGCCAGAAGGCCATTCTGCATTGCGGTCTATCTTGATCCTTCTCCTGCCCAGTTCCTTTTTCTTGACCCCTCATCTCTGTTTTGTCAAGGTTTTCTTCTTTTCTTTTCTCCCTTAATACCTATTTTTCTGTCAGTTGCTGCTCTTAGGGGAACAGCAAACCTATTTCCCCGCTTTGCTTGTTCTTTTATTTTTCCTTGACTTTGTGATCAGTTTTCTCTTCAAAGTTATTTTCTTTGTTTATTGCGGTGTACTGAGCCAGCAGTTCCCTGCAGATGAGAGGATGCCTGTGTATTTAAGTTTCATTATTTTCTCCTTCACATTTTCAAGCTCACATCTAGTTTACTATTGTCTCCAACTATATTTGTAATCACACTTGAGCCTATAAGTTTCAATAGGCTTGTATGGAAAAGCAGATTTATCAGGTACCTGCTTAAGGCTGGCATATGTTCCAGAGGATCTGCATCCAACTAACCTCTTTGTCTAGTCTTGCCTTATTAGTCTTTACCATTTTTTTGTCCCTGTTCTCAAGAAACTATGACACTTTCTTTAAGGATAGTACTTTCCTGGAAGTACATTTTCAAAATCACACTGGATGAGTAAAAAAATTATTTTCTTTTAAATTGTTAATTTTGTTCATAAGGTTATTTGGAAAATGTAAACCTATCCACAGATGCTCAGAGGATAACTTAGCAGAAAAAGCACAGCCTTTTTCATCAGATCATTACAACTACGCCTTAAAGTAAGTCAGTCAGAGATTAAGTGATCCACGGTAAGTAGTATACAGCTCTTGCTTAAGCATGTGTACTGTGATGGACATCTGAAGTGGAGTTCAAAGCACTTCCAAACAAACTTATACCTCAAGAAGTGGTATCTGTTTCTTGGTAGGTAAGAATAACAATGCAAGTGATTTATGATACTGCTTTTCTTACAACCAGCTCAGCCTCAGGGTTGCCAAATTAGATTAAGGTGAGAAGAGAAGCTCTCAAAATATGTTGTTTCCCTCTGTGTGAGTCAGACCACTACTTGAGACCCTCCAGCTACCCCAAACTTGCACGCTTTTCTTTCTGAGCAAGCTAAGACAATGCTGCCAACAGCTGCAGTTTAATTTTGGCTAACTGATGTTTTACTTGATGCCTGGTCCCTACTGGCATGTCACCATTTGAGAACTTCAGGTTCCACTTAGAGTAAAATGAAGACACTAGCCATCACAGTTATTCACAGGAAATGAAATTCTCTGGAAAGAAAAGTAAATTTGGAGACAGTTAATTTACTTTTTCAACAGAGTTTTAGAGTTTTTTGTTGTAAGTATCTGTAAAAATAATTTCCTTCCCTTCTATTGAAGAAGCCTTCTGTCTGTAATGTTTTGCCAGGATGTGCAGAGAAATGAAATAGTTCAAATCTAATAGTAAGAAAGAGTTCAGTGAAACCCAAAGATACTAAGTTTTAGGCAAAGAGAAAATACTTGTGCGAGCAGTTAGAATTCACTGAAATCAAAGATAGCTAGGCAAGCAACATAGCGGCATAAACAACAGAAGCAGATGATTTTGCAGCTGTTTCTAATACCTACAGTTATTGCGGCCTTGGGAAAGCGAGGCTGTATTTCTTGGTGTAAGGGTATTTCCTTGCTAAAAAGCAGAGTCATAGTTCAGGTGAAGTGCAAACAGTGCAGTAGCTGCACTAGCTCCCTCAGAGCTTTCCTAGAGAAAGCTCAAGTACCACTTCAGGGTGAACTGCAGTGTCAGCTCTGCAAAGGTATATTCATTGCCTCACAAATGTGAATGCAGAACTGACAAGCAAACAGCAGACTGATTGTTTTACCAGACAGCTGCTCTTTATCAAACTAGGCTAACTAGAGGAAAATTACTCGAGTGCAGATATTTTGCACAGATTCTCTGCTAGAGGTATAGATTAAGAGGATGCTAAGGTGCCTCAGGTAGGAGTAGATGCAATTATGACTGGTGAAATCCTGCAGAGGATGTCAACTTTTTTAATGCCTTCTGATGGCACCTGTGCCAGGCAGCATTTCTGAGGTGAGAGGGAAGGTGAGATAACAGAGTGAGACAAGGAGGCCTGTGTATGCAGATTTTCAGAACGACTGGGCACAGTGAGGAAATTGAAAGTAAGACTAATAAGTTTGTTATTTTGAGTGAGTAATTGCAAAACTCTCAGAAGGATAATCATAGAGTGGGTACAGTGCTCAGAGGAGTGGAGAAGCACTGCCTATTAATGTGCTTTGAGTCTGGGAGAAGTCTATGATATGTGAACAGGCACAGCTAAGTTGTGAGTTGCTCTTACTTGTTCAAAAGGAAGTATTTAAAATAATTTCTGCTAGTAGAAAGAAGACTTTATTTCTCAAATAAACTGACAGTCCAGCATTAACAGCAATATTGGCTTCAGAGAGATTCATGCCTTGCAGTACACAGCCTAACAAACATTTTGTTTTATGCAAAAAAAGGGGCCTCTGTTTGAAGTCACATGAGGATTTTGCACAATATCTCATTTATCTTGTTGTTTGCTGGAAATAAGGGAGTGATTTAATGATTCACTAACATTTTTCATCCCCCAGATGTCCCACGGAACCAGAGCAAAGTTACCTTGATAGCATATGAGAGATACTGCCATACCACTGCAGAGTCTGGAACACAAAAGCTTACAGTATCCAGTTCTGTTAAGCCAGCTTCTTTCATAAGCTTCATAATCTTTTCAATATTATTTTGTATCTCAGATTTAAATACAATTCATGTTAAATGTGATTTTATCATCTAGAAAGCCTTAAGGCTACAAAGGTCTAATGTCATCAGAAAGATTTATTGATAAACACTTGTACTCATGAAGGCAATGAAATGCTCTCAGTAACATTTTAGTGTTCATAGCTGCAAGCTGTATTTAGAAATTACCCTAGTAGCCTTCCTGTACCTGTCTGTAATGGGATTGCAGTCTACCTTTTACAAGGCTGAAGTTCAAAATGTTGCAAGTTGGTTTTCAAAATACTATATCATGCTGTTGAGATGAACCATAACAATTTAAGGGTATTAAAAAGATTTTTTAAAATATTATGGACACATTACCATATTTATGATGTGTAATGAGATCTCCCAGAACAAGGCTTGCTGTCCCTTTTTTCCTCTCCATTTTTAATCTTTGACATATCAAGTTTATCATATGAATCAGAATCACACAGTAGCCCAAGTTGCGACTACGTCCCAGGTTGGAAGGGACCTCAAAATATCATCTGGGCTAACTTATTGTGGGAAATAGAGCACTAATGAGATTACTCAGCACCCTCTCCAAATGCATCTTGAAAACCTCCAGCACTGAGGACTCCATCATGTCCCCGCAGCGGTTGTTCCAGTGATAGATTGTTCTTACTGTAAAAAATTCTTTCCTATTTCAACATTAAAAGGTTTCCATTTCTGATTAATGTAATTTAAGAAGGATAGAAAACTTGAGGAAGAACTCTGGATGTCCATCTTATTTTTCTTTAATTGGACAAAGTAACTTTGTGGGTCTTAGATTTAGCATAAAATATTAAATTTAAAAACAACAACACTCCCATTTTTCACCTTGCAAGTATATAATAGAGAAGCCACTTCCTGAAAACTCTGGCACTAGAGTTTCCCGCTCAGCTTTGTACTTGTGACCTTACAATGAAAATATAAGAAAAATTATGCCTGTAGGAAAAGTTGAGCTTCCATCTTAATCTCCAGCATAATATTGGACATATATACAGTTCCACTAGGATCAGGGCATTTCATAGCAGGCAATGTTGGCTGCTGATGCTGACAGGAGCTGCACAAATAGGGTAGAGAATTGTGCGTAAGGTTGGGTGGGGGTCTTGCTGTTTGCTGTGATAGTTCTGCTCCTTTACTAGAAATGTCTTCACTTCATGGCATGATTACAATCTGAATACCTTAATATATATTTATGTTTGCATGTATGCACACATCCTGTTAGATGGTGTTTTCTTGTGCCTTAATCCCCAGTGTTTTGATGCTCAGAATATTCCTGTCCCTTCCTTTCAGTCATTAGGCCCTCCTCTTGTTCTTACATGCGCTTTACTGAAACCATGGATTTGCAATTAACTGTACTTCAAATCTTCTCCCTCTTCAGCCTTTTTTCCCTGCAGCTTCTCCCTGTCTCACCCTACAGCTTCTTTTCACGTCTTTTCACGCATGCAGACTAATAGTGAACTGCTGAAATCACCCCAGTCCATCTGTAACCATCTCCCTTTCAACCTTTATCTGCTAAAGTCCTACTGGATATCTGCTCCTTGAGGTAACCACAGCTGTGGCACTCCCAAGGATCCTCCCATCTGTTTTAACCTCTTCCTTTGCCCCCCTCTAGGGAGAGGAGACTGCATACTCCTTTTCCTCCCCACAGCTTTTCAGGAAGGCTTAGGATGCAGTTTCAAACTGTGGCTAAGCCATAATAAACTATAAATAATAAACCATAATAAAGCCATAATAAACTATAAATAATAAACTACTGCTGAAAGAGGCAGCCCTGCTCCTTTGTCTGTGGGTACCCTGCTCTGTACCCTTGTATCTTGAGGTGCTACCTGGTCTGATGAGAACTCTTTTTTGTTTCTTTTTTTTTTTTATTCCTCATATGGTTATTCTATATCTGATTTATGATGTAATTGCACAACAGCTGTGTCTGATGCAGACACGAGTGGTGACAAACTTCAGGGCTGCAAGGTGGGGTGGAGGAGAATTTGTCCCTTTTTAGCAGTACCTCACAGCGCTCACTTTGCTCCAGTGTGAAAAGCCTCTCAAAAGACAAAGTAGGGAGAAAAAAGTAGGGCTGCAGTGGAAGAAAGTACCAAGTGATATGGGCAACCTGGACGAGGTTGTAGGAGGGAGTGGAAAGGAGGAGGGTAAACTTCACAGAATCACAGAATCACAGAATAACCAGGTTGGAAGAGACCCACCGGATCACCGAGTCCAACCGTTCCTACCAAACACTAAACCATGTCCCTCAGCACCTCGTCCACCCGTGCCTTAAACACCTCCAGGGAAGGTGAATCAACCACCTCCCTGGGCAGCCTGTTCCAGTGCCCAATGACCCTTTCTGTAAAGAATCTTTTCCTAACGTCTAGCCTAAACCTCCCCTGGCGGAGCTTGAGGCCATTCCCTCTTGTCCTGTCCCCTGTCACTTGGGAGAAGAGGCCAGCACCCTCCTCTCTACAACGTCCTTTCAGGTAGTTGTAGAGAGCAATGAGGTCTCCCCTCAGCCTCCTCTTCTCCAGGCTAAACAACCCCAGCTCTCTCAGCTGCTCCTCATAAGGCCTGTTCTCCAGCCCTTTCACCAGCTTTGTTGCTCTTCCTTTCACAACACCCTGTCCAAAACCAGTCTGCAATAACTTAAATTTGTGATTTGGGTGATTTTTCATTACTGCTTCAAAACAAAGGAAAAACGCTGGGAAAATACTGTCATTTGAGTTCATTGCTGATTTTTTAAATATCGGCCTAAACGAAGTGAAGGCTATATGACAAGTTGCTTTTCAAAATAGGAACTTAGATGGATGCTATTGCATTAGCACTCATAATATGATTCAAGTTAAAGGTTATAAATTTTCTAGGTGTATTTCTATCAGTAAATGACAAATTTGTTGACATGAAAAAATGTAGTAGTACATAGGGAAGTTTTCACGATTTTGAAATGTCTTTCTCAATGTACATTTGAGGACCTGCCATACGTTCCTTTGTTTGCCACAGTTCAAGAGCATGCTTTGGTATAGAATCGTTCATATTAATTTAAATCGATGTGTTAAGGGCCTTTCAAAGGAAACCCATTAATTACATTTGTTACCATCTTTTAAAACAGATTTAAAATATTTGCCGCAGTCATGAAAAATGTAAGCATATCTTGAATAAATTAACTGCAGTGTTAAATACCTCTTTTGTCTGTTTGTGTGTGTCTCTTTATGTGGGGTCATGAGCTTTTAGCTTTAATTAAGGAGACTAATTTTATTTTTGGAGCATTATAAATTATACGACACAGGACAGTAAGAGACAGCATTACGATATGCTAGCTATTATGCTATTTGGAAAAGAGAATAGCATGACTAACCTTTCATCTCATGAAATCATTATACCCACATTTGAAATGCATTGTTTTCAGCCTCTGTGCAAGTGGTATTCTTTTACATTAAATAATTGCTTTCATGAACATTTACTTGAAGTACCTCCTGTAACAGTCAGTTGTTTTTTGATGCAGATACAGAACTTTTGTGTATAATGTTAGATCTATGACTGCATTTATCTGTAAGGAAACAAGTTCCATTTCAACTGTGTCAGTGTGACCTGTTGCACCGCTGTGCGTGTAAATCATTCATTGTGGAATTTCTGTGGGTTTTACCATCTTTGGCATTTCTGGGTTAGCCAGCAGGATGACTTTTATTTCTTTAAGACTCTAAGTTAACCAAAACAGTGGATAGGAATCACTTGGGCGTTACCGACTTCCTTGACTGGAATTCTGTAGCACATTGTATAGAATTTTTTTAACTGCATGGGTTTATTTAAAGACTCTGCCTCTTCCTTTCATGACACAGTCTCAAAGGATGACATCACTGTGGAAAGGGGCAGCTTTTGTAAAAGAAGCAGGATTCTTGAAAGGAAAAAACATACTCATCATCCCAAATTGCTCTGAAGGTCAGCAGTTATACCACCACTACATTCAGCCTCTCTGCTGAGACAGTCCCAACTCACTTCCAGCAGACTTGCTCTTAGTTCTGCAAAGTTATTGAAAATCAGGGCAAAATCAAACAGCAAGAAAGCCATCAGCCTGCTCATTAAGCTCTCACACATATCTTCATATTCATTGTTCCAAATTTCTTTACGTTGTTCTGAGATATTATATGGGAATGCTAGGTGGGATTTATAATTTCTTTAACGATGAAATGCGTTCAGTGATACTACTCTATCTTTTTCTTTAAATGAGACTTGGACATAAAATGTGCCTTGATTGACATCACTGGACTACATTATACCAAATCACAATTCCTGTATAAGACAGTGATGCCTTTCTGAAGGCATCCTAATTCAGACTCTTGATATTCAATGTGACAGAGGTAAAATTGTACATTGCTTGTTTTATGACCAATAAGACTATGGATTAAAGACAGAACTATCTGCACACTTTTATTCTGCTGTGTCCATGCAAAGTGTAAGTTTAAATCAGTGTTTTTTCTGGAGCTGCCAGTAACAAGATGTCAAGTACTCTCTTATATACAGACACCATCTGAATTTTACACAGATGCCTGCACAGATCAACTGCAGGAAGAGAAGTACAAGTTTTTTCAAACCTTTACGTTTTGGCAGCAGAGGTGCTGTCATGTTATGTTAGGTGTAATATCTAGGCTGCATAAAGACAAAATTGGGAAGTAGAAAAAATGTGAAGACAGTAAATTAACTTTGAAATCTTGGCTGTTATGATGGATTATGTAAGTGATGTTAGGGATTTTGCTCCTTTTTGGTATTGCTACTGTGCATACTAAAGAATACAAGTGAAGGAAAAATAAATCAATATTAGTGCAATAAAATTTGCAAACATAGGTTCTGAGGTACTGGGGAACAATGATTTTATGTGTTGAATGCCAGCTCTGTTTTAAGATGATGGCGTGTGGCACTTTATATGCTGCACTCTGCTGTGGCTGATCCCTGTTTCTGATAGCCTTCAATGTCAGTCAAAGGAGAGTGTTTCAATCTGCATTTGCAAGTAGTTTGAAGCAGGATGGGGTTTGTCAGCTTTTGCAGCAAAACCAAAACCAAAGCTTTTGCAGCTTTGGAGGAATCTGAAATGGATGCCATGGGACATATTTGCATAAAAGTAAAATACACAGATAAAAATGTGAGAGCTTGATTTAAAACTATCTATATCATACATACGCTTTAGATGCATCTGGAGAAGGTTCTGTCACCCCTCGACTTATCCTTATTCCCCTTTCTCTCTCTCTTCTTCAGATACAACAGACCTCCCTGCCCAATGTTTGCTCTTTTCATCTTGTACTTAACCAGATTTTAGAAGTCTCTGTAGATTAGGATCATATAAACATGTCAATATTGACCATCAGAATATGGATGATATTTGCACTAAATGCAAAAAATAAACCTCTCATGGATTTCTTTGACCAAGCTGGAATTCCAGGCTCACCAGTCTGTGCTCTGTTTAGTGATGAAGATTTTAGCAGTAGATGTAAACATGAGATACACGACTGTTAGGACAGGAGAGCAGGAAAGCTACATAGTCTCCAAAGTAAATCTTTGGACTTCTCCTTTAGACATCCAAATATCTTACCCTTCCCACCATTTTGTCTTTCCCACTTTCCTTGCCGCTGACAGATACTTGCTGTCTAGGCTGAGGCACCCGTTAGAAATTCTCCAGTGTTTTATTGTCTTCCGTTTTATTCAATCTTACAAAAATAGTTTTAAGGTGCCAAACTGAACATATGGGAGAGCTCAAGCAACTGCTGTGGAAAACGCTGGTTAAATTTGGATCACAGAGATGAAATTCCAGTGTTGAAGTGTACTAAATAGACAAGGCAGGCAAACAGGTCATACCATTTCAAGGTCTTCTTTTGAGGTTACCACAGGGGGAGCCATGTGTGCTCCAAATAGTTTTACTAAAAAGAAGTTAGGAGCCACGTCGCTTTCCTACTACCCTCAGAAAATGTCTAAACTTCCAGAAGTTTATTGCTATAGTAATGTGGTGGATCAAATCTATGTGTGGAGTTCAAGCTGAGAAAGTGGAAAAACCCCAAAGAGTTCAAGAGGGGAATTACAAGTTCACTCTTTTAAAGTCACAAAATGAGAGATGCTGATGGGACTAGAAAAAGCACATAAAGGGGTCCTAGGACACCCTTTTTGAATCTTGTCTAGAGGAATAGGAGTTCAGAGGGAACAGAACACAGTATCAGATTGACCTATGCCCATGTGTACAAAGAACAAGGAACTGAAAAATCCTTCCTAAAATGTTTTCCTGCAGAGACAGAGGTAGACCTTGATGTGAGTAACACAGTCATACAGAAGATGACCTCATGGGTCATACTGAGGTGTGTAATTGTGTAGCTGCTCTGCAAAGCAAAGCAACTGAAATAGTCACCTTTGCACAGAATATTTGTGTGTGCCAATCCTAGTCCCCAGATAGCCCTTTGTAGTTTACGCTGCAAAGGCCAAGGTGCTGGGCGGTGGGGGTGTGCCTGTATGGAGGCTTTTATGCTACAGCAAGAGGAAGTGCTTTCCTCTTTGTTTATAGCTGTATAGAGCATGAGAATCCAGACTGTGAATGGGTTTAAGACAGACCACCCACAGGGTGCATGTATGTCTCTCATTATCTGCATGGGTGTGACAAACTGGCCATCTCTGCATTGTGGTGATCTGGCTGGTGGCTTTGCATCACCTCTGCAAGCATATTTTCTCCTATTACATGCACAAAACCATGGTCCCACGCTCCACAATGTTGACCCTGCTGACCACAATTCAGTTAGCAGGTTTAATGCTCTAAAATAAAGGATGCTTCCGCAGGAAAATCCTCAAGGGACATTGAAAGGAAGATGATTCTTGTGAGCTTCAGATCCGTTGTTCATACCAGAAGCCTGAAGGAAATGCAAGAGCAGAATAATATCCCATGTTCTTTTTTTGTGGTCTATGAAAAAATGGGATATCTGAAAAATGAAGTTTCCTGTGAAAGATCAAAACAAATTGCATTCTGCACCCTACAATGGTTTGTGGTCTCTCTGTGTATATGTGTGTGTGTATCTGTTCTCTTTTAACTAGAAACTCTCAGAAAAAAAAATAAAAAACACCTTACATTATTCGATCGGCATATATAACTGGCATTCTAAAATTAACTTAATTTTTCTCATGGGAAAGGAAAATAGGAACCTTCTAGCTTTAGCTATGTATATAACTAACCGAATATCTTACCCTCAAAAAAATCCCCCCAACTATATCAAGGGCATCTTTAGTACATGGAAACAAGTACAGCTCCTGAGGTGAACACAGTTAGCTATAAATTCAGAGGTTAAGCAGTGAATGTTTCTGACTATATTCTCCCCCATTGCAAAGTCAGTTTGTTTTCTAAAGAAAGTATGCTACTGGTGTTCATAGAATCCACTATATTTTAAAAAGTGTTAGGGATCAACGTATTTGACTGAAGATAACAAATTGTAATCTATATTCAGATTGACTGAGTGTTAATTGGTATTAGAAAGACGGATTACTGACAGCAACAAATAGACAAGAGAGAAGCACTACAGGTTTTATATCTGGCTTTGCAAAGGTATGGTAATACCCCAGTGGGGGGTGTGTGTGGGGGTGTTGGTTGGGGTTTTTTTAATGTACCTTTTGAATGTTAATGTTCTGTGGATGATGGTTTCAGTCAGGCTGCAAGGCAACTGCTGCATTCAGCCAAGCAGGATCTCATGAAGAGTTGCTGAGGCAAAGCTGAAATTATAGCCTCACTTTAAATAAAAACACAGTATTTTCAGCTAATTACTTCTAATATTTAAATAGAATTCTCATTCAAATTTGTTGGGTTTATTTGTATAAGATTCTAAGTCTTCAAAAGGGAGCTTTTGAACTTGGCTGCTTACCAGTTCCTTGACAATCTCTGATCATTCATATTTACAAATACAAGAAAGGTTCAGGAGAATGGAAATGAAAGGTACTTGTAACTACTTGTAAGTGCTGCACTTGAAAATAGGTCAAATTCCCTCTTGACTAAATGTAGGCATTTGTTTCACAGAAACTGATTATCTAATTTTCTTCATTTATTTAATAAAGTTATAAACTTTATATTGCATATGCCTCGCTAATACTGTCTATTTTGTTTTGCACAGCAGGTCAGGAATGCTAACATTAGACTTAAAAGTAGCGTTCATTAAATGAATATATACTTATTATATTGTTGTGTATTCCCTGTTTACTTTCTGGAAAGTTTATTATAGTTAATCTTCTACTGATATCAAAAAGGCTTGTATAAGATCCCTTTCTTGTCATTTTAAGCTGCAAATATTTTTTTGGTAAGGATTTATGACTGTTAAGACAAAAAATTTTCAATCTGCTGATTCATGTAGGATCCAGCCTATAAAGTTATTAGAAATGTTACTGCTTTAAAAGCTTTAGTATTTTTGGTGATCTTACTACTACTATACTTCTAAGATATTCACTTTGGAGAAGGGTTGCAACACGGCTATCTGTGTATCTGTACACCTTCTTTTTAAAAGAACAGCGTATACCAAGAAAGAAAAACAGACTGTCAGGTGCATATTTCAAAGCACTGCACTGATTCCCTGATGGTGTAACTTTATAGATATTTCATAGATTCGTACCTTTAAACTTATGCAAGTAATAACTCATAAAGCTAGCAGTTACTTTGGTGAGTGCAGTGAGTAATCCAAACTCTTAGAATAACTTTGAATTTTTTTTGTGTATAAATAATCCTCACACAGCTTATGTGGAAGAATTAAAAATACTATGTGTGCACATTAACACAGTAATGGAGACCTTGCATCTTAAACACTCCATGGTGTATTCTACAAGTGAGGTGCACAGTATTAGAGAGGGTCTACAGAAAAAAGAACAGATTATTTTCTAGCATTGTTTTATAACTAAAATTAATCCCATCAATTTGCTTTAACAATGTCAACAGCTGAATGGCACACCAAGGAACGCTTTTTCCACACACAGATCTATCCTTTAAAACTGTTGAGGGATGATGAAGAAATATGCTTTCAAGGGAAGGGCAATATCAGCTTGATATCAAATTTGTAAGAAGAAAAGGATGAATTGTAGGTGGAAACAGCATTATTAATATATCCATTTAGACTGTGTAGCAAACAACAAGACAGGATACAATATGAAGGAATGTAAGACACATTTGGGTACAAGAGATGGGCATTTCAGCCAGATATTTTTTATAATCAAGTTTTGTTTATATAAGGTAGGTTTAAAATGCCAATGACAGCAACTGAACTGTGACTGCATGGAAACATCTTTGCTCAGTTTGTGTACAAATGTTTGAGCCTGAAGAAACTTGCCATGTGTTTTTGTAGCTAAGGAAGTGAGTAATTAGTGAAACTAGCATGGGTGGTATAGGAAAATCATGCACATGATCTTGGCACAGCTGTGTGCTTGCTACATTCCATGAGATATTTCATAATGGAAAACCAAATGCTCCACTAATATAGGATACCTGCACATCAGACATACATTGTGAAGCACTCAGTGAAGTCACAGGACCTTGTAGACTAGGCCAGTAAATCTCGAAAGAACAAGAAGGGCAAAATAAAGTCCCTGGATATTGACTTAAAAGAGAAAGGAAAATATCTTGTTTAATGTGTTTAAATATCTTTATGTTTGATGTCTTGATGTGTTTGTTGCTTAACTATAATTTTTATTAATCAGATTTTACAGGGTCAAAAGCATAAGTGGGAAGATGGTAATCAAGTCTGCAGAATTGCATAGCTATCTGCAGCAGCAGGAAATTTGACCTTGTGTCTAGTTAGCGAAGCTGCAGGTCCCTGTGACTCAAATGGTTTTCTGCTGGTAAGAGTCTTCCTTTGAACTTGCTTGTTTCAGAGGCTTTTCTGTTTGTTTTGTGTGATTTACACAGAAGATTGTGCAGTGAATGATCTGTGAAGAAACAGCAACAAACAGACGTTGCCAGTCTATATGGTGTTTTAATGTTTTTAATTAAAATATTTGTTTTACATCTATTTGTGTAACTCTAACTAAATTGGAATAATTTATGGCAACTGAAGGTCAGCACCAGAGCTTCTGTGTGTCTCAGTATGCTGTATTGCAGCTACATGGATGGGATGACACGCAAGTTTATGAAAAGGCAGTATTACAGAAGTTGGCAAAACGGGTAGAAGTAAGGTTCTACTCAGCAAACTGGGATGTCATGTCCCATTTCTTTGGCTGTGACAGATTACCAACATACAAGTCTTTCATGGTAAGAACATAAACATATGATACAAAAATGTAATTTATGTTGTACGTGAAGGGGCAATTTAAACAACAGGACAAAGCCAAAATTAACTGTAAATACGTTGTTCCTAGAGAACCAGATCTTAAAGCCATTCTTTCTGCTAGTCCTGTTGTTCTCAAAGTAAGAAACTTTAAATTGTGAGCCCTGAGAAAATCCTTTTAACATACAGAAATTTTCAATTAAATTCAACTTTGGAACAAATGAAATGCTGAAAGCACAGAAAGACTTGTCAAAGGTGCCTTGAACAAGTTTACCTCTTCAGAGTCCTGAATCTGTATCTTCCATACAAGTGTGTAGGTGGGTCTTTCAACTAATAAATCCAGTGATACTTTAACATCAAAAATCTTAGTGTCTTGATCAGAAAGGTTACCTCTTGGTGGCATCTGAAAAGGCCCTATGTTCATAGTTCTGCTACTGGGCTGTAAGTGGTCACCTGAAACTATATGAAGGCTGTAACCTGTCAGTTTAATCCACTAATAACATGCAAATCTTGCTCTGTTTCGTTATTTGTTTATAATTTTACCTTAGACTGTGAGCACCACTACAGGGAGAGCTATAACTCAACTACCTAATGGATGTATGCACACTGGTAAGGAGAAGTTATAATAGCAACTTGATGTGCATTGAGTGATGTGTGACTACATTCTAATTAAACACAAGGTTAGACACATCTGCAACAAACCCATTACAGAAAGTAATTGAAGGGGGAACCTGTGCATTTAACAAAAAAATCAAGACTAGTCATTTAAGTGAAGGATAATCTGTTTGTTATGATTTTAGCTAAGACTTGGTGAGGGGAGAGGATTCAGAAGAAGGAGGTCTGCACACAGGGGAATCTTTCTTAAATCAACAAATTTTTAAACAACTCTCAGGCTTTTCCACTCATGCTATCACCTGGCTCAACCTGGCTCATCTTTTAGTGACTGGAACAAGCTCAAAAGAAACATTCAGGTTGTGCTGTTATTGTTACTATTATCTGGTTTTTACCACTTCCCTTGTTATGACCTGGATTTTTAATTTATTTGTTTTAGCTGCATGGATACTGTTGTGCTGAAATGGCGATACAAATAGTGTCATCATATTCATGCTTTCATCTCTTGCCTTTTGAGATCTGCATTAAAGGTGGATCCTCGAGAAGATCTCCCTCATGCTATGAGGAAAAGACCTTTTCCTTTCTTCGCACATCCTCAGCATCCTTCTCCACACTCCTGTCCTCCCTGTAAGGCTTTGATCAGTACCACCAAGGTGGGGTGGAGTTCAGGCAGATGTGGAGGGTTTCTTTCAAGGAGTATAGAAGTTCCCATGGAATAAAATACAGTTTAAGGTATGTCGCCATGTTGCATGTCTCTTCTAGACAGAGAAAGTTTCTATGTGAGAAGAGACTCTGGTGCCTAGCACCTGCAGAATTCTGGTGGCACAACAGAAAGTGATGGACAGGGAGGAAGCTGTAGGGCTCATGGACCACCTTGTTTATTAGGTTCATGACCACTTGAGGAACCTGAACATACATAACTCAATGGGACCTGAGGGGATGCATCCCAGAGTCCTGAGGGAATTGGCTGATGTAGTTGCCAGGCCATTCTCCATTATATTTGAAAACTCATGGTGGTCAGGGGAAATCCCTGGTAACTGGAAAAAGAGAAACATTGCACCCATTTTTAAAAAGGATAGAAAGGAGAACCCTGGGAACTACTGATCTGTCAGCCTCACCTTTGTGCCATGGAAGATCATTGAACAAATCCTTCTAGAAGCTAAGCTGAGGCATATGGAGGACATATAGGTGATCTGAGACAGCCAGTGTGGCATCGCCAAGAGCAAGTCTTGCCTGAACAACTGTCATGTTGAACAGGTGAGATTCTGACATATGGCTGAGGGATTCCCTCCTTTTGAGTCATGCGATTCAAGATAGATGCCTTTGCTTTCTAAGCACCCCCTCAGAAAGGACACTAAGGTGCAGGGAGATCCAGTCTCTAGTCCCAGACTTGGTCGATCGTTTCTTACTAAAGGATTATGTGTGTGTGTGCTGATACGTGGTTTTGCCACAAGTTAGAATCCAGTTACCTGTGAGAGTCTCCTTAGAGACTGGTAAACACAAGGTTAATATGTGTGGCTTACAGTCCAAACAGGGCAGCAAGCAGCTGCTTGTAGCAGTGCCTGTCAGAGAGACAATTTTGCAATGCCCGAGGCAGTAAGTAATTTAATTCAAGTGACAGATTAAAACAAATCTAGGATTGCCTTGGTAAATTCTCTTGCCACATTAGCGTTTAAACACTTATAACTGGTTAACAATTAGCATAAATAGATATATATTTGAGAAGTAATAATAGAAACTCAAGTTAGTAGTTATTTTCCCCGGAAAAACATCTGACAGAGGCAGAGGCATGCAATTCTTACCAAAGACACATTTCTTTTTTGCAGAGGAAGAGAGGTAGAAGCCCATCCACCTGTCAAGTAAGTTGGTAATATTTTCTTTCCCCAGGAAAGGTTTTCAGGCATTTATTTTATACCTTATGAAAAACTTTTGGCACCTTGTGGTGAGGTGGGACTAAGTCAATTAGTATGTATTGATTGGTCCTGGCAAGGCTGTTTATATCATCAGAAGCAGAGACTCCACAGCTTGCCACGCCTTTGAGGCAGGGAGCTCAGTATGTAATTTTGGGTGTCTTTCTGCTCTTAACTGAAGCAATGCCAGGCTGAGGCCTCTGTCACACCCCAGGTGTCACTTAATTGATATGAGTGTTTGACCACCACACAATCTATCTGTTTTACCAGATGCAGTTGTCAGTTGCCAGTTGCTCCCTCTTACTAACCTCTCTCTTTTGAAGAAACAAGCTCTTTGCCATCCACAGAGTCTAGCAAGTCTATTATACCACACCAGCCTACTGGTTTTTTGAGATGGAGAGACTACATCAGTGGACAAGGAAAGAGCTCCTGACATCATCTATCTGGACTCCTGTTTCCTCACAACATCCTCCTCTCTAAATTGGAGAGATATGGATTTGATGGGTGAACAAGTGATGTCCCTCAGGGGTCCACACTGGGACCAGTACTGTTTAATATCTTCATCAATGACATAGGGTGCAGGACTGAGTGCACCCTCAGTAAGTTTGCAGGTGACATCAAGCTGAATGGTGCAGTTGAAATGCCAGAGAGATGGGATACTATCCAGAGGTAGACCTGGACGAGCTCAAGAAGTGGACCCATGTGAATGTAAAACCTTCAACAAAGCTAAGTGCAAAGTCCTGCACTGGGTTGAGGAAACCCTTGGTATCAATACAGGCTGTGGGTTGGGGAGACTGAGAGCAGCCCTGTTAAGAAGGACTTGGGGGTGCTGGTGGTGGATGAAAAGCTGGATTTGAGGCAGCAATGTGTGCTTGTGGTCCCAAAGCCCAGCTGTATCCTGGGCTGCATCAAAAGAAACGTGGCCCTCAAGAGAAGTTATTCTGCCCCTCTACTCTGCTCTGGTGAGACCCCACTTTGAATACACCATCCAGCATTAGAGTCTTCAGCACAGAAATGACATGGACCTGTTGGAGAAGGTCCAGGGAATGGCCACAAAAATGATCAGAAGGATGAAACACCTCTCCTATGAAGACATGTTGAGAAAGTTGAGATCATTCAGCCTGGATAAGAGAATCATAGAATCATAGAATAACCAGGTTGGAAGAGACCCACCGGATCATCGAGTCCAACCATTCCTATCAAACAGTAAACCATGCCCCTCAGCACCTCGTCCACCTGTGCCTTAAACACCTCCAGGGAAGGTGAATCAACCACCTCCCTGGGCAGCCTGCTCCAGTTCCCAATGACCCTTTCTGTGAAGAATTTTTTCCTAATGTCCAGCCTAAATCTCCCCTGGCGGAGCTTGCGGCCATTCCCTCTTGTCCTGTCCCCCGTCACTTGGGAGAAGAGGCCAGCACCCTCCTCTCTACAACCTCCTTTCAGGTAGCTGTAGACAGCAATGAGGTCTCCCCTCAGCCTCCTCTTCTCAGGGCTAAACAACCCCAGCTCCCTCAGCCGCTCCTCATAAGACTTGTTCTCCAGCCCTTCACCAGCTTTGTTGCTCTTCTCTGGACTCTCTCCAGAGCCTCAACATCCTTCTTGTGGTGAGGGGCCCAGAACTGAACACAGGATTCGAGGAGCGGTCTCACCAGTGCTGACTACAGAGGGAGGATAACCTCCCTGGACCTGCTGGTCACGCCGTTTCTGATACAAGTCAAGATGCCATTGGCCTTCTTGCCCACCTGGGCACACTGCTGGCTCATGTTCAGTCACTGTCAACCAACACCCCCAGGTCCCTCTCCTCCAGGCAGCTTTCTAGACAGACTTCTCCTAGCCTGTAGCACTGCACAGGGTTGTTGTGCCCCAAGTGCAGGACTCAACATTTGGCCTTGTTAAACCTCATGCCATTGGACTCTGCCCAGTGGTCCAGCCTGTTCAGATCCCTTTGCAGAGCCTCCCTACCCTCCAGCAGATCAACACTTCCACCCAGCTTAGTGTCGTCCGCAAACTTGCTAAGGGTGCACTCGATGCCTTCATCCAGGTCATTGGTAAAGACATTGAACAGGGCTGGACCCAGCACTGAGCCCTGGGGAACCCCACTTGTCACTGGCCTCCAGCTGGATTTCACACCATTTCCCACCACTCTCTGGGCCCGGCCATCCAACCAGTTTTCCACCCAGGAGAGTGTGCGCCTGTCCAGGCCAGAGGCTGACAGTTTCCTAAGCAGAATGCTGTGAGAAACTGTGTCAAAGGCTTTACTGAAGCCCAGGAAGAATGCTCTGAGGAGATCCTATTGCAGCCTTTCAATACTTAAAGGGGGGTTATAAGAAAGATGGGGACAAAGTTTTTAGCAGGGCCTGTTGTGATAGGACAAGGGGTAATGCTTTTAGATTAAAAGAGTCGCTTTTGACAAGATACAAGGAAACAATTTTTTACAATGGAGGATGTTGCCCAAAAAGTTTGCTCTGCAAACATTCAAGGTCAGATTGGACAGGGCTCTGATGAACCTGATCTAGTTGAAGACGTTCCTGTTTACCGCAGGTAGGTTTGACTAGGTGAACTTTAAGGACTCCTTCCTACCTAAACTATTCTATGGTTCTATGACTCCATTAGACCAGTTGCTCCAGGTGAATGAAGGCAGGAGTGTGGAAACGGACACAGCTGTGGCCAAGGTGTTTCCAAGCATAATTACTCCATATAGTAATGGAGTAATGGAGTAATTAAAGCATAATTACTCAATGTAGCATAATATTGCTACACCCAATTAATGTATTGAGTTAGTTACCTCCTCCTTTCAAGTACCCATGCGCTTGTATCAGTGCAGATAGTTGAACATTTTGTCACAAAGAGAACCGTTAACAATCTCTTTTAACTTTTAGCTTGCAAAAGAAGTGGTGGTGTTAGGTCAAGTATTATGCCTTTCTGTGGTGACACACTACCTACCTCAAAAATTCTGTGATCATTTAGTGTAATGAACCCACTCAGAAGGCTGTCTGGAAGCCTAAAGCCTCAGAAATATATGCCTTTCTGCTTTGCAATGTAGTCTTAGTATTTAACTGGATATGATGTGTAGCATAAAAATTAGGATTCTGCATGTGAAAAGCTGGTAACTGTAAAATAATGAGACATCTCACCTGTTCCTAGAATCAGTTAATAGCACTCACTGGAATGAAAATCAATATCTAACTCTTCTCTGTATTATCTCACTAAGATGTCTACTCTGATCTAAAAAGAAAAAAATGAGGCACATTTGCTTATCACTAAGTCACTATTTACGTGTGTATTTTTAAAAGCAAATTTCTTTGAAACTGGAAAGATCTTGTGTGCAAAATCCTTTACCGATTATAGGTTTGACATTTGAAACCAGCACATCAAAAGCTGATTTTTCCTGACAGTCACCAATTTTATGTCTTCTGTGTTCTCTCCTATGGTGGCTAACACTATTTAGATAATGTCTAGAAAAATGTCAGAAAAACCTTTCCTAGAACACTCTGATCTGCAAGAGCAAGCATAGTTACTATATTGTATGACTGCAGTTTTAGGAAAGACTGTTAAGTGCATATAATATGTGTATACCTGAAGGCACATGCATAAATAACATCAAAACTCATAGCATAGGGTGTGTGCTGAAGGACTTTCTGAAGTCAAAATATCAGAAGTCTTTCAGAACAGGTCACCACTAGATTTGGCCTTCCCTGTAGCACCACTGCCACAGCGAAACACTCAGTCTTAGTTTATATGTTTCTTCTTTTTTATAACAAGATTGTTTATTGGAAAAATTAATTTTTTCCTTCACCAGGTATCACCCCCTCAAAAAAAGTCTATCATATTTACTAAACCAGCTGTTCCTAAGGTTTTAGCACTTTCTTTTAGTTGGTCATCTACATTTTTTTATGAGCTGGTAGCTGAGATGCTCTTTCAAAAGAATAGAAGTAAAATTTTTTGATCTTTCTATCCTTCCCATCATAAATTAAATCAGGCAATAACAGCCATATGTGTCCAATATTTTCGTTGCTTTAATACAGTTTCTATTTTATTTAAGGCATAGTTTTTAGGATAATCTTGGCAATATTACATTCTGACTGTGCTTTCTCCAATTACACCTGCTAATTGTTGTTACTGAGGCACGTTTATATATCATTACTGGCCCTGATCCACTGATGGGGTAGTTATAATCATGTTTTGCATGTGCATGCTATATACTGCATTACATTCTTCTATTTCCTTTCCTTCCTCTTAACGTTAACATGACATATTCAGCGGAGTCAATGTTGTCCTTCGGGAAGTTTTGAGCTGTCTCTTTTCCTGAGGACACTTTACAAGTAATTTCGAAGGTACTGATGACTAGGTCTAGGACGTGGCATCCAGCAGTGCTTCCCTCCCACTAGCAGGAAAATCCAGTGTGCAATGGAGAGGAAGTAATGGTAAGCAGGCACCCAGACACATAGTTAAGGGAGCAGGTGGGCCAGGCGGGTGGTAGCACAGCATATGCTCTGCTGTCTAGGAACAACCATGTTTGGTCCCAAGTCCTGACTATTCACTTAATGTGACTGAGCTGGTGACATAAACCACATTTTCTTACTAACTGTGTTTGACAGCCTGATTCTGGTTCTAAGTAAGGAGAGGAAACATTTGACCCTGAGCTAAATCACTACTTAATTTCCTTCAGGCTACCTTCCTATATCCTTTCTCATTTCAAACACAAATTATTTATGCTTTCTCTTCATAAATACTGCAGTGCTACAAATATTGAATGGTTGTTGCCTTCCATCATGGGGACGCATGCATTTTATTGGCCTGCTGCAGATCCTGGTCCATCTCACCTCAAAACATTTTTGGTCACTGATTATCAAACCATAACTACATTTGTTTTTCAAAACTCTCCCATCTTAAAGTAGCATGAACTGCAGTTTGTCTGTCCTCCAGTAAGCTATGAAATTTTCCATTTCTGTGGGCTACCCGCTGGAGCAGTGTGATTAAACCTCTTGTTTTCCTCCTTGCAGGAAAGAAATATTGTACCCCAACATGATATGGTAGGTAGGGAGCTCAGGGTCTAGCGACATTTAATATTGGCGGCTGGGTTCTGCACAGCCAGAAAAGTAATAGAGGATTTCTAACAGGTCTCATACATGACACAGAAGCAAGCAGACCTACTGCAAATTCTTTTCTATCTCATTTTAATTCACTGGGAGAAAGTTGTATTGAAGTTAGCAAACAAGAGGTCTACTTACAGTTAACATTGTTCTCTCTTGCCCTAGAGACAGCAAAGTGAATCAAAATGGCTTCTACTCAGACTTCAGCAAACTGATGATGAAAAGGTTACTGTGAGATTATTTGTTTCAGCTTCCCTGGATGAAGGATGGAGAGATATTCACTGCCACTTTGGTGCCATCTGGGAACATGACACCAAATACTAGCATAACCCTGGAACAGAAAACAATGTTTGCCTTTATGATTTTATTATTTATTTTCTTGGGAATCCTCATTGTTCACTGTTTCCAAACTCTCTTCGACCCCCACTGGAGTGTGCCAACCTCAGCCTGGGCCAATGGACTTGATGTACTGCAGAAAGGCCAATTTGACTATACTGTGGCTTAGAGACAGAGAATTATGAGGATTTATTTAGTACTGTCCTTGAGAAAGAAAAATCCTGGAATGTTTCTTTATTTTGTTTCTGTTTTACATTTTTTCAAATATTGTAGGAACTGTTTTGGAAAGTAGATTAGAGACGCTCCTCACTGGGAAAAAAAGATAAAGGTTTTATTAGCAGAATTTATATTCAGAATGCATTGACACAATAAGTAGTGTACGTGATCTCTTATAACCAACTAAGAGACACTAAAGCATGTCTTCTCTTGTGTAATCTTGTAATTAACAAGGTGTTATTAACAAGGTGTTAATAACAAGGAAAGTGTCTCACAAATGAGTTAAGGATGTGCTTTTTATGATCTGTACGGACTGAATTAGCTTTTCAAGCTTCACAACTCTTCTTACTCCATCTCCCATGATCTCAAGACAAGTGAGGAAGTTTCCCATACTGAAAGATAAGATTGAAAGAGCTAGAAAACTTCAAGAGAAAAAAAATCATCCATGTTTTCCCAGGTATTCAATAAGATGCTCTTTGTTTGCATTAAGCTGTGATTAAACTACTTAATACTAATAAATCACTGCCTGTAATCCTTTGTTGTGAACAAGATATGTAATGATTTCGGCCTATCTTTTTCTATTTGTGCCAAAACAGATTTCTATTAAGATAAGTTTTTGCATTGTTCTTAACAGCCGCTTATGCAAACAGATTTCAGACCCTGCACCTCCAGCATTTATCCAGTCTGTTTATTTGATGTGTAGGTCACAGTGTGTTGGTTTTGTTTCCTGTTTGGATGACTGAATCTTTGGTTCTAGGAATCTATAACCACCACCTGCTTTCCCTATCGATGTCTTTGAATATATTTGTACAATGAAACCCATTGTTAGAAGTCAACGTAAACAAAACCTTATCTACCTGCATGATTGCTCAGGGAAAGAACAGTTAAAAAAATTGCATAAAACTTAGTACAACTACTCAGAGTGCAAGTGGATGTTTGCAAGCATTGTTTAGGAGAATTGAAATATTATAGTGGTAACAACTTTCGAGGCATTGCCAGGAGGCAAAAGGCCATGCTCCTGAAAATAGAAGAGTCTTGAAAACGGTAGCAGGGCTCCTGGGCTTCTTAAATATTTCATGGAGCGGGGAAGGGAAGGCACATGCTGCCCGTTTTCAGACAAAGGTTTAGATTTAGCTGTTTTATTCATACTATAATAATGACAAGCAGTTGGGAAGTTTTCCTTTGTGCATTGGCTTGCAGCCTGTAAATTGAGAAACAAAGCCAGTCCTGTAGCTGGTACAGCTGGGGCTGTGCTGACTCATTCAAGCTGAGGCTCTGACTCTAGTCCTGGCACTTAGAGCTGTTTATTTCCCTTTGCTGCTTGTCCTGTCTATCAGTTAAAGGTTGCTGCTATTTGTAGCAGAGGCAGTGGAAGGAGGTGCTAGCTTTGCATGCTGGCTATCACAGTTCACAGGAGAGCAACCAGAGACCCAAATACAGCTCGCTTACAAGTTCACAGAAAGAAACTGGGCTGTAAGCAGTCACTGCTGAAACATGAGCATAGCTTGTTGCAGGGGTGGTAACCTTTGAGTTGGAGTGGGCAGAAGGGGACAGGAATACAATTATGAGGTACTGGCTTTAGCTACATAACTGCCAGTGCCAGGTCACCTACATAAAAGCCATCTCAGACTTTCAGATAATTTCCTGAAGGTAACACGAGTGTGACACACAAAAATGTTTCTGTTGCACTAGTGCTGACTAAAGCATTGTATTGTGAATGTTAATGAAGCAACAGTAATGGCATCACAGCCTCTGGCCTGGGATTTCTCTCCTGTGCCCATCCGTTTGCTTGAAGACTGTACATTTTATTTTCTTTTAATAGAAAAAGACTTTTCATTATAATCGCATCTGAAGAGGGAGGTGTTGGCTCTGGTCAAAGAATGTAACACACTGTTCAAGTGAGGGAATTCAGCTCTTGTGTGGAGTTTAGAGGTTACTAACTGAGGACTATTTTGGAGCCTTAGCTGGCCAGCACCTCTGGTATGTTTGGAAGCATTCCAATGAGGTATTTTTGTAAACCTGTGGGATAAGTCAGTCTATTAAGGGGAATTTAATACTTCTGGGCAGTCACTTTAAGTTGCCATGTCTGTGTATATTGCTAAATTAACTATAGCAAAGATAGAAATTCCCACCCGCTCCCCCACTGCAGCAG
This sequence comes from Phaenicophaeus curvirostris, assembly GCF_032191515.1. NCBI lineage: Eukaryota > Metazoa > Chordata > Aves > Cuculiformes > Cuculidae > Phaenicophaeus > Phaenicophaeus curvirostris. The sequence goes on from NC_091431.1 coordinate 22,256,854, forward strand.
AGACTTTTCCCTTTACACTCACCAAGTCTAACAGAAGTTTTTTGAACACATACTGGCAATTCAGTTTTGTGATACCTCATTTTTCCTTTGTCTGAGGAAACGAGACCAGATTTTGAATGGAAAGAGTACTATTCCATTCCACAAAGTAGCTTCTGGCACACTGCTATGCCTCACAAGAATAAGTATTCACTGTGGAATGACCTGAAATGTTAACGACACTGGAAAGGGAGGGTCTGTGTGCTAATGCAGCTGTGGTCAGGCAGCTCAAGTAGCTCTGCATCGTTCTAGTATAACCTTTTGTTTATTATATCTGTTTGTATAGAAAATCCTGTACAATCCTGAAAAACTCTCTTTAGAATGAATTTTTTTTGATATAATTTAAGCAAAGATACTTCTGCACATGTGTAATTTTTCAACAAACACCACATTTACATTAGTTTGTTCAGTCTAACTATAAAGAGCAGAAATCAAAAGGCAACTGGGGAAGGAGAAATCCAAATAAGGACAAAGATAAGACACTTTATTGGTAGATGCCAGGGAGTAAAGCTGTTTTACTCCAATTGAGATTTCAAGACTTTCACACCTCAGTCAGGACGCTTAATGAAAGCACTAGCCTAACAACGTGGTGCTGAGACAGGAGTGTATTCTCAGTGACATCTGGCATGCACGTGTGTGAGAATAATCCTGATGCTGTTACTCTTCTGCAGGGGTTCAAGTGCAACTTGATCTACCTTTAAAGTATCTCAGGTGTCTGGAATGATACACCCACAGGAATCCACAGCTCTCTGCACACTGCAAGAGCCAGGTAGGGGTTACTGCTCAATATCATAGAATCATCAGATTGGAAAAGACCTCTTGGATCATTAAGTCCAACCATTCTTACCTGCCACTAAACCGTGTCCCTGAGCATGTCATCTACTCGTCTCTTAAAAACTTCTAGGGATGGTGAGTCAACAACATCCCTGGGCAGCTTGTTCCAGTGCTCAATGACCATTTTTGTGAAAAATTTTTTTCTAATGTCTAGTCTGAACCTCCCATGGTGTGGCTTGAGGCCATTCCCCCTTGTCCTGTCCTGTGTCACTTGGGAGAAGAGGCCAGCACCCACCTCTCTACAACCTCCTTTCAGGTAGCTGTAGAGAGCAATACGCTCTCCCCTCAGCCTCCTCTTCTCCAGGCTAAACAACTCCAGCTCCCTCAGCCGCTCCTTATAAGACTTGCTCTGCAGCCCCTTCACCAGCTTCCTTGCTCAATATACTTACACATTAGACCTGCAATGAAATGTGTTTGCCATTGCTGAGCAACTAGCAGGATCTGAGCTCTCTTTCAAAGGTTGGTGAAGTTGCGATTGAGCAGTACAACTGTGCTAACTGGAAGAGAAAAAGAACCCATTACACGACTGATGTATTTTGCAGCAGAGCAAATTTCTCCCTTGCCAGAGATGTGGTTTATAGAATTGAGTGGAATTCAAAGTTTCTAAGAAGATAATACTGTGTAAAAAGAGGAAATATGAATACAAACTTGTCTTGTTTTTACTTTTGTTCTGCCTGCTTTGCACTCTGAGCAAATGCCTAATACTTGATTTTGACACAGCTGTCTGCAAAGCATTGCTTAGCCAGCTTTCATCATACATGTACCCAGAAAAAAGCCTGGAGGTATCTATGTGCGACTACACAGTCCTGTGAACCTAATGGGATTAGCACACAGGGATTTTACAAGTTTGGAATCCTACACAGAGATACTAGTACTTCATGTATGAAATATGGTCTCATGGGATGCTTACAAGAAGTCTAGTTTAGGAGCTGTAATCTCTATTCTGGTCTGTAAGCTATTAGGTATGAATTTATACTCTGGTAAAAAAACCAAGAAACTTGCTAATGTAAATGATAGAAAGAACATGCAGACCTTCAAGAGCTGCAGGAAAGGAGCTGAAAACCTTTAATTTACACCATGACTGGGTCTGTGGCCATGACTTGAATTTTTTCTGACACAAAATAACTTTTTTTTTAATCCGGGTTTATTGAAATATACTTAAGTATGTAACACACAGCAAGTGTCTATTCATGCTGGTGTAGTCTGCAGGAAAATAGATCTATGGGGTTCCCACATTTCCGATCTTGTTTACAGTCATTTTGGGGTTCTGCAGCATTTTTTTGAACTTCTTTTTTAATACATAGATTTTATATCGTTTTTGCAGCATTGATATGTGAGGCTGTCATGGCTCCTCTTCATTTGTCAATATCACTGTAAAAACAGCTAACACTCCTAAAAATTTTTATTTATTCCCCTCTTGGCACACTGACTAATCCATCCCCATCATGCCCTTAGATGTCTGCATTGTTATCTTCATGATCTAGAAGGAGAAGTGAGGAGTGAAAGCCCTTTTTCAAGCCAGAGACAAAGGAGCTTTATTATCAGTGCTAAGGCAGGATCTATGAAGCCTAGGCTTCTGTCCCATGTTGAAGTCACAGTGTGCTAGTCAATGGGGTAGTAGAAAATGCATTGTTCACTTCCAATATAAAACATACTAAGGCCCATCACACTTCTTCTTGATATAAACTCTTTTTTTTTTTAATTGTGTGACAACTAGTGGTCTGGCAGTTACACCCAACGTACTATTTAGACAAGTGCAAGGTCTCCAAGGGAACTGGAGATTTGATGCAGTGTGACACTGTCCCGGCAACTTAATAACCAGTGCCTGAAACAGACTGTACTTCTGTCTTACAGATTTGATTTTCTGTGAGATGCTCTGCTTTTGTCTGCATTGGTTTAAAATCTTACCTTACCTCTTAGAATTGGTATTAGTGGTTTAAATACAGAGAAGTCAGACTGAGAATTACATCTAAGCAGACAATTGCTTTACATGCAATAAAGCTAAGGCAAAAAGATTGGATTTTTGACTATCAGTTTCATATGAGAAAAAAAAAATTACAAGGGCTATAGTCAGAACATCTAGAGATTACATCTTAAGGTATGTCTCCAGTCTGAGATACGAGAAAGATTCACATATAATGCCAGACTCTCATCCTTATAATTCCATCGCTGATTCTGATGATCATTTCAGACTCCAGTGTAAATTAAAGCAGACCTAAATGTTTTTACTCTTGTGATATTAGTCACAGTATCCTTGCAATAGGAAAAGTAGCTATTTAGGAAGTATTTGCAGCTGGAGGTTCACATTCTTAAATGCTAATTCCCCACCTCTTTGGCTTGATGTAATTGACTTCAGCTGCATTGCTTTAGGTTTACATCAGTGTAACTAACACTAGGGCTCAGAATTTCTAGATTCAGATGGAACTGGTACTGCTGCACTGATGTTTAAAACACGTGCAATCACTTTTTTTTTTTTTAATCAACTAGTTTTAAGGAGCAGCATCCTTTGTTGTTAAGCTTTAACAGGTCCTATAAATGCCATAATATTACCATGGTGACACCATGCTTTCACAGGCTTTCTGGAGTAACAGAACATATCTTTTATTCATGGCATTTCGTTGCTGATTGAGGGGCCAGTCTCATGAAGCAGGCATTAAATTTACAACTGATAGCACAATTTCTATTCTATCACTCAGTTTTTGATAAGGCTTTACAACCGGTTGATATGTTTGTTTGTTTTGCTTTTTTATTTGTACATTTTTGGTAGAGACTTGAAAATGATCCTATTTTGTATAGACTCTTGATGCAAGGTTATTGGAACATTTTTACTAGTGCCTTCTAGTCAATTTGGATAGATTCAAAGTATTTTGCTTTTGTAAATTTTAACCAGCTGTTATAAAAAATCTTGCTGGTACTTTCCATATTTTGGGTTTTTTTTATGGTGAATAGCAGAGAACAAAGAGTTTGATAACCAAAAAGGAGAGGCCATAAAACTTTACTGTGAATATGGCAGTTGTGTAAAATGAGGTCTTTTTTGTCTTTACCATGTGGATTTCTTGGTACTGGGAGACGGCATTACAAGCTTGTTCTCTTTCTTAAAAATTATTGCCATAAGATAATTTTTTCTCTTCCTACGTTGTCATTTCAGATTTTTTTACCTTAGTTCTTTCTCCTGTAGTTCTTCCTTCTGTTTGGGATTCCAGGCCTGGATGCTTCTATCTACTTGTTGCCAAAGATTTACTTCCCACAGGGTCATTTCCAGACATCATCAAGCATGAAGACGCACTGCAGCAGTCAAAGTAACAAAATATACAATGGAAGAACTGCAGCAATCAATCAGAGCTTTATAAAGGTTGAAGAATTGTGACTTTTGTCTCTGTATTCCACATCCCCACAATGTAGCTTATGGGCTACTTAGTCAAGAGTATTATTGTTAGTCATGGTAGCTCTTACCATAAACACAGACTGATCACACATAGTGATTATTGTTAGCTCTAGAAGACAACATGACTGGGTTGTGTACAAAAATGCAGCTTCTTCCCTTGAAGTACTGTAATACATTAACCCTACATATGTCACTGGCAATTATCATAACACAGTGTAAATTTACCATACGATGCAATGTTTTCAATTTTTCTGGAGCTTCTCTCCAGCCCGTATAGAAAAATGGGTGTTGTTAAGGAGAATGCTTATGAATACAATAACAAAAATGAAAGGTTTGAGGTGACTACTGTGTATAGTTTTGTGGAATTTGGTTGATAGCAAGTATTGGTTGGTCCATGTGTTGCTGGTTGCTTACCAACAACACAAATAATAAACAAAATTGCAATATGCTAAATATATTCTGGAAATTAAGACATAAACAGAGAAGGATCTTGCCTAAAACAGATATATAACATAGAAATACCATAGAGAATGGTATAACAGTGTTTAGAAATGTGTTTAGAAAAAAATTATTGACAACCACTAGTTAGTACATTTTAAAAAAATATTAACTCATTTATGTAAGTACTCCCTTGACTTCAACAAGCTGCAATTAGCTTACATGCTTTGAAATCCTTCTTGATCTGTTGAAACTCATACTTATCAAAAGACTTAGATTTTCTGATTTCATAAATGCAAAAAAGAATCCAATTCATTGTATGTAATTGCATATAACTAAATATGTGACACTATTATTTGAAACAGTAAATGCTATGACATAATACATAAAACATTTTTTCTAGGAGAGATAGTAAACAGCATAAAATTCTAATGTAAACTGTCTACAAATGTCTACATGAAATCACTCCTCTCCCCTTCATGGTGGAGCTTGTATACATATTGCATTTATATACACCTTCCACTAAATCAGATTGCTCAAAGCCTCATCCAGCCTGGCCTTGAACAAGCCCAGGTATGGGGCATTCACAACTGCTCTGGGCAACCTGTGCCAGTGCCTCACTACACTCACAGTAAAGAATTTCGTATTAATATCTAACATAAATCTACACTCTTTCAGCTTAAAAACTGCATTAGATGAGTCTGTTTGATGATAAGGTTTGTAGAAGACCTTATAGATGACTCATCATAAAACTAAAGGTAAATTGATCAAAGGCAATTTAGGGGAGAAGGATGCCTACATGAATGATGGAAATACTGGAACATTTTCACATTATATCAATAATCTTTAATAATATTCCAAAAGCAGGTACCTGCACACCACAGGCAAGGGAATATCTGCCATGTTTTGTGATTACTTCTATGAAAATGGATTTCATTTCTGTGTCTAGGGTCTTAAAAATAGTAAAATAGTGTTTACTGAGGTGCTATTTTTTCCCCACTAAAAATGTGATTAAATTTAGTTTTACCAGTAATTTGCAGAGATGTTGCAGTTCTTGAAGTCTTTACTATAATTTGCCAGGGGACATTAAATTTTGTCTAACCCTGTTATTAATAGTATTCATGCAGCTACTTTGAGTTATTTTGTGCATCCAGTAATTTGCTTTTTCCTAATTTAAAAGGTTACAAAAAAAAAAAAAGTTGTTCTAATATTCACAATAACTTGGAAAATAGGATGTAAAAATAATAAACTTCCAGTGCATCTGATCCATTTAACTATCTATCTCACATGATGTTGACAATCAGTGTGTTTCCCCTCCATACTACAATGACAATATTTCACATCCTCACATACATATGTGGGTGTATATATACCAATTACACTTAGAGACTGAAAAATTGAAAATGAAATGGACAATGATGTACAGTGTTTTTTAATGTAATTAATGCCTATCTTTACAATATTGTGTAAGATTCATAAAATATAAGCACAAGCCTATAAATTTGGTAAGTTGCCCAACTTTCAATGTTTACAGTGCTGGATTTCAAGATTGGGTGACGTTTACAAATTATTCTGATTGTGGGACTATAATTGAGATTGGGACAGACTTTGAAAAACTAAATACACATTCATAAAAGACATAAGGCTGCTGTGACTTCTGTGCATTTATTTTAGCACTTTCTGTGGACATTAATTTCCTGTAATCTGAGTTCATATTGGGCTTTTTATTGTATTTTTAAGCTTAGTTAAGGGTAATATAAAACAAAATCCTTGATGAGGAACCTTGGCCTACAGGACAAGGCAGCAAGCAACTGCTGCCACATGTTTACATTGTCTAGGGTAGACACATTATATGTGTACTAATATTGTTCCTTGTGTTCTCTTTGTTTTCCAGCCTCTCTTTATAACAAGTAAAACTGATAATGGTATATCTGGACTGTAAAAATTATACAGTCAATGTTCATATTTAGACAAAACTTCTTAGCCAGTCATTGACATTTATAAGAACTAACTGAAATTCAGTCTTCCCTGAGCAGAAAATTCCATACTCAAACCCAAATTGTTACATCAGCAGTTGAGTAATTTCAATAAAAACACACTATATTTGGCTTAATTTATCAGTGAAAGATTTCAATAATGAATTTTATTTTAAAAAAATTAGACATGCCAGTATAAACTGGTGCAATTACTTGCTCATCTAACTGTGACCTAAATTACTCTTGGCAGTAGGGTAGGTGTGGAAAGTGTGTAGGAAAATGTCTTTGGCTCATGTAGATTGGTTTGGCCTCTCTTCCTGGCAGTACTACTTTTGCACTGATGGTAAAACTGGCTGAACTTAATAAGTGAATTAAGTATTCTCTCCTAAACAATTATGATAATCATGTTTGTAACACTTCAGAAAAATGCATTTCCATTAAATAATGAGAAGCTAACCAGGTAGGCTCTGGTAGAAACACATGATATTGTGTGAAACATTTGTTAGGTGCAAAAGTCAATAAGCAGCACAATGTTACCACAGGTTTCTCCCTGACGGGATGAAGTACACTGATCTTCCTGGAGAAAGACAGCCCTCTGCTTAGAGTTACTTTTAGGAAAAAGGTCAATTCTACCGCATAGTCCTTTCTAAAAGCAAGTAAATCCAACATCCAAGGTAAGCTGAACAGAGCAAAGGAAGAAGGGTTTATTTTCCCACTCATGATAAAAGGAGCAGTGCTAGGAATTCTCAAATTACACTAGGAAATTGAACATGAACGTGACGAGACACTGGGTGAGTGGGCTACCCCTAACAAGTAATGACTACAACATCTTAGAAAGTGATAGACCGAATCAAAAAAAGATCACGTCACTATGGTAAGGAATGATGCAACAGAAAGACAAGGAAACAGCCATATTGAAAGAAAAGGGAAACAATCAATGTTACATGTTAATACAGAAGTGTGCAATGGGACCAAACCTGACACGTACACACACAAAAAAAGAGAAGGTGGAGTAAAAGAAGCTATACCAGGGGAACCACAGAAATCCATGTGGCTGCACTGAAAGATCACACACATCACTGCAAACCATTTGCTTTTCATTAAGAGGTCTGCCAGTATCTGACCACCATTTTTTTCCCCACCTGCTCTTGTAAAATGGAAGCTCAGCATCTTTAACGGCACTGGTAAATTATGGACTGTTTGTCAAAACCTGCATGGTGCTGAAGCGACACAGACTATGTACTGGTTTTCTGTAAAACTGTCCATTATAGAAAGAGTAACGTTTGCTCCCTGTTTTTCTGATTGTATGCTTTCAGAGGAGGAGCCTTTGTTTTCTGCTATTTTATAACAGAAGAGTTTAAGCAAACAAAGCGCTTTTTAGAGTATATGCTGACTTTTGAAATGCAAATCAGTGAAGCTGCTAGATGTTTGTCAAACTGCATCAAGTTTTCTGAAGTGGGTGTTGTGAGGCTTGCCTCTGTGACAAGCACCTTCCAGCACATCCCAGCTGTTTGCTGTAGGTGATGGTTGAGAATGTGACAGGGGCAGATGCACAAGAGTGACTGTATTGTGATATCTGTCGAGCTGTTTAATAAAAGAGCTCTGTGATAAACGAGGCTGTATCTTTTACTTACCTTGAGGAAAAGGTCCAACTTGGAGCTTTCCATAAATCATAAAATCATAGATTAGTTTGGATTGGAAGGGACCTTAAAGATCATCTAATTCCAACCCCCCTGCCATGGGCAGGGACACCTTCCACTAGATCAGGCTGCCCAAGGCCCCATCCAACCTGGCCTTGAACACCTCCAGGGATGGGGCAGCCACAGCTTCCCTGCACAACCTGTTCCGGAGCCTCAGCACCACCACTGCTGTGGTTACCCCATCATAGAAAGCCACTAGGTTAGTCACAAAGGAGTTGCCCCAGGTGAAGCCATGCTGGCTGCCACTAATAACCTACCCGTCCTCCATGTGCTTTAACATAGCTTCTAGGAGGATCCGTTCCATGATCTTTCCCAGGCACAGAGGTGAGGCTGACAGGTTGGTAGTTCCCAGGATTATCTTTTCTACCCTTTTTACAAATGGGCACGGTATTACTCTTCTTCCAGTCTCCAGGGACTTCTGCTGATTGCCATGAAATGCACCAAACAACTTTGTTAATACATCATAAGACATATTCATCTCTACTTAACCTTTCTTCAGAAAAAGCACATCTTGGCAGCAGCCAGTCAGAAAAGTGTTAAAAACTTGCCCAGTTGGCATGATGGGTTTCCAACGAAAAACCCTGTTCAGCTTCAGGGTAAGATACACTGTTATGTCAGATGGGAGTAAGAGGGAAAAGAGAGGAGATCTGTGGATGGGAGGGACCAACAGACTGAGTGGTTAACCTTGAGTTAGGTTCCATACAGATCCAGCTGTTGGTGTGCAATGGTGAAAGGAGACCTTAAAGAAGGGAGTAAGAACAGAGTACGTAAACTAGAGGGTATAAGAATAACAGAGCTCACCTCTACTGCAGCAAGAGGCCCTGGCTGACTAAAGTCACTGACCCACAGCCTTGTTTTTCAGCTGAAGTAATTGCAGATGCTTCTGATTCTTATCAGAGCAGCTTTAGCCGTGGTACCACAGAGGTAAGAATAGGTGCCATGGGCTGACGTCTGAATGTACACTGATATCTCTGGTGTTCTGAGCTATTGTTTGAAAAATAGTGCTCTCAACTACTTTTCTGTAAATCTGTTCAGGGTTGTGAGCTTTGCAATGAGACTAATGACAGACTGCAGCTCCATGGAGTGAGATAGACTCCTGCTTGTGGTACAGGTCAGTTGTCAAGACCTGCAAGTCCTCCAGGGGGACAGCCTGTGAGCCCTTTGCCCCCTGGGTTTGCACTGATAGATCAGGATAAAAGTCTTATCCTGTCAGGATGAGTGACCCTTAGACAGGATGAATTTGTCACCCCAGAGATGGTATTGACTTGTCTTCCTTTTTTATAATTTTTCTTTTTTTCTCCTCCTCCCTCCCACATGAAGGGGGCTTGACAAGGAAAGGGAAAAGCAGTCAACAGACATTGGATAGCCCACACAAAGTAAGGAGCTGTTTAGAGACAAACTGTTGTTTTGGAATACTTGCTGCTTGTAAGGGGCAGTCTTGCTGAGAAATCTGAGAAATGCAGAATTGGTCTAAAGTTGTTTGAATTCTGTTGGTATTTTTTTGTTTTGTTTGTTCATTTGTTTTTAACAGCATCAGAAAAAGACATACAGATTCCAGAAGAAATGACAGTTCCTAATTTTCTGCAGCTTAAATGTGATGTAGGAGCGTCCAATTCCCCCAACTGAGCTGTGAACATTTGCTAATCAGATTCTTCAATGAAAATTATCCTTAAAGTAGAGAGGAGTGCAAATCCCAGTTGGTTTAGGGGTAGAAATACAACATACGCAGCTGGTGCCCCATGCTGTTTTCTTCTTATGTCTGTCTGCAGTCTCTACTTTTGCTTCTCCTCATAATTTTCTTCACCAATGACTAGGTATTTAGATTTTAAAATTGGTTTTAAGTAACATTTTTTAATTAACACTTTTTAATTAGCATTTAAATACGTAAAACATCTGTAGAATTTTTCTAGTCTTTTCACATTGGGTCCCTATCTGCCTAAACAATTCTTTCTTCTTCTGTCTTCCTGACATTGAAAACTGAAAGAGAAAGAATTTAACAGGGCATATTTTTTTTCACAAGGATGTTAAAAAAAAAGAAAAATCTCATGTGCGTTCTACTGGACAATGTCAAAAGTCACCTAAAGAGACTTTTAAGTAGGAATATTGATAAAGATAGCAGAAGATACAATAGGATGATAAAAATGAACATAAATAGGATTTTAAAACAAAATGTATCTTTCCTTCCACATAGTTAATTTTATTTAATGAACTACTAGTAGTAGCTGTCTAACCATTTTTAACAGTGAACTTTCTATTTTATGAATTCTTCATGTTGGTCAAAGAAATATGCTGTATATGTGCCTTTTGCTGTATATAACTATTATCATCAAAACTCTGCATAAAATTTATGAGACCATTCTTTTCCTATTAAGTTAAGTGAATCTTAAAAAGGTAAATCTGAAGGGGAATCTGAATCTGTTCACAGCCATCAAGAACAAGCAGAATTCTTAGTATATATGTATTATATGTGTGTACACTTATGCCTAATAAAATGTATTTCTTTTGCAGCTTGAAAGGAGTACATTTGTCTAACAAAAAAAGTTGTTCCAGTCTTAGTGTGGCTAACTCTCCAACTTGTAGTTCCCAGTTTACTTATTTTGCCATACAGACTGGCGAAACTGGTGTTTGTTAGTGAAGGTATATGTGTGCTAAGAAACTGTTGACCTTTCCCTATTCAAAAAAAAGCATTGAAGCACAAAATTAAAATGAAAATCCAAAGAAACTTGCCAGTAAGGAACTGATCATAATTCATATTAGGATTCTTTTCTAAAGAGTTTGAATAATTGCTTCCAAGGGTGGCGTATGTATAGGCAAACATTTTTAAATCCTTGCTCTGTTTTCAACAGTAAGTGCCAAAGAGAGTTTCAAGCTAGTTTAATAAGATATGTAATTTTTTAAGCCTTTCAATTCTTTACTTTATAAAAGCAGCCATGCTTGACTGTAAAACTATTCATTCTGGGCTTTTGAACTACTGAAATTAAAACAAATTTAGGTGTTTTTGTTTTTTTTTAACCTTCATGGAGGTTCACTGACTGTCCATCTGTAAGTCTATAATTAGTTGGTGCATTGTTAAGGGATGTTTATGGTTTTCATAAATATACTTATTAGTGAAATGGAAAAGTAATGGATCTCCAGAGCTTTATCTGAACAATTGTTATGGTATTCAGAAATGAAGACTGCTGTGCTATATTTGTGTAGCTGAGCTGTCACTGAGATTTTTAGTATCTTCATTTGAACTCTGTTCATATGTAATACTTCATCCACCGGTAAAATTACTCTGCCACAATTGTTTTCCAAGTTTGAAAATGCACTGACATTAATGCTGTGAAATCACATGGCAAATGGCTGCCCATTGTAAAGAAATTGTGAATTTTTCCATTGTAGGTTCAGTCTGTTTTTTGCTACTGTAAGCAGTCGTGTTTTCGCTACTGAAAATCTGATGCTGAAAACCTGTTCTATGATGAGATAGAAAAAAAGGAAGGAGATAAGTGCTGGCTTTGTCCTTAGTAAGTGAAATAACAAGTTTCTTCTTTTGTATCACTAGACTTCAGTAATTTTATTGGTACAGTTTCCTTCTAGTAATTTAGGAAAATCAGCTATCAAAGCAGGCAATCAAGTAGCCATGCTTCTTTACCTATAATCTGGATAAAAATGCTGATCCTTTTTAGCTAAGATTCTAGATGTGCTTCAACAACAGCAAAAAGAACCCTGCACACAGGAACTTCAGGATCTTTGCATTTTAAGCTGGTTAGGAAGGCACACTGGCTGAAGGAACTGCTGATCCAGACATTAGCTGTTCAAGTTTCATGTATCTTCTGTTATATAAACTTCTGCTTTAAAAATGAACTTCAGTCATGTTGTCCTGAATTTTGAGGCAGAAACCATTAATTAAGGTGAACAATATAACAGAGCTTAATGATTTATAAGTCAATGAAATATTAAGTCCTTCTAAAATCCAAACAAAAGCCCTGAAAAGTCAACCAAAAATGTGTGGGAAAGGGTGGGAAACAATACAGTGCTGTATTCTTAGAATTTGCTGTGAAGATGTGGAAAAACATCATGCCCAGCACACATGCTTTCCAGAAATCTCTCTTTAGACAGAGACAGAAGAAACTGTTGCTTGAGCTAACACATTGCTTAATCAAGATTTCACAATCAGAATCACTTTTTGCTATTTCGAGAGTGACTGAGCTTTGGCTAGACACATCTGACTGTTGTGGAAACCTAAGCTAAGAAACTAAGTTTCTGCAATGATGTTGTCTGCCTCCCTTGACTTTAAAAGCAGTCCAAAATTTTCAATGAAATTCAAAATAGGAGCAAGGAAACTTATTGCAGATAAGTTTCCACTGAAACAGGAAGTAAAAGAGAGAGAAAGCATGTCACAGTTTGGCCCCTCTCAGCTTGATCAGCAGGTAAAGATGAGCAGTTGTGACCCAATCGCTCTGCACCCCATACAGGGAAAGAGAAATTAGACAGACTTGTGGGTTGGAAACTAAAACTAAATCAGCTTTAATGAAATAATAAAATAACAATAATAATGAAAACAATATTAATAAAACAATAAAATGTGTACAAATACATGAAGCCCCCGGATAAGTATAAATCACAACTGATGCTGCAGAGAAGGCACAAGGAAAAGGCAGATGGGAACTGAACTCAGGAAATGGATCCAGGAACACATGGATTGGAATCAGAGGCAAAAGGACAGACAAGGTCCACATTAGATGCTCTGACTAAACACAGTATCACAATATTCAATATACAGCTGAGAAAGGTTGAAAACTTTCGAATTCTACTTACAAGTCTAAGTTACACTCTACAATATAATCCAAAATGCATGAAAAATGAAGCATCATCTCCTGTCATTTGGAGAACATTCTTCTTAATGTGACATTCCAACCAGACATCGTGTATGCAATATGCTGCTATCCATAATGTCAGATAGAGAAAATGTTGTTAGGATGTAAAAGGGCATCCTTTTATCTTCTTGTAAGAAGACCCAAGACAGAAAAGATTAGCTTAGATACCTATAATATGCGTGTAAAATCAGTTTCTGTGAACAGTCGTTGCACTTTAATTCCACTGGGAACATATATGCTGCGAGGATGTGAACCCTAATTAAATAATTCTTCAAATAATCCAGCTGTTTCACATATTCTAAAATATCATTCTAAGAAAATATATATTTTCAATGATTTACTTGGCTTGCAGTTCTGGGACAAAAGACCATTTATTTTATTGCATGAAATATCTTTTTTTTTTTTTTTCCTTCCTAGAAATAGGCTATAAGATTATTCAGCTAGCTGAAGGCTTTATACAAAACCCATCAAACATGGTATAACATTTCTCATTTACTTCACTGCTGGAAGGTTTCTGTGGCTATTCTGAGATGTAAAGTATTTATTATTAAAATGTGTATGAATAAAGTAAAATATTCTTTAAAATCTGAAATTACAGTGTCTCATCTTGTAGTCTTCTACAGAACACAAAGGAAAAAAGGTCACTAAAACAGTTTCTATGAGAAGATTCCAACTTACAGGTTTGGTTAATGAATTTTAACTGAGAAAGGAAATTGATTTCATAGTGATAATAAAATGTAGAAATAGAAATAAAAATATATATAACAAGTGATACAGAAATGCATATTAAGGTAACAAACAAATAAAAAATTAAGCTATTCTGGATTAATCTTTTCAACTTCTGTTTTATTTTGCTGTGAGTGCTGCAGAAGACTATTTTTAATGTCAGTATTGTGTGGGTGTACTAAGCTGGTGTCTCTCAGTATCAGCAAACTACCTACTGATCCCACCTGTACCACTGTGAATCGTGTTTCTCGCAACTACAGATAGATGCTAATATCAAGCTGAAAAAAGATTTTTAGCTGTTTACCTGCAGTTGTGTGCTCACTAGTATATCGGACAATTGTGATTTTATTAAACGCTTCTTCAGTCTCTTTCAGCCTTCCTGGCTAATTTTGGAGTGTGCTATTATCTTATACTTCTTTCTGATCAGTTATTTTATAACACTCCAATTAGATCCATGTAATTGCAGCTTGTCTTGCCTTTCTTGTGATGATGAGGAATGAGCCATTTTTCAGAGGATCATTCACCACCCAACAGATGTTGCTTTCATGTTTATACCTGTAGCAATGTATTCCAGCTCTAAGCCCCTGAAATTTGGGTCCTATATGTAATAGGTTCCTGATAGAGAAATAGATAAAGGCATTTTATGTTTATGATTTTCTTGAGCTGCTTGTACCAGGGTAAAATTGAGAAATAGTAACTCACTAGAATTACTTTTGGATCAAGAATCTTTATTTACATTACACATTTTGTGGAAAATAGGGAAATATGATTTCACACAAAAATTTTATTCTATCATTTACCCTTTTTTACTTATTTTTTTAAATTTTTTTTTGTACTGATGATCCCAGAATGGACATTCAACAGAATTTTCTGTTTTGTTAATTTCTGGGAGTAGTTATAAATCCGTTACAAAGTAACTATCTAGCATATCTTGTTTGAAAACACATTCGGAAATGTAAATTCATAGCCTTTTTAAGATTTAATTGCAGTTAGTAAGAACTTTTTAATTCAAAGAGGAGAAAAAAACATAGTAAGGAGATATAGACTGTCTTTATATATTTCAGTTTCTTCTGAAAAATGAAATATTTTCTCAGTAACCTCAGTGGACATCCTCAGTCATGTTTACATGACCATCACCAAGTGTAATATATGTCTGAGTTCCTCTAGTATTAGCTTAAGGGACAGTTCTTTTAATGCATTTGAGTTGGAAAAAACTCCAATGGAATGTGGCTATGTACTTGTGCATAAATATATGCATTCACACATACAAACTAAGTTTAAAAAGAATGTGGCTCAGATTTAGGGCTAAAACCTGCCTTCACTGACTGCAATGGACATTTTCATATTGATTTTGAAGTAGAACTAAGTCCATCTAAATTAAGATGTCAGCTATGTAATGTGCAGTTTTTACAATAGAGTATGTGGGAATCTGTACAGAGAAGCAACACAAAGAGGTTAACCATTTGGTAATAGTAAACAAGTATGATTTTAATTACCAGTTTGTTGAGACTGTGGGTGGAATTTTTGGTCTTGCATTCCTTCTTTTCTCTTCAGGCATTAGCCAATATTCAAAGAGTCTATTGTTTAAGTTTATTTGTGATTCAGATGCTGACAAAAGAAATTCTGTATTTCTCTATTTCTGTACTTATTTACATGCTGTAAAAGCATATTTTTTTCTTAGCTGTGGCATGCCAGGTCAGTTAAATAGGAATTTCAGGGTCTGCCTGGAGGTGGAAAGATTGATAACCAACTATCATCCCAAGCCTCATCTGCTTGCTGTGGTAGTTAAATATCACTCTTCACACTGTGCTGTTATCGGCAGCGACAAAGACAAAACCTTCCCCTCTCCCAAGCAACCTCCTCCCCCCTCTAACTATTTATCGAAATTAAAATCTTTGCCTGGAACTTCCTGAAGTCCAGGTCTTATCCAGTTTCCTTATATGACCTAATGTAGAGACCGTATGCCAGATACCTTTCTCTCTTGAAAAATCTCGTCACTTACACCAGAACATAAACAGAAAGGTAAGTCTTTGGAAAACCTAGTTCCGGGTTTGGAGACTAGTTCTTTCAGAAACTTGGTATGACAGGCTTTATAGATATTTAGATTTCAGGGAAAGGACTAGGTAGCTTTATTTAACTTAGTCTAAGCTGTAGACCAAGATACCCTAAAGTTCTGTAGATAAGCTCCAGGTTTATTTTAAGTAGAATTCAGATGAGTGCATCTTTGTTGATACTTGGAACTTCCTGATATATTGTATTTAGTATGACAGAGCATTGTAAAATTTCACTTTAACTTGAGGGCAGTTGGAAAGCAAGAAAATTATTTTCACTCCATAGGTTACTACAACATCCATCAAGCCTATTTGAGAAAAAAAAAAAGAGATCTCTCATATGGCTCTAGCTAGATCTTGCTGTTTATAAGCAAACAGAATTCTGCCTCTGCCTGTCCACCTCCCTGTGTGGAGTGATACCTAGCTAAAAGTAAGCCCTAAAAGTAAGCCCTTCAAATGCAACACACCTTCCAGTTTCATAGCAGTCTTTAGCAGTAGTTGAGGGAGACTGCAAATAATGTTCTTGCTATCTCTTCCTTTATAGACTGTTTTCCATAATGTATGGTGTATGCTTCTCACAAAGGAAAAAGTTTACACCCTCGTAAAAGAATTAAATGTCTGCAAGGCACTCCCAAGACCTTACTGGTATCCTGAAAAAAAAAGAAAACCTGTGGCTAAATCTGATATGCTGTCTTATTGCACTCTTCAGGATATGGTTAGACCGAATAATGGGAATTTGAATTTAGATGAGCACTAAGGTTACAGCAGAAGAGAGTTTGAGGATTAAGGTATGACTTAGGTGTTTACTTTAACTTTCCTGAAAACATTATTTAATTTGAACTGTTGCTGATACTCCATGTATAAATAAAGGAAATGGATTAATAACTTGAAAATCTTACATACCAAACAAGTGCATTTGCATCATGTCACAAGGAGGTGTGTTTTTTCCAAAAAACGTCCTCACATTTAGAAGAGGGGGAGACATATTGATCACATGCAATAAGTAAAAATGTTAGCTTAAAATGGCTTAGTAACAAACTACTTCTGAGTAACTGAAAGGAAACTATGATTTAATATGGAAGTGAAACAGGAAGTAAAAATCAGTAGCTGTTGTTTCTAGTGTGGAACCTCTGCAAATTAGTGGCTCACCAATTAACTGCACCAAGCTTATCTGAGAAAAAGTTTGCTTCCTTTAACATTACTTTAATGTGACTATAAACTTATGCAATGGCTTACAAACAAGGAATGAGTCCTACTCAGTTCCCTTGACTCAGACCAGCACAAGAAGTACTCCAAAATTGCTAAGGACTTAATTCAGAAAGCTTAAAAAATGTGATAACTTGAAAAGTACTTTGTAAAGTGTATGGCTTCATCAAATATTTCCCACTACGTGCAATCTGTATACAAGCTAAGAATAGTTTAAGTATAATCCTGCTTCAGGGTAAAGATAAAGCAAAAAGCCTCTCAATTCTTTTTTCCAGTGATGTCAATATTCAAATTTTCAGTTTTGAGATCAAATTCATTGGAATTCAATATGCATATTAAGATGCAAACGACCCAGATCTTAGAGATCAACCAGGGAGCTGGGGTTGTTTAGGCTGGAGAAGAGGAGGCTGAGGGGAGACCTCATTGCTTTCTATAACTACCTGAAAGGACGTTGTAGAGAGGAGGGTGCTGGCCTCTTCTCCCAAGTGACGGGGAACAGGACAAGAGGGAATGGCCTCAAGCTCTGCCAGCGGAGGTTTAGGCTGGACATTAGGAAAAAAATTCTTCAAAGAAAGGGTCATTGGGCACTGGCAGAGGCTGCCCAGGGAGGTGGTTGATTCACCTTCCCTGGAGGTGTTTAAGGCACGGGTGGATGAGGTGCTGAGGGGCATGGTTTAGTGTTTGATAGGAATGGTTGGACTCGATGATCCGGTGGGTCTCTTTCAACCTGGTTATTCTATGATTCTATGATTCTATGATTAAACAGCCATTTTACAGCTGCTCAAAATTAGGTGTGTTCTTCCACGAGGTCATAGAGGAAATGACATGATGCACTAAAGTACTTCAAGTACACATTCTGCCAAGTCAGGGTTAATAGAGAAATATATTTACTTATTTTAAGAAAATTTGAAAGAAAGTATGTTTTGGCTTTCCTATTGGAGCATAAGAAAAATACAACAAAGTTGTTTTTCTGGAGAAAGCATCATTCTTGCAGTAATTATATAAACAGAAGAGAGTACATATCAGAGGAAAGGTGCTGAATCGTCCTAGGATCGAGAAGTGTTGGACAGATTTGTCAGTGTCTTGTCTAAACTAGCAACATTGTAGAGTCACTACTAAAACAACACAAACGAAACCAAAAAGCAGCATCCTAGGACCCTGTTGACTTACTGTGAACAATGTGGTGGTTTTGCTCCCTTCAGAAATGGTGCTGCATTTAATTTTCTGCCACTAAACAAACAAATGAAAAGTCAGCTTAAGTAAGCCACAAGCAATCTGCAGAAAAGCTTTTGTAAGATTATAGTCTTTAAAAATTCTCAGTCAGGCAGCACTTCATAAAGATAGAATAAATTAACACAACCACAACATATGTAATGTTTAGATTATAGTTTGATAAGAATTGTGCTTGAAAGAGGAACCAAATTAAAACATGCAAGTCACTACTGGAACTGTAAACTGCTAATGAACATCCATGTGATGCAGTAATGTTTATGCTTACAGGGTATTCTGCTAAAGCCACATGGTCCTTGTACACCCAGAAGACCATGATAAACAATATTTCATGTATTCATACCAGTGCCATTCTATTGTCTTCAAATATTCCCACAGTCCATGAACAGAGGATAAAATCCTTAAAAATTTAAGGATACTTTTCCCCGCTAGAACACTAAAAAATATCCAAGGAAGATGTCTAAACATAAGGATGAAAAAAATCTTTGTAATGATTCTGAAATAACTCTTCAAAAAATCAGCCTCTCTGAAAGCTTCTTCTTTTCTTATTCATTGGACGCTGAATAGCTGTACTCTGCAGGATAATTGGACTATGAATACAATTGATAGAGGCCTCTATGCTCTCTGAACCTTTGATTCATTTGGGATATCTTAAGTCTTTATCTGAGCTTGATGTTTTAGACCTGAGTATTTAATTGACTGAGTCCATTCACACTGAGTGATGTAGTTGCCACATTGGAAGGGCAGGATGTCATCCAGAGGGACCTGGACAGGCTGGAGAGGTGGGCTTGTGAGAACTTCATGAGATTCAACAAGGCCAAGTGCAAGGTCCTACACCTGGGTCAGGGAATCCCCGATTTCAGTGCATGATGGCAGATGACGTGACAGAGAACAGCCCTGAGAAGGACTTAGGAGTGTGGGTCAATAAGAAGCTCGACATGCACCAGCAGTCTGCTCTTGCAGTCCAGAAGGCCAGCTGTATCCTGGGCTGCATCAAAAGAAGTGTGGCCAGCAGGTCGAGGCAAGTGATTCTGCCCCTTTTTTCCTCTCTTGTGAGACCTCATCTGGAGTACTGTGTCCAGTTCTGGAATCCTCAACATCAAAAGGATATGGAACTGTTGGAACAGGTGCAGAGGAGGGCTACAAGGATGATCTGAGGGCTGGAGCACCTTCCATATGAGGCCAGGCTGAGAGAGTTGGGGTTGTTCAGCCTGGAGAAAGGAAGGCTCTGAGGAGACCTGATAGCGACCTTCTAGTACCTGAGAGGAGCCTACAAGAAAGCTGGGGAGGGACTATTCATAAAGGCATGTGGTGCTAGGATGAGGGGGAATGGTTATAAACTGGAAAGGGGCAGATTTACTCTAGTCATGAGGAAGAATTTCTTCACCATGAGAGTGGTGAGGCGCTGGCACAGGTTCCCAGGGAAGCTGTGGCTGCCCCATCCCTGGAGGTGTTCAAGGCCAGTCTGGATGTGGCCTTGGGCAGCCTGATCTAGTGGGATGTCCCTGCCCATGGCAGGGCAGTTGGAACCAGATGATCCTTGTGGTCACTTCCAACCCTTCCATGAATCTATGATTCTGTGATTCTATGTATAGAATCTGTATGTTTTGAAGACCAGCTTTTTCCTATTTCTACACATTATAACCCCTGCATTCTTCTTCACACAGTGTCAAACCAGCTATTTGGTAGTTGGAGCTCTTTGTGTTTAACAACGGTCATCACTGCGTTTTCCATAGTTTTGTTCTATTCCATATTGCTTAGCAGAGGAAATATCCACTCAGAGTACACTACTGATCTGATAAAGTCAGTAAATATCTTTATTAAGGACAAAGTGTCTCTTATTCCAATTGCCTACTTAAAATTGAATGTAGCACATGAATAAAGTTGAGTCTGGTTTTATATAGGTGTTAGACAAAACGTGCCACATCTCCCTCTTCACTCCATGGCATCAGAACTGTATGTATAACCCTGAAGGGAAGTTGTTATTTCAACAAACAAAATTTCTATAGCTTTTCTGGGACGCATTCTCCTCTGCAATTTTTTAATTTCTTGTCAAGTTCTTTTCACTCAGTTTTTCCTTGTAACACTTGAGCTTGCAGCTTGGACAGTAGAATTTACTGTGAAGACTGAAACTCAAGAAAATGGAGAAAATTAAACTCCTGGAGAAAAATACCATCCAAAGAAATGCCTCCAAAAGTTCAGAAATTAGTGTACACGCAGTGAGTGTTGTAATAATGTAGTTCAGGGTGGATGTTTGAAGGTATGTGGAAATGAACATACATAAAAAAGAATGGAGAGAAATCTTTATCTTTTTTGGAGGAAGAGGAACTTGTTTAAAAGTGGCAACAGAAATACAACAGAGTGCTATTTCATTGCCCTACTTTTCTGGACGCCTGAAGATACAAGACACTCTTTCCATGATTAAAGTAGGCTGAGCTTTCTTTCAGATCAACTGTCTCTCATCAGGAAAGGGACAGGGTGGGAGGGAGCAGAGGGATTGAAAAAAAACAATACAGTATCTGATTGTAAGCTTCGATTTCTTTGATTTCCTGCCCTCCATCCCATATTTTCCCTCTATTGTTTTCTGTATTTTCCATATCCTACCCTGAAAACTACATACTTATTCACTGTTGCTCTGAAACCTTGAAGTTTAAAAAAATTTAAAAGTTTGAGTTAGATATGCCTTATTTCACACTACTCGGTTACCTAAGGAGCATGTTTATAAATATGAAGTTCAAAGGTAGCACAGTCTACCATATAAAATGAAGAAGTCTACAAAACTTAACAGTGCAAGTCAGTCTTCTATAGTGAAACTCTGGATATGCCAGTATAATATAAACACTCTTTCCATAAATGATGCTAAAGTAGCACAGTGAAAAAATGAAATACTCTTTTTTCCCCATAAGAGATATTAGAAAAGATGTGGTCTTTACTAGAAATAATTATGGGACTTCGCTATAACTAATTATAAAAATGCCTGTGCCTATATAATTTAAAACAACAATGCTAAACTCTACTGTATTTTAAAGACTTAAGTGTAGAGTAGTACATTCATAAGAATACAGTAAAAAAGTAGCTTAATCAAGGAAATGTAATTAAAGTAATTTAGTTTCCATCTTAAAAAGGTTTTATAACACCAATGGAAAAAAATTCCTTAGATACAGATGGTGACTACAACACAGCAACACATTAAGACAGAATTCATTTAGTGGACTGGCAGACTTCATTCAAAACCTGTGGAAGGTAAATAAAGCATTTCACTGAAATTTATTGGCTTTGGACCAGGCCCATTATAAACTAATTCTCTGTCATTCAGGCTGAATAGTAGCAAAGGAAAAAGGAAATTATCAAGAAAGATATTTGTACTTCCATCTCCTGAACAAACATTAGAAGTTGTTTTCCCCTGCTTTGGGTACTTTTCACTGAGATTCTTGAAAGAGGTGGATCTGCTCCAAAAGTTAGGTCCTTATGCCCCTTATGGTAGACCAAAATGCAAGCCTTTACAAACACATGACAATGTGTTTGTGTGTCAAATAGTGCTCTCTACTAGGTTCCTGATGAGCTTGTGTGCACTGACTGTGTGATAAGCCACTTGCACTTTGGTTATACATTGAGAGGGATGAAAGAATGACACATTTGGGAAAGACAGCAGCAGGGATTAGTATGTCAGAAATATTTCTATGTCTTGATTCTGGCTGCTGTGAGAATCTGAGTGATCTTTAGAAACCAAAAAAAGCAAGTAAGAGGAGAGCGAACAGGTTCTGCCAGTCTAGGTGTAAGACAGTATCTGGCCACTGTCCATCTACAGCATTTTTTTTACATTTCTGGTTTTAAGCATTTGTCAAAACATTTATGATAAGATATTTGATCTACTATTATATGGAATCTAATTTAAATCATATTTGTCTAAATACAAATTATCTGATAAAAACATAAAAGATTTGTTATATGTCTTTAGAGATGTAAAATAGTAAAAAGTTGGATGTTTGTATAATTTTCAATGGACATACAGAAAAAATGAACAAGTTGAGGAAAAAAGACAAAAGGAGAAGAAACATGTCAGGAAATTTAAAGAACTGGATAGGACATTCTAGATTGCTACAGTTGACTCAGGAAAGTCAGAAAGACATTCTAGTGGACTGATGAAGGACAAACAGTACATTTGGAGAAAAAAGGAATTATCTTGGGAGTTACCCGCCAATCAGCTTAGTTACCCAGAAATACATTGCAAAGATATGAAATAGTTTGCAGGCACTTAGGGAATAAAAACAACATAAAAGATAATCAACATACTTGATCAGTTGGAAGAAAATCTGATCTTTTCCAAGTGTTGCTCACATTGTTACTTACTGCTGTAGTGACAGAAGAGTGAATTTACAGTCTATAAGAAATAATGAATAAGCTATGCAGAGTCATAAGCATGGGGTAAGTCAGTCAGAAGTTGACAACAAATTGCTTGAAAATCAGGTAGGTGATATTCATAAAAAATAAGCTGTATATACATAATATACAATATTATGAAGATCTTTTGCCAGATGAAAAATAACTGCCCATTTAGGAGTGCTGTAGGAATGAATCTGTAGGCTGTAGGGGATTAAAAATAGGTATGAATAAGATGTAAAGCATTAGTTAAAAAAATAAGACATTTCCTGTGTATTAATAGTATTGCTACATGGAAGACCTAAAGGGTTACATTGCTTTGTTCTGGCAATGCCTTGGGTAGGTAGAATGCCCAGCTTAAGGCATTTTATAAAGAGCTTGTTATTAAGGCGATATTAGAGTGAATCTGTGAGGAGAGATTTGGAATATGCATTTTTTAAGGAATTGAGTTTTCCTAGCCTAGGCTAGAGAAAGCAAATGAAGAGTGTAAGTTTTTCTGTGGCCTTGGTGAGTAGGAAAATAAAGAAATACAGTGAAAGGGCTATAGTTAGCTGTCCTTTATCCAGGATAGTTAGGGATGTAGATACCTTAAAGAGCAGAAATATCTGGATAATATCAATAATATGTGATACACACAGAGCACAACACACAGCTCTACAAGCCCTTCTTGGTTCCCTTATCACAATTCAGACAACTCTAGCTCTGGGGAGACATACAGGTTCAAATACAAGGCACCAGAATTGCAGAAATCATACAAGTGCCATTCACTAATTAGTGTTTAATCTGACTTTTGTAAACTAGAGCAGTGGGGAGCAGAAAAAAAGATATTCCTTTCCATAAGAAGATTATCTTCCAGACTGCTTGTCCTGGGGGTTTCTTAAGAATCACTGAAGTTCTGAGTTGATTCTGCAAGTAGTTTATCTGTGCTCACATGTCAGGGCTCATAAACTAGTAAAAGCTACGTGCCCCAGACTAACACATCATTAGACTGGCTTTGGAGTGATGGTCAACTAAATAGAATTGTAGAATCATAGAATTGTTTGGGTTGGAAGGGACCATAAAGATCATCTAATTCCAGCCCCTCTGCCATGAGCAGGGCCACCTACCCCTAGAACGGGTTGCTCAAAGCCTCGTACAGCTTGACCTTGAACACTTCCAGGGATGGTGCTTCTCTGACTTCTCCAGCCAACCTGTTCCTGTGCCTCACCACCCTCCACAGTAAAGAATTTCTTCCTCATATCTAATGTGCATCTACTTTCTTTCAGCTTAAAACCATCCTATCACTGCACCCCCTGATAAACAGCCTCTCCACATCTTTCCCAAGGCCCCCATGCAGTACTGAAATGCTGCTAATGAGGTCTCCCCACAGCCTTCTCTTCTCTAGGTGGAACAACCCAACTCTCACAGCCCCTTATCTGCATGTTCTTTGCCCATGTTATCTACCCCAGCCTGTGAGACCATTTGTCCTGTGAATCTATACCACTGCCACTAGAAATAAAATTGTTAGTGCGAACATAATCAATGTAATTGAAAAATATCCTTAATTGAATATCTTATTATCAGAGTACCTGTCTGAAAAAAATAAACGTTACCAGTATAAACATCTCTATACCTTTCCTGTTCTTCTGCTGAGAGTATGAGTCAGCATGACATAACAGCAATTTATGTGCCGTGTTTCCAAATCTAGCCATTTTCTATTTGGCTGTGTGAGAAAACTGCTGTTTGACAGTTTATCAACAAAAAAATCTACTTTATTATTGGTGAGAAATTTCGTAATAGTCCCGAGAAAATTTATGTCTAAATCCTAGCAGAAATGCCGTTAACAGTGAATTGTTCTTCATCAGCAAAGGAGTTATATTAGTGCAGTATGTTCCATGTCTATATTATAAAGCATTTGTTATTTTGTTAGGCAGCTTTTTAATATTAAGTTGAACAGCTTTAGGAATTTTAAGTATCAGCATCAAGATTTTTAAGTGTTTTCTGTCAACATCTTCATCAGCCAAACCATTGATTTGCCAAACAAACTTGTTTTCTTCTGTGTAAGGATTTGTAGCAGGCAAAACAGCCTCTAACTGCACAGTTGGTTATATTCAGTATGGTTGGCAAGACTGCAGTAAGTGCAACTTCTTCTGGGGGAGGAGAGAAGGGTGAGAAGGACAACAGTGGAGAATTCTCGAGAAGAATAATGAGTATTGATGCAACAGACTTCTATTATAGTTTATTTGTTGAGGGAGTTACAGGGGTTGATAGAGGAGATTTGAGGATGCCTTTTTGTGCTTGAAGTGAGGGTTCTCACACCCAATGAGACAGACAAGACAGTTCTGATTCATTTCTAGATCTTCCTCTTTTTCTATTCCCAGGTCATCATTTTTCCATATATGTTATGCTTTACAAATGCGTATGTTCTATTTTTACTTCTTTTTAAAAGAATTCATTGTTCTAATCCAACTCTCCTTCACCATATCCTACCATGTGTAAGTAATCTCAGTCTTTATAACATTTTTGCATGTATGATAAGGAATATTTGCCCCTTGAGAACATTGAAGTATATTTCTACATATAGCTACCTATCCCAGCTCTGTGTAAAATATGAGTAGGTACACAATAGTGTTGAGACAATTTTATACCCCCAATCCAATTCGAATCTCATGAATCCTTTGATTTTGTGCATAATGTTGCAAAGAGGCTAAATATATTCCATTATTCACATGGTTTCTTCACATGGTTTCTTCACTGAAACATGGAGTTCCTCTGTATTTCCTCCAAATGCAGCCAAATTTGTTCCACTTTCAATTGATTCCTAGATAAACAGAACTTTTTTGCTGTGAAAGTAGATTCCATCTTCTTGCCTCCTTTGCCCAAATTACTGAAGTAAGTAGTGTTCCCATTTTTATTGGACCTAGTAGGTTTGAAGACCAAGACTGAAAATCTGAAATTTTCTTCACAAAGAAACTGCGGTACTCTAAGCTAAAGACAGACAGAAAAGTTCAGAACTGAACTGGACCAGTTTTTTGAACTTCAATTTAATTGCCTGGTAGAGTTTTCCACTTAAAAGATCCTCTTCATACCCTAAACTGGGAGATGGATGACGAAATCTTGACAGCATGGCTACTGATTTTTGGAGTCAATGAAAGTGTTTCTGTTTAGTCTCGACATAATGAAATGAAAAGTTATTTTTCACCAGGTTCTTCTGACTTCTAAACAGAAATGTTAGACTTCATACTGAGAAACATTTTTCTCCAAAAAAATTACTTTAACTGAGGTACCTGAATGATCTGTAATTTCAGCACTCAGCATTTCTTCCAATTATTATTGCCAGGTTTTTTTCCATGCAGACAGGTTTTCAAGGAAGAAATTTAAAGTAAGATTATTCTGCTCCAGAGTTATTTGTTCATTACCCCAAAGAAGATGGAACATTGTTCACAGGCTGCTTTTTCTTGTCTGTATTTCAGATTCTGCTCCACTAACTGCACTACGGAGCATCATCAAGAAACACTAATTGCATAAAGCAGAACTTAAAAAAACTTAAATAAGGATGGATTTAAAATTTAATCAAATTATCAGTCACCCACTGCTGACAGATCTACAGTCAACAAAAGATCAATTTTATCTTTCTGCTAATGCAGATTAGTCTGTTCTAAGCTCTTTCAAGAATTTTGGTCAGTGCTGTGCTCTGGGGCTTTTAGCCTATGCCTAATTTGTCCACTACAGATTTAAATATTTTTTACTGTGAATTTGCTCTAGATTTGTATACCCCAGAGGCCTCCATGTTTCATTTAATTCATCCATTGTTTCAATAAATAATAGAAAATGTTTGCATGTGTTCCCAGAATACCACTCTGTAATATTTAATGCTGCAACTATTTTAAAAAAATCCATGTTTATATTCCTTCAGAAATGTGTTCTCCGAGTATGATATTGTGATTATTTCTGGGAATAAGCTATAAGCTCCCAGCTAGTGTTTAGATCCAGATGGCATTTTGAAGTCTTTTTTTAAAAAATATCTAAATCCTTAGTGTTACTGAAAAAAAAAATCTTCAGAAACTAACATTTGGCAAACAAGTAGCTGCGGTTCTATACGGTTTTTGCCAGGTGTATCTCTGTTCACAAGTCTGACATTGGTCTTCACTTGGAAACTGATTCTCTCTTGAACTGATACCCTTCACTGTGAGTCCTTGCTAATAGTGCTGATTTGTTTGCATTTAGCAGATGGAGGAAAGTCAATTAAAGCTAGATGTGGCAGTTCTCCCTAGTCACAATGGAAGAAGAGCACTGGCTTTCCTGGAAGATGGAATTCTCTCTGGGCATAGTGAGACTCCCAAGTGTATAACTTGCTCTGAGACTGCCCGAGAGAACAAGAGGAGTAGTCTAATGTTTCTGTTAAGCTCCTCTAGGTTAGTGTAAGTTCTCAGGAGCCTTACTTTTAAGGTTCTTTTTTCAAAAATAGACGAGTCCATCATATATCCTTTGATCTTGCCATTTCTACCTTTTTGTCACATCATCTGGTCATTCTCATGCTTTTGAAAGGAGCTTGGTATTAAGATATGAGAAATCCCAATCCACCGAACCAGTGTTAGGATGACAATTTTGATGTCAACTTCAGAGAAGAGATTTGCTGGGTTGAATGTGTATGCTTTATAGCAGCCTTAGCCAGAACAGCTGGCATCAATTAATTCATACTGACAGGAGATTACGAATTTTAAACTGTGAGTGAATTTCATTTTCTTTGCTTCTTAATCAGATTGTAGCAATTGGGGTCAACAGCATTGCTTTCTTGCAAGCTGTCAGCACAATTACCTAGCGTTCAGTATAATGATCAGTGGAGTAACAAACATTGCACACATTTGTAGTAATGTTTTGAGTGAAAAAGCAGGTCTTATAAGACTGCGATTGCAAACACGTATGTGACATAGCACTTCATACACAAATCCAGTATTTTCCTTATGTGCTACTGTTTAGAAAGCAAGTCTAACATTTCAAGTAAACAGTGCCTTGCTGGGCTAATATGCATTCTCCATCTGCACTGCTGAACAGAGCACCACTTCTCATATGAGGCAGGAAATGTTACAAAATTTAACGGTTTAGAAAGTTTCGCTTTGCTTACTAGCGTGTAATTAACATCAGACCTTCACCTGATGTCAAGTTCATATGATCTTGCAAAAGAAATCAGGTAAAACTCAGCTCTTTTATTTGCTACTAGTCTATTCATTCAGTTAGGACTTAATAGGGACTGACAATTTTTAATGAAGGGCCTCTAACAAATAGCAACTTCACTTCCCTTCCTGAAAATTCTGGAAAATTGAAAGATTGTTTTGGTGGTCAATCAACTGCAAACCCTCATTCAAAAATAAGTAATCAAACCTTTTACAATACTAATTTTATAAAAGAAAAGAAAGAAACATATGCAACTGTGTCCTATACCTTTCCTGAAGGAAGACCACTCTGAATTTTTGATCATGCAGCTACTTGGACAGTTGGGACAGTTGTATGCTCTGCTCCTCCTCTTCTAATAATGCTCCAGTTATGAAATGTGGGTATCAAATACTAGGGCTCCATTATCTGTCTTGGTGGATGGCAAAGGATCAAACATGTTGCATTGACCCCGTGCTGTGGGCTGTCATGTGTCCTGCCCAGACAGCTACATCTCTTCAGTGACTTTGGTCTTTTACAGAATGGATCCCAAGGCTGCAATGTACTGGTGGAGTTAAGTACTATAGCCTCTGATAGAGTGGTTCTTGAGCTAAACCTTTACATAGTGTTTCAACGTTATAATCTTACCCTGTTGTTGCCTGTGGAGACCTTTCTAGGCTGAGAACGCCTTGGAGGGAGGAAGCTATGGAAAGCCCCTCCACCCAGAGATTTTGCATCATTTAGAACTAAGCCAACGAGAAACCTGTGCCCTGGCGCATGGAGGCCTGGAGGTCCCTGTGTTTTGGAGATGACAGAACTTAACAGTATGGAAAAGCATTCCCTCACCAGTTTAGTTTAGCATCAGATGGCAACCTTGACTACATTTAAGCTAATATTAATAGTATAGATGCAGCACTAATGTGATGGCCATGTAGCCAAAAATGTAGATAAACCAGTACCTCTTGCAGTACACTAGGTAAAAGCAATAAGAAACTAGATAACATTCAAGAGAATTTTGGCTTGAATTATAATAAGGCAAAAGATAAAGGATAGGTACCTGCTTTTAAATATTCAATTATATTAATTTTTAATGCCTCATTAGGACTGAGTTTCCTTAACTACTGTAGAAATGCAATTATCATTAATTTACATGAAGTGATCGAGATTTTTTCTGAAGTGTAATTAATTTGGTTGTGTATTTCCTTTTGAAACCACTTTATAATTACAAAAGCCACCTTTTACTTTGTGAATTACAACATGTGCATGTATGTATACTCTTACATAACAGACACACAGATGTCTGTATATTCTTTATGTAAACTAAGCCATATATTATATGGGGACAATTGCTCAAAAAGCTAAGTAAAATCTCTTCCGAGAGAAAATACCCTGAAAAGAGAAAGAAAATCACCACTGGGTGCCACTGTTTTTCCTTGCCAGCTATCTTGTCTATCACTGCAGAATGATTTTAGCAGTAAGGACATGTTGCAGATCTCATTCAGTCAGTGGGAAAGCTCACAAAGACTTCAACAGCAGGTGATGAGAATCTAAAAGAACATAGCCCTCCTATTGCATAACTATTATAAAATATGGTAGCTGTTATGAAACAAAAATCTCTGGAATTTTATTCCACTGCTGTACATGTTTTTTTAGAGTAGCAGCTTGTAAGAGATAAGTTGGCAAGCATTTGACGTAAGAAAACATTAATGCACTGGTCATGAATTCTTGAGAAGACAACGATAAAACCTCCACCTGGCAGAATCATAGGCATACTCTTGGAAAGCAGTTCTTCATATGTGCAATGAAGCTATAGAGTCTTCTTTCATCCAGAGAAATGTACATTTCAGAGCATTCACAAGAAGCTCTAATTCTGTTTACTGTTCCTCTAAGCAGTATCATTTACCCTGCAATAACACTACCCTCCCCTAAAAAGAGGACAAACAGTGGCTGCAATTCAGTGATGCTAGTATTATTCTTCCCTATGCTTCATTCTCAAAAGGTAATACTGTCGATTTACCAAAGACTCAGAGTATTTAGATACACTGTTTCCTGCGTGGATGCCTTCCCTTTCTCTGTCACCATAGAACCCCAGGTCGTGAAAAGGAAAGGAATGCATTTCCTAGGTTTTTTAAATCAGTTTAGTGTTAAATGGTTTTGGCATTTGATAGACCTTTTCTGGATCCATGTTATACAATGTTATCTAAAAAGTACAGCAAATCTAGAAATACAACGTTCAGATGTAACTCAAGTAACTAGGAATTTAAGTCAGCACTTGTAAAGATTTTTAAATGTCTAAGGATCCAAACAGCAGGATTTTTAAATGCTTTAAGGTCAGTGGGAGGTAGATACATGCAGAACTTCCTGGGCATTGGTATGTTCAACATTTGGCAATCCTATGTCTAGAAGAATTACCTGTCCTGAGCTAGATACATAAACATCTGTGAAAAACATAGGAAGGTGACTTCACCTTATAATGGGGTTTGCAGAGGTCAATAAACTGAGTGGAAGGTTGCTTAAATTCAGCTTTGGAAATACTGATAAAAGATCTCAGCTGTCAAAAATAGGTGGATGCCTCAACCTATTCAAGGATATCTGTTCATATATAGCAGGGTATTCTTATAGAACAAGTGCTCTTATTGCTGGACTACATTTTAGCACCTAACTGAATTTGTTCTAATTTGGATAGAAAGAATATTAACTGAAAAATAGATACTCTATACTCCCCTTTGTCCTGTCTCTCTTGCTTAGTGAGGTCTAGAGCCAACAATCTGGTGATATTGCATGTTTGGAATGTTTTGTACCTTCCTGCCTGAAAAATAGGGAAACAAGAGGTAAAAGGCACATGTATGGGATTTCAAGGTTTTCAGCGGAGTTGTAATGTTGGACACAGGAATTTCACTCCTTTTTTTTAAATCTAAGATGTGTTTTGAACCCAATCTCTGGTACCCAAAATATGGTTTAAATTTTCAAGGATTAGATCCAAAAAGTATTTCAGTGTATAACTCCTGCTGAAATTTGTATCTGGAGAGTGTTTAGTTATTGGAGTCTGAGAGTTCAATAATTTTTTTAAAGGGGAATGTACTTTGGCATTGCTAAAAAATACCTTCTATGTACTTGCTCCTGTCTTCTCCAGGACAGAGTGTCTCCTTAGTACTTTCTACCTGCTGATGGTTTAGATAGATAGTTTGAAACACGATTCAGAGAGAATTCCTCTGTGTTTCATTGCATCCCTTTTGTTATTCTTCATTTATTCCATCACAAAATGCACAGATCAAGGTTACTTCTTGTACTACAACACTAGCTGGAGACTTAGCTGTATTAATTTCAAGTTAGTCTGATAATATTTAGAAGAGTCCTCATCTCTTCTCTTGAAAGGAAGAATAGATGCAGTTCTGGAAAAGTGCATTACTTAAATAATTCACTTAAAATATGAGGAGAAAGCAGCAGTTTTAAGGCAAAAAAGAAAGGATTGTGCTCTGATGAAACCATACATAATAGTGTTCACGTAAATAAAATGAAATATTGTTTATTTTATAAGACTGATCTATAAGAATGAGAAGGAGAAAGAAAGATGAGTCTTTCAAACAGCAGAACAAAGCTTTATGTTAGGCCTAGTTGTTTGACTGACTTTTAATAAAAAAAAAAAAAAGAAGTGAATGATTTAATCTAAAGGGATATTTGTTGAGTATTAATGTATTCAAACATACAGGGTTTCCAGTTGGAGTCAGAGAGAGCCACTTGTCTTCGCCTTGCAATCCTTGGTGTCACTTGAACTGCTCATGTGACAACATTCTAATATGAAAAGAGACAATAGGCATTGTTGGCCTTACATATTAATAAATAAGAGCCACAGTGTGAGCAAACAAAGGCTGCTTCCTGGAACATTGTGTCACAAGATTCCCAGGGTCAATCCTGACAGCTTCAGTCTGATGAGAAGCTCTGTTGAAATCAATGAGCTCAGTTCCCCTCACATTAATTTTACAGCACTGTAGAGACATTACTATTACATAGTCCCAAATCTTGATCTCAGTGTGTTAGCTGGATACCTTTAGAGAGGTGGGCTCTACATAAAAGGCTCACGTGAGGAGGGAAAATGGGCCTGGCTGCCACTAGGCATTTTTGCAGAGCTGTAATTAAATAGTAAAATCTGTGAGTCACTGTAGAATTGGTGAGAGAGGAGCTCTTAAGGATTTTAAGCAAGTGACCAGTTTTTTCACTGAGCAGAGAAATTAATGGAAATAATAATACTGCGTGACTTAGTTTATGGGGCTTATATCCCCTGTAACTTTTCTCTCAACTCAGGTGTAAGTTACACATCACACTAAAAAAAGTGTTTTACTTTCTAGTTTTTGTGTGCTTCTGATTGTGCTTCTTGCCAGATTGGCTCACCTACTTTTTGTATTGCTAAGTAATAAAAGATAAAGGGCTGTCATATAAAAGGCAGACAATCAGAAGCAGGGCAAGTATCTTAGAAACTACAGGCATTTTGAGGTTTGTACCCTTAATTGGTACTTGTTAATTTCTAAATATTTCTAATATTTATTGATAATAATAATATATTTCTTGATTTTATGTAAAATTTCTTGATTTTATATATCTTAATAATATTTCTTGACTGCTAATATACACATATAAGTGTTACTCAAAAAAATTGTTAAAAAATGGTCTTTGATAGCATGCCTGTTACTTAGAAAAATCCACTACAATCTGTTTTACCAATTTTTGTTCACATTATGGGGTTGGACTAGATGATCTATGAATGTGCCTTCTAACCCGGACCATCAAAAAATTAGAGGGTTGGGTATGGGTGGATGATACTACATCAAGAATAGCTTTTCAACCCCTCTGCATTATTTTCCTATCCACTACTCAGCCATACAGCTTGACTCCCTGTTATAGCACTACCCCATAATTTCCTTACATTATTTAAGTATGAATCTAGTACAGAGTGCAACATTGCCTCATGAGATATTTCCCACTTAACAGTAATTTTGTGAGAAAACTACTTAGAGCCCTAATCTTAATGGACAACCTGAGAAGAAAATCTAAGGGAATATCTCTTTTGGAGGGTATTTTACCAAGAAGAAGGAAGCCTGGAACAAACCTGGTCCTAGTCCTGAAATCCCTTGGTGGTTTTACACTCAAAGGACTCTGCCAGATACGTAGTAGAGGTTGTAACTAAAATGCATCATGCTGTTGTAGACAGCTGGCACTGACTGACCACTACGTGTCAATGAATTGATCTGCAATGTGTTCACTCTTAGTTAATTTTAATGTTTATGAGAATGTCCAGACAATCAGATTAGAAGGAGTTTGTTTCATTGTTTTTCTTTTTGGAATATGTCACTAGTAATTCACCACTAGTTGGGGCAAGAGAATAAAAAGAATAAGGGAAATGAGCTCTTAACAAGATTCTTATCTTCCTTCAGAATGACTAAATACCATGGATTTCTGTCATCTACTTTGTCTCCAGCCCCTGTCCCTAATGGATCTGATCAGACTGTTCAAGTTCAAAGAAATTCTGTTGCTCTTGAAAGCCTCAGAAAGTACATCCAAAAATATTAATTTCGTTTTGGTCTTTGACCACTGTCACACAGACCAGGTGGACGCTAAGAAAATTAGCAATGGTATCCTCCTTACCTGTGATTTTATTATTA